>NC_143015.1:78316263-78666263 GCF_055824585.1 Amblyomma mixtum | reverse complement strand
TGGCGAACCAGCCTAATGATATCAGTATTTATTAGGGCTCAGTAGTGGGAGGGCGGGTAGCCAGCGAGTGCATCCGCGCCTTATCCTCGCCTATTAGAGATATTTGCCGCACAATGAGTAATCTGTACATTATATAAATTTCTGGGATGCATGTGACTAAGACAGTGCCCTATTTGACCCTTCCAATGGCTCTCTGTTTATAGCTATCTCTTGTTCCTTGCAAACTTTTGTTGTTCTTAGCCTCTCGGGCGTATTTGTTTTTTTTTTTGCATTCACAAATTTCAGCTGCACATCTAACTTTTACTACACGCAGAATGGCCGGATGGCAACAGCTGTGTCTATGTTTACCAGTTCACTACCCTCCATTCTTGTTGAGTTACGCTATGCTACATCTGTGCCGTCAGTATCGCCCGCACAAAGAGTTCCTATAAAAATCCGGCCGAACGGCGTTAGGGCACGGCAGTACACGGCGAGTTTTCACGATCTGTACTCTGGCTGCTGCGGCAACTTGGTTTTCATTTGCAACACACGAACGAAGGTAAGAAACCAGCACTCGCAGAAGAAAATTTTAAATTTTAAAGCTGTGTAATCCTTTGTTCGCCATGTAGATTTTTTCCTCCTTAGTATTCATACCTATGAGGTTTCTAGTGTCTAGCTATAATACGTCCTAGATGCAAACCCGTAGTTTAATGTTCGTCAATCATGTTCACCAATGTGCACACGCCGTAAAACTTAAGAGATAACAATATTGGTCAAGGTAGTTTAATTGGCTACTTGAAAGGGCAGTTTAGCTGAGGTCTAATGGTGCACGGCGTAAGCTGCATAATTAAAATTCTCGTGTATATCTTGAATCCAGGCCGCGTTCCAAACGGGAGACAAAATTTATTTCTTGGCTGGAATATTGTTTTACGGGAGCATTTCGCTCCTTCAGTATCCAAAACCACTAGTGGCTGCTAGGGGTTTCAATACTTCAGGTTATTGAGACGTGGCGAATAAATCTGTGAAAATGGCAAGATCAGCAATGCCGTTTCAGTATCAATGTGCTAGGCAACCGTCGATTTGCGGATACATATTGAGCAATAGGGTACAAAGCACATTAGTTCTTGTGCTGAAACCGGTCAAAAACAAGATTGTGCTTTCAGGAAGCTTGCGGCCAGGCTAAAATACATAACTCTGCGACCCGCAAGTGGTTTGGGGTCAACGCTTTGTTTGCAATGACGCAATGTGCGCTCTTTTGGAAGACAGGTGCGGTGGAGCACAAATATGGCCATTTTTTTAGTCAAAGTAACGATAATATAAAGTAACTGCGATAAAACCTAGAAGTGGGTTTGCATCATTAGGCTGCCACCTTTCGAGAGCCAAAAGGCAACAGCCGCCGAGAAAGGTGCTTTCATATCCTAGAAAAGACCAAACCTTGAAATATAGATGTCACCTTTACCGGCCATACAACAACCGTACAACTGGTGTCCATACAACAACCTACTTTACTGTGTCATTCATTTAAAGCGAATAGAACGCTACCTTTTTCGGTAAGGACCTAAGGTGCTTCAATGTGCCGGCTTTAAAGTGACTTCCGTATGTAGGGTTTTCGCACGCACTAATTTTGTCTTTTTATGGATTTCCTAGCGCCATCCGTAGCGTGAGATAATGTCTCGAATTGGTGGAATTCTGCTGCTGGTACTGGTGATGTTCCGTATGTGCTAACTTTCTCCAAAGATATAAACATTGTTTCAACCAAAGAATATAAAAGGGCAGACCAGGTGGACAATTTAAAAAAACATTTGCTTTACTAAATCCCAATAAAATGCTGAGAGAACATTATATGAAAAGATGAATTGTAAGGATAAGAAAGAAGATATATTCGACAAAGTATAAGTTATTTGCCTCGACAGTGCGTTAATGTTGCACAATGAATTATTTGGCTATTTTATTTACTTGTTGTTTTCCTTATTTTTCACATTGAATCCAGATTTATTTACTTTTTCTAATCAAAGTTTGTTTGTTCTATATCGCAATATTTTGGTGTATTTCATGCGTCTGTTCCACTGCCTTCACGACAAGCGTAATACAGTCTTCTCTTCATTGTGTCCCCTACTGAGGAGTGAAATTTGACTGTACTGTTCCTTATACTCAGAGGTACTGGAAAGGTCACTATAGCCTTCGTGATACCCAGATGTATATATTTACAGTGCAGTAAACAATAGCTGAAACTTCTTGGTATCCACCTATGGGGCAGAACAGCGGAGGACATCGAAATGGGTTGGGTTTAAATTAAGGACAACGCTGTGACCTATGGAAAGAAGAATGATAAGTATAACGTTAAGAGGCCGGAAGTGGGCAGAGTGCGTGACGGAACAAGCGCGGGATAATCACATGCTAGTTGAAATCAAGAGGATGAAAGGGGCTTGCGTTGAAAGGCAGGGCAACAGTTGGTCCGTGAGGGTAACGAAGTGAATTCCAGGAGAGGGCGAGCATAGCAGGAGGCGGCAGTAAGATAGGTGGGCGCATGAGATTAAGGTGTTTGTGAAGCTACAGTGGCTGCAGCTGGCAAAGGACAGGGTTAATTGGAGAGCTATTTAGAGGTCTTTCGACTGCAGTTGGCGTAGTTAGGCTGCTGCTGCTGGGGCTGATGAGGATGATGACTACCGGTTCCTATTTTGAGTCTGTATTTCGCATTTTTGGTTATTTGTGGTTCTTTGTTTCAGCCTTTTTCTTTCAGTAAGAGGCCTCGATTACGCAGCCCGAGATTTTCGTTTTCGTTATAACACACTTTTCTCTACTTACTTTCCTTATTTTCCTCTATCTTGTCTAAGCTTTTTGGTCCTATTCCTTCTCCGTGTGTCCAGGTTATACTCTACGGATACCCCAAGGTTTTGGCTGCACTCCCCTTTTCAATAATTTTTTGACTCTCCTCAAATGACATTGTGCTCTGTAGTTCTTGTGCTGTGTAGTTCTTGTGTCTGTTTGAATCTTGGCTTTGCCTGTTTTTCATCTGCATACATAACGTAGTCCGCTCCCCATTCAATATTCCGCTACCTGCTTACTCTAAAGGACTTCCTTGAAAGCTATCATCCTCTGGTCAGAGCTCGATAGCGCAGTAATTAATCTTATCGGGATTTCATTCCATAAGAACGGTAAGCTGGGCTAGTTGGTAGGAATTCATACTGAAAACTGCGCAAAAAACGAAGAAACGAAGAAACGAAAAACGATGAAAGGGAGCAGTGGTTCCAGCAACAAGCAGGACGAGGGACGGAGACGTGTGATGGGAATTCCGTACGTTCACGGAATTTCACACCGGCTCAAGAAAGTGGGGGCGAGGTACGGAGTGGACGTGATTTTCACGGCCAAAAATAAGCTTGCGCGGATTTGTAGTGCTGTGCATAAAAAGCTAGAGTCTAAGGGCAGTCGTGCTGGGACTGGTTGTTCGGTAGCGCACAGGAAGGAAACTAGGTTCACAGTGTGTAACACTGGGGTTGTTTACGAAGTGCCGCTCTCGTGCGGAAAAAAGTACATCGGCCAGACGGGTCGTTGTGTAAACGAGCGGATGGCGGAGCATCGTAGGTCGCTGAAGGTCGCGGCTTCCTCCAATCTCGCCGTGCATTGCAAGGGTTGCGAAAAATGCTACCCTCATTTGAAAAGGACCAGCGTCTTGTTCAAACATAGCGATCAGGTATGCAGGGAGATGGTGGAGGCTTACCTAATCAAGAAAGACTCAGATTCCTGTGTGGCATCACCATCTGTGGCCTTGCTTGATACGGAGATAACCTTTTTGGCCAGTTTTCTTAAGGCGAGCAGGCGATGGGTCTTTGGCGTGATATCAGCGTGACCGTTAAGGTTGTCGTGGTCTTGTTTGTGCGCAGTTTTTTGGAAGAGTAATTGACGGTTGCATCACGGTGCACGCGAAGGGATAGTGGGTGATTGTGTTTTGGGTTGAGTTTCGCGGTTGTATTTTTGTGCTTGTCTCACTGTGGGCAGAAGATACTTATATAGGCCTCTTCATGTGAATAAAAATTCAGCTGATAGTCTGGGCCCGTGTCGCGCCTTCTCGTTCTGTGTCTTAGTTTTTTTGCGCAGTTTTCAGTATGATTTCATTCCAGTCGGTTCCTCTATTCTTGGCAATACTTTCTAGCGCTTTCTCTATACTCCGTTTCATACATCATGTGCAACGCTCTGAAGGCTACTGAAGTAGTCCGGAGAAAAAAATAAAGAGAGGTGAATCACTCCGCGCTGTTTTGTGGCCGTGTGGTCTAACGCGTCGCTCCCGAGAGTCGACAGGCAGTGGGGGTGCGTGGGTTCAATCCCGGATGGCGAAACTTTTTTTTCGCACATTTTTGTTTCATCGCAAGTTGAATTTCGCGTGACATGAATGAGAAAACTCGTTTTGTTCAGAATCGCTTGAATATTATGGCGTGTTCTGAAATGAACTGCATGCATCTGTTCATTTGATGCATACCGGGTTAATGTGAGGTGTCCGAAATTCGGTGTCAATGAGCTCGCACCGGCTTTTGGTTACTAGTAGCGGTTTTCTTCCTGATTCTGCAGCATTGTGACCATACTTTTTAGATGCAAGCGAGAGGTTTGTGCGAAAGATGACGTTCATTCGTCGGGTTTAATTAATTAGCACAGTTGTGAGTGCTCCGCCGTGGCCCGATTAACAAGTGGCCGTCTGCAACTTCCGGGTCAAATTATTTTTACATACACCACCTCGATATGGTCTGTTTTTCCGTATTAAGTGTTAAATTTAGAACATAGTGTTGATTAACACAGTGAGAGAAAATAGTACTGCCTCGAGTTAGATTTGTTGTCGTGCACAAATGTGTATGAAGGCAGTACAGAGGCAAGTCAGCTTGTCTCGATTTCCCTGTTCTCCTAGAAGCGAAGAAGCTGCTCAGGCAAGATTTTCGTGCAGCCAGGTAAAAAGAGTTCCAAGCTGTTTGAGCGTCAATTAAGAATGGAGAAAAAGTTGTACTACGCTAGGTAAAAATATTTCGAAAGAGCAAACAATAAATGAGAAAGGACAACAAAGAATGCTGACCCCGCAGTGTTTGCGAGAAATTGTTTATGCTGGAAACAGCCAGTGGTGCTTTTTCAAGGGCCACGCTATGATTTGGAGCATTGTCCATGACGACAATGCTATAGGCCGGAATGTTTGGCAAAAACTTGTCGGTGAACCACTTCTCAAAGTAGTTGCCATTCATCTCAGAGTGGTAGTCAGCGTGGTTTCCTTTTTTTTTGCTCTGAAGAAGTCAGCAGTGTCTTCCACGAATCCTGTTGCACTGCTCCCACTATGTACAAGGATCAAACGGGCCCATTTTTCCTTTCAGATGTATTATTTTGTGCGCCCTGCGTTGACCCAGGTTTCATCTAGGTAGACGATGCACCTGTAAATGCAAAACAACCGAGTACACGAGTCAATGCTTGTAAGTAAACAAACACGCTGCAGCATGTAAGTAGGCAATGCAGTGCAACAAACGCACTGCTGACCCCTGTCTCACAAACAGCCGCTCAAAGACACCAGAGAAAAAGGATTATCTCAGCTTAATGGCTCCCTTGTTCGGACTTATATTTCACGCCCAGGCGGAATTTAGTAGCCAGCTGATATTCCCTGTATGTTTGCATGGGGTACTTGACTAATTCGGCAACGTTTGAAATCTCTTCACTCGCGGCGACTGCGGACAAAAATTCCCAACGTTGTCAGCAGTAGCGCCAGTAACTCGCACCACCGGAGCAACTGGCAGTGTACACCACTGGTACGTGTCCATTCGTTCCTACGGTGACGACGAGATGGCACTACTCATTGCATTGCTACATTTTTTGCAGTTTTGCTGTTTTTGCTTGCCGCACCAATTGGGATTTAGCGATTTAATCTGACCCATGCAGACACGTGCCCCACCGAAACGTAGCGCAAAACTGGTCGTGAAACATCACCACTACGCAAAAGGTCGGCAAGAGCAACGTGCTTAAGACGATTTCTTCTAAATGTGTTATCCTGAAGCAACACTCACTGTTCCGACTACGAGGTTGCAAAGCTAACATCAAGCTCTAAGTGAAGCCAGTCTAGACGTGCTGCGTAAGAAAATAAGCAAGGAACGACCCGCAACTGCCCTGTCCTCGGAATTCCTTGATCGCCGGCAGGTACCTGCGACGCCAGGCAATACTGTCACTCCGCTCGATCAGTGCAAGATTCCGTTTTCTTTTATGAAATGTGAATCCGATGTCCTTCATCAACCTCCACGATGTGGTTTTCTTGAAGTTTGGCAGGTCGTCGTCCTCATTTCCAGCCTTTAGCACACTGCCCAGTGTTGTGACTTCCCTCTTCGCGTACATACTGTGCACCTTCAGATGGATGGCATGGACTGTGAAGCTGCCATTCTTGACTATTCGCGAGCTTGAAATCTTCACATTGCGAGATCTTTTCTTCGGAGACGCCACAGGCCCGCACAGACGCTCCGCCTTGATTTTGGCAACGCTACGGGGAGATACTCCGGTGTCCTCACTCAGAGCACTCAGTACATCCCGAACAGACTTCTCCGGAAAACGGATCCTGGTGCGCGAGAACACATTCGCAATTACTTGCTTGGCGTGCAAGAACCTTCGGGAAAATGCGTACAGGAGAGCTGGCCGCGACCGCTGAGCTGGACGCCATTTTCTCAGCAGTGAAATGGAGGCAGACGCAGAGTAAACACGACGGCCAGCGGGGATAGCGAAAACGTGGAATGGAAAAAGACGACGAACACAAAATACTAAATCACAGATCTCGACCGATTCGCTCGCAATAACATCGTTTTTTTGTCACGCTGATGACGAATGTATTATCCACAATGCCTGTCGGCAAAGCATTTGTTATTTTTCGCTCACCACGATCAACACACTATTTTCTGTCACGGATGCAGGCTGCGCAAAAAAGAGCGCTAGCTTTGACAGCGTTGCACATGATGTATGAAACGCAGTTAAGTTCATATTACCCAAGCCTAACTCTTCGCCTCTTTTTTAACGCGTGCACGAAATTTTTCTTAAAAACTGCACTTTTTGCATAAAGCTACCTAGAAACCGGAACTGTCGGTAACAGGAACCCCATGGTGACACACATCGCAAATAAGAGGAACCAGAGAGAGAGAGCACTGTGGTCACCATGACTCTTTACCAACTAGCCCAATTGAACGTCTTGAAGGAACCCCAGCTAGTAATCGTCTGGAAAACCTCGGCCGTCAAACATTGATGCTCGTCAGAATGCTCCCTAAATGCGAGATTTCTTGCATTGAAATTACATGAGGATGCAATTGATATGGTTTCCACCAAGGCCCGCTAGCATACAATGGAGTCAAGTGCACTTACAGTTGAGCTAAGGTGCTCGCCGGAGAAAATGGTGCTGCATCACTCTTACGAGGAGCTTGCCATCGACTTTAAGAGTAAACATTCCGTACTTAAATACTAAATTGTATATTGTATCTAATATAGACATTTTATTGCAGATTCCCGTAGCAAATATTTTGCAATACGATTTGAACATCTGGTTATAATATAACATGCAGTTTCAGGAATACAGATTTTTCTTTACTAAAATTCAAGCATAATACGATGGAAACAAGGGACACCTACCAGCTCTCACTATTGCTACTACCATCACTATTCAAGCAAATGTGTGCCGCCTTCAGTCCTTTTAAAACCATAAAGTAAATCAAAAAAACATGCTAAATACATTAGTGATACTGTCATTATTGGGAGGAAAACTACAAAAATTGAAAACCTAATTTGCGAACCTACGTATACTAACTGTGGTTAGCACCAAAAAATTGTTCTTCCGTAAAAGATGCTCAGGATTCGCTTTGATACTAAAAGTGCACGGTTTAAAAACTCGACTTCTACGTATAATCATTCCTCATAGTAGGATATTAAAAATATAGAAGCAAAGAGTTCACAGAAATCGCTTGTCAAGGACAATGCCACCAAGAGGGGGGGGGGGGGGGGCATAAAGAATGTTTGGTATATATTATTAGGTCACCGATTTAAAAGTATCTGATGATCATAATTAGAAATTCTTCGGATGTAAAGAATTGCAAGTTTATGCTACGCTTCTTGGGGTCCTACTCGCGTGCTGCAGCTCTTAGCAGTGAAGAGGTCAAACGTCAGGTAATTCTTATAAAATATTTCTTAGTTGTGCAGTGCAATAAACTGACCCTTGAATATGTTCAAAAGTAGGGTACTTTCTTTTCCGCTTTAATTTAGAGACGTCTCTCTAGAAAGATTTGAAAGTACTTAGAAAGGCGCCCAAAGAACAATAGCAGAACGGTATATATCTGCTCTAAATATGGCCCCAGAAATATCGCGTGTTCTTAGCCGGGCTACTTTGTAAGCATCTGCTCCCAGTCACTTTCAATATGAAGGTTAACTTCGATGACGTGATACACTTGAATTAAGACAGATAGCCTCTGTCTCCCTTTCAAAGAACTATTAGTGCGATGTTGATTCGATAAAAATAGCGTAGAGTTGCGAAGGACAAGTTTGAAGCACTACTATGTATATCAGTTAAGCGTAAAGAAATAGGAGACCAGTCTTATACAAAATACTGTATATATTGACATTACCAGTGTGCTCATTTGAGAAAAATATAACTTGGCGAGTCATGTTGGCGTCAACAGTTATGAATCCAAAGATTTAATTTTTAGGGCTGCTCTGCGCGTGGAAAGACAAAGATATTGTAATTATGAGGACACAATGTAAAAGTATATATCTTTAAATTTTTTCTTCCTGCGATACACAATATTTTGGATACAATGCTACTAAGAAAGGATGTCATGCTGAAGGTATTCAACACTCATAAGATCGTTTTTAGCTTTGCTTTGTGCTTCCATTGAAACTCCTCATCACATGGACATCAGTAGTAATGCCGATGAGAAAGGCTATCGATTGCACCTCTGCCCCTAAGGAGAAAGGAAACCGATTTATTCCAGCCAGACTCTCATAACGCATACCTAATGTTAAAAAAGGGCCACTGCCAAAAGTATTCAGTGGAGAAGAGGAAACAACGATGCTGGTTTCCTTCCCCGTGACGAGTAATAAAGGAAGACGATGGCTCAGAATCCACAACGAGATCTTGCATTGGAATCTTCTCTGTGGCAGTTGCCATTCTCACCCGTCTGTGTGCAGCTCAGAGGCGCATAGTGAACAAGAGCCCCGCTCATCCCACACACCTAGTGCCCAACCCAAGTACACATTCTCGGCGCGAATATGAACCCTGTTCACGGGAACCTACTTTATTTTCTGCTTTTGTACAAAATCATACTGACATTTAGCAGGCTTCGTCTTTCAAGAAACGCACTTGCAGCCTGGAACAGAAGTTATTTATATGCAGTGCTTAACACAAAGCAATGACTTAAAAATAATAAAATAAAACTAATAAAATAAACAGCGGAAACTTTAACCAAGTGTCGTTAATCATCAATATTCAAAATTTAAGAAAGAAATAAACTTATTGCATTTTCCCCCATTCAATAACGTCCTCGTTTCTAGTAGGACGTCCTTACTTCTCCGTTTCGGCTGGAATTTATCTTTCGTACTGAAATTTCCACTTCCATAAAAGGCCTGTGTTTTTTGCGTTCCACGCAGTTCTTAGAGCAAGAACAGAAGCTATAATCACCTCAGGTAATTTTTTGCCTCGCCTTACAGTGCGGAATGCTCTAAATGTGTTTCTTACATCTTCCTTCATTTTTTTTTTCTTTTCAGAGGTCCTTGTCTTGGTGGCAGAAGGACGGAAATGGACTCGAGAGGAATTTTCAAAGTTTATGGTCATTGTAGGAAGATAATACCGCAAGAATAAAATCAGAGCATATTAAATGCGGACATGATATTGTCACGTTGGTAATAAGCGGGCGAGGGTCAACAGCGGCGTAGCCCAGGACGTGCGCTTCCAGAACACTTCCACTCACAGACTTTCTCGTCTTCTTGATAGGCGCTTTCGTCTGCATGAGCGCTGGCATCATTAGCCCCCTCCTTCGAAGGCATCGACCCTGTGCCTCCGCAAACGGCTAATGGCCTGCATTTCTGCGGCACTTCCTTGTCATTTGATCCTGCACGGATATTTCAAGCAAGGAAGTTGGTTGGTTGGTTAGTTTATGGGGTTTAACGTCCCAAAGCTACTGAGGCTATGAGAGACGCCGTAGTGAAGGGCTCCGGAAATTTCGACCACCTGGGGTTCTTTAACGTGGACTGACATCGCACAGTACACGGGCCTCGAATTTC
Source organism: Amblyomma mixtum (assembly GCF_055824585.1). Classification (NCBI taxonomy): domain Eukaryota; kingdom Metazoa; phylum Arthropoda; class Arachnida; order Ixodida; family Ixodidae; genus Amblyomma; species Amblyomma mixtum. The sequence continues at coordinate 78,656,024 of NC_143015.1, read as the reverse complement.
TCCTCCAAAGAAATTCAACCGCCGCGGCCGGGATCGAACCCGCGTCTTTCGGGCCAGCAGCCGAGCACCATAGCCACTGAGCCACCGCGGCGGCAAGCAAGGAAGTGTGGCTGCGGATGACAATGTGGGAACAGAAAGCCCATTCCAGGATTAAGTGCACCGCACACTACCCAGAAATCGGTGAGCTCTTCGATACCGGCCTGTGTTCATTATGGAAAAAAAATATATATATATATATTTTTTTCAAAGCTTCCCACCCTGGTTCCGCTAGCAGAATGACACGACAGGTAATCAGACGTGGCCTCCCACGTGTCCAGATGGCACCTTCAGTCGTTTGACAGAATGTCAGCGTCACGTATAATTTACTACAGTTATCTGCATATAAATAGAAATATTTCTTACCCCTGAGACAAAATTATAGGAAAAAAAACTGTATGCTGTGCATGGACATTATGTATCGCTTCAAGAGCAAACGTGACCACGAGCTTCTTTTGTTTCATGTTCTGAAGTTCTAACTCAGACGAGGAGCTGCGGCAATTGAGAAAACAATCCACTATTTATTGCCATCCATGCGGAATTTCAAGACTGAACTTCTCGAAGGGGTTGGTGCAGTATAACTGTAGAACACGCATATTCGTTTCATCCTGCTGCATTCCTTGGTTGACTCGCTTACCCCGAAGCTTGTTGTCTGGCACCCGCTTGATCAAGTCTCCCTCTGAAGGAAAGCACGTGCTCCTGGGGCCAGCATTTTTTCTCCTAGGCCGACCAACCGGCGCCAGCCCTCCGAACCACTAAAGAGCTGTAACCATTCACATGAAAGAGGTGCTTGCTATTTCCGGCGCACACACCGCTCTTCATTGCGTGAGGGAGAGAAGGTTGGACGGATGCGAACGTCAAGCTATTTTTATCCCGTTAGGTACGATGATAACGTGACGAACACCGCTGTTTCAGCTGGCCAGGTGAACTGCAATAGAGACGAAACACAGCGACAAAATGCACCACTAAAATGAAAGATCCGTTATTGCACAGGTCATAGGCACCTTATCGAAGGAAATTTCCTGTGCTCATATTTCTTCGTATTTCAGAGAGGCCTCTAGATTTCTGTTCACCTAGGGTAAACTCACGCGCTGTGAAAAGAACAGACAAAAGAAAACGCACCACGGATACTGACAGATCGGTTTGCGAAAAGATACAGTCAGAACAAAAACAACTGCTGCAAAAGCTGAGGTGAAGATGAGCTTTAGAATAAGCAGTTTGGTGTGCACGTACGTCGCGATGTTTTAGTCTATGGGGTCGCATGTATTAAGTTCCGAGCGCCGCATTCAACACAAACGCACTAAAGAACACTGCGCATATTACCGCAAGTCTGTCCAGCCATATTTATTGCGTATTATACATCCTGCCCTAACGCAATACATGCCCAAACTTTCGTATGTGGTACTGGCCTGCAATTATTTTCATTTCTTGTTGCTTTCTACACTGCTCCGGTGTAGCGGTGGTCCCGGGTTCGAACCCCGGACCAGGACGAATTTTTCATTAACTACGAAGTTTCTGAGAAAGCTGTATAGCTTTCCTTTGTAGCCGTATGGCTGCGCTTGGGTGGATGCCAATGAGTAATTACTCCCGTATTACTTCATTTCTATGCGTAAGAGTGCAGGCCACACTCGCATTACAACCGATTGCTTCCTGCGCTCGTCTTCACCTCCCGAAACCTTAACGCAGATTACGAAGCGCAACTCAGCAAGGAAAATAGAGGAGGACTCAGCATGAACTGTTATCAAATTATTTTGCAAGCAAGCAGCAAACCACAACAGCATCAACCACAGCAAATTTAGGCTACCTTGACTGCCTACCCGCACTGGAGAGGTGGTTTTTCTGCAAGTTTCTTAAGAGGGCATTTATTGTATGCTTGATGCAGGTACAATTCTTTACCAAACTGCGCCGAGAGTGCCGAGCTTTCAAAATTAAAAAAACTGACATGAATATAACTTAGCGTGGGCCACATGCCGCTCAATATTTAGGGAGCCTAACACCTGGGGTTAAAAAGTTAACGAACATATACTTGTTAACTATACTGTTAGCAAGTCTTAGCTGCATACTGACGTACTACAGAGCTCACAATACCATGCCAAAAAAGTGATCGCCTAACTCACAGAACCTATTTTTAAGAATTGCGTAAAATCTTAGGTGAAACAGCCTGTCTGCTGCCCACGGTTGGTAGGGTAGATCAAGCAGCAAATATCTCTTCCTCTCCGTCAAACTTCATACGCATCAAACCGTATCTGCATAGCAATCGCTTGAATGGCGTCTAAGTTATGCGCCGCAGTTTCTTTCCAATGTCATAGCTCGTCTAAATAAAGTATTTGTCTAGAGCCATTGCCTTAAATCAGTGCCACGCGACTAGAAGGTGGTAGCACGTAACTCGTTGAAAAGCCCACATTGATATCTGGTTTGATGTGTACCATAATCACAAGATGCCATTTTTTCGTACCTCATTATAGTAACATCCGAGCACTCTATCCGCTAGGATTTTAAACCTCATTTCAGTGCATGGAATACATGGCTAGCTTTGAAAACATTTCTTCTTAGGCGTGAATTTCTCACTCTGCAAGCATGTGCATACAAAAGCCGAATTTCGTTTGGGCATATGAACTGCCACGTGCCTGATCATACCTCCTCAAGCTGATTTTCAAGTGGAAATATACTGGCGTAAAGCGATGAATCAGATAAAACTATTTTAGGCGCAAATTGACAAGAAACATTTTCCATACTTGTTTGAACAATATTCCAAACCTGCTGTCATGTCCCTATAAAACATTAGTGTCTGACATTGTCTCGAGTTCAATGACCCACGCCTTGCGTGCAGCATTGCCGCCGGATATGTTTTCGAGCTCGAGAGCAAAATGCTTTGGGACATGCAGTCGGCACTTAAGCTTTGCCTCGCCTCATCTTTTGCAGAACGAGTGAAAAATACTGGCATGTTTTTTTGCGCAATTTCCTCGGGTATAAACTGAGAAGATAAACCGCAGTATTCCTCAGTGAAAGAATATATTTACCCTGAATGGAGTTTTTAAATATCGCTGTGCGCTGTGCAGGATGTTAGATGCATTTCATGCTCCTATTTTCGATCGTGTCTAGCCTGCCAAACAAGACCGTAGTCGGAATACAGCTGCGAAACTTGGTAAACATATGCCGGATGTGCATCGTTGTCACAGCTAAACGTCTTCAAAAGTGGCGCCGGCATGCCAGCGTCAAGAAATTTCGTTGAGCGTAAAAATTCTTACATGACCAGAGAAAATCTGTCAGGGCAAGTCCTGCCAGCGCTTGCGCGAATTTTTTTTATAGTATCAATGGTGCTTAGCCAAATGTTAATATTACGCAGAAAAGTTACGCTTCACGTTATAGACATGAAACGCAAACGGCGAAAGCACGAGGTTGCGCACAATTTCCTCCAGCATTGGCGGTAGCCGCCGAGGGTTCTCATTGGTTATGGCACTCGGCTGCTGGCCCGAAAGACGCGGCTTCGACCTCGGCTAGAATGGTCGTATTTCCACGGACGACAAATGGTAGAGGCCCGCGTGCTGTGGAATGTCGGTACAGTTTAAATACTCCAGCTGGTCAAAATTTTCGGACCACTTCACTAATGTGTCGCTAATAAACAAAGTCGCTTCTGGATGTTAAACTACCGTAATCTAACTAACCAACCAACCTTAGCGTTAAAGAGGAGAAGATAGCGCCGTGTTTCCAAGTCTCATTGGCATAGAAAGAATTCAATAGTGACCAAAAATGATAGCTGCGCCATCTTGGCAGGACGGACAACTTGGCAGGATGGTGTAATCAAGCAATATTAAAGCACAAACACAATCAAACTTTTGTTTTGCCACCTTTCATTCTTAATATCAAGTACTGAAACCTACGTGTTCTCTCACTGACTAATGGGCTGCATTTCTGCGGAACTTCGTTGTCACTTGACCCTGCACGGATATTTTAAGCAAGGAAATGTGGCCGCGGACGACACAGTGGGAAAAGAAAGCCCGCGCCAGGATTAAGTGTGCTGCCCACTATCCAGAATTCGGTGAACTCTTCCATAGCGGGCTGTGTTCAATATGGAAAAGAAATTCAGGGGGGGGGGGGGGGGGGGGGCACTTTGTTGACCTAAAGTGCTGTGATGCGAAAACTTTCAGCTCGATGTTGCTTCTTCTGTCACTGATGTGTGGTTAAGATGTTAATTAGGTACACAATTGTTTTTGAACATTAAATGCTGGAGACACTGGAGGGCGTTTGGGAGTCATCCGTCAGTTCCTCGCCTTCCTGCAAACATTATGCAGCGTCCTAGACAAGGATAACTACGTATGCGCTGGCAGGAAGCAACGTAGCCATCAAGAAGCTCGGCTCCGGAACGGAAGGATGGTGGTCCGATTTCTATCGTGCGCAAGGTTTTTTTTTTGTGGCCTGACCAGAACATGCATAACACTTCTGGCGACAACCTTCTGCTGATAACCTTCTGCTGACAACCTTCTGCAGACAACCATGAGGCATTAAAGGCTTTGGCCTTAATATATATCCCTTTCGAAGCATTCCGCCGTGGTTTAGCTAGCAGAATGACACGTCAGGTATTCATACTTGTCCTCCCACGTGTCCAGATGACGCCTTCATTCGTTTGACAAAATGTCAGCGTCACGTATAACTTGGTCCAGTTAACTGCAGTATTTTCCACCCCTGAGGCAACATTATAGGAAAATCAACTGTCTGTTCCTTGTGGACATTATTTAGCGATTCAAGAGCATAGCTGACCGCGAGCGTCTTTCTATTTTTATTCTCTCAAAGTTCTGATTCAGCCGAGGAGCTGCGAAAATTGATTACACAATGCACAGTTTATACTTGTCCGTGCAGAATTTCAAGACAGAACTTCTCGCATCTGTTCGTGTGGACTAACTAGAGGACATGGATATTTTTTTTTATCGCGATGTATTACTTGGTCGACTCTGTCACCTCGAAGCTTTCTGTCTGGTACCTGTATGATCAAGGCTACCTCTCAAGGAAAGCGCGTGCTCCTGCGACCTGCATTTTTTTTCCGCAGCTGTCCTCTCGGCGCGAGCACTCGGAACCCCTTAACGAGCTGGAACAGTTCAAAAGGAAGGAGTGCCTGCTATTTCTACGGCACACACCACTCTTCGTTGCGTGAGGGAGAGAAAGTAGGACGGACGCGAACGTCAAGCTCTTTTTTATTACGTTAGGTTACGCGGGAACGTGACTACCACTGCTGTTTCTGCTGGGCAGGGGAACAGTAAGGGCGATGAAACACCGTTACAAAATGCACCGCTAAAATTAATGATCTGCTATTGCACAGGTCGCAGGCACCTTATCGACGGGAATTTCCTCTGGTCATATTTCTTCGCATTTAAGAGACGCCTCTAGATTTCTCTTCTCTTCGGGTATTGATGCGCTGTGAATAGAACGGACGAGAGAAAACGCATCATTAGTACTGACAGCTTGGTTTCCGAACTGATCCAGTCAGAACAAACAACTTTTGCCAAAGATGAGCCGGCAAAAAGAAATAGGCTGGTGTGCGTGCGCCGCGATGTTTTAGTCTATACGGTCGCATATATCAAGTTTTTATGGCCGCCTTCAACACAAACGTACTACACCGAAACACTTCGCACATCACTGCAAATCTGTCCAGCCATGTTTAATGCGTATTATATATCCTGCCCTAACGCAATACATGCCCATGGTGTCTAAAGTAGTGCTGGCCTGCCATTATTTTTACTTCATGTCGCTTTCTTTATTTGAACGCGTAAGAGTGAAGGCAGCAATCTCATTACCCATAAATGCTGCCTGCGCCCTTTTTTACCTCCTGAGATCTGGACGCAGATTACGAAGCGTAACCCGGCGAAGCAAATAAATTACGACTCAGCATGAACATTTATCAAACTGTTTTGCAAGCAAGCTGCAAACCACAGCAGCATCAGCAGCCACAAATGTTGCTATTTTGACCAGCTATGCCTACTGGAGAGGTGAATTGCCTTGAAGCTGTTCCAAAAGGCATTGATTTTGTGCATGACATAGTGATAATTATTTGAAAAACTGCGCTGAGGGTGCCATGTTTTCAAAATTCTAAAAACTGACACGCATATAACTTATCCTTGACCACAGGCCTCTCAATAATTCGGGTGCCTAACAGCTATAGTTAAAAATTAACTTACCGATACTAGTAAACCATACTGTTAGCAAGTCTTAGCTGTATACTGATGCACTACTCTGCTGACAATGCTATGCCAAAAAAGTGATCATCTAACTCAAAAAGCCCATTTTTAACAATTGCGTAAAATCTTAGGGGAAACAGCCTGCCCGCTGACCGTTGTCGTTAGCAGATATCAAGCAGTATCTATCTCTTCGTCTGCGTCAAACTTCATGCGCATCAAACCGTGCCTGGATATGCATCGCTTGAGCGGCGTCGAAGTCATGCGCCGCAGTTTCTTTCGAACCTTATAGCTCGTGTAAATAAAGCATTTGCCTGAAACCCACTGTCGTAAGGATATGCCGGAGCAGTAGAAGGGGGTCCGATGTAACTGACTGAAATGCCCACATTTTTCGCTGCTTTGACGCGTACTATAATCACAAGATGGCATTTTTTCTGATATAATCATGGTAATAGCCGAGCACTCCCTCCACTAGCATATTAACCCTTATTTGAGTGCATGCAATACAAGGCAAGCTTTGAAAAGTTTCCTTTTTAGGAGGCAATTTCTCACTCTACAGGCATGTATATACGAAAGCCGAACTTCTTTTCGGTACATGAACCTCAAAGTGTCTGATAATGCCTCTTGATGTTGATTTTCACGTGGAAATATACTGGCTTAATGTGATGAATTAGATAAAACTATTCAAGGCGCAAATGGAGAAAATACATTTTCCATATTTGTCTCGACAATTGTGCCAAACCTGATGCCATGTCCCTATAAAATATTACTTTGTGACGTTGTCTCGAGGTCAATGACCTCGTGCAGCATTGCCGTGCAGCATTGCCTGCGGATATCTTTTCGAGCACAAGGGCCAAAATACTTCTGGAAATGTTGGCGGCTCCTGAACTTTGGCTCGGCTTAACGCTTGTAAAATGAGTGAAAAAACCTGGCATGTTTTCGCGCACTATCTTCGGCTCTGCGCTGAGAAGATAAACCACAGTGCAGATTGGAGAAAAAAAGCATTTACACCGGATGGAGTTTTTAAAAATCGCTATACGCTGTGCAGGATGTTGGTTATACTACATGCTCCTTTTTTCTATTGTATAACCTACCCAGCAAAAACGTAGCTGGAATACAGCTGTAAGACCTGGTAAACGTATTCCGGAGGTGCATCGTTGTCACCGCTAAAAGTCATCGAAAGTAGCGCTGGCAAGCACGCGTCGAGAAATTTTGTTGACCGTAAAAATTCTTACATGTGAAGAGAAAACCTCCCAGCGCATGTCCTGCAATCGCGCGCGCGAATTTTCTTTGTAGTAAAGATGGTGCTTTGCCAAATGTACATATCACGCAAAAAAAAATTCCCAGCGCATGTCCTGCACGCGCGCGCGGGAATTTTCTTTCTAGTAAAGGTGGTGCTTTGCCAAATGTACATATCACGGAAAAAAAAAATTGTTCAGGTTTCAAACATGAAATCGAAACGGCGAAAGCACTAGGTTGCGCAGTCGCCGCTTCTTCTTAGTCGTTGTGGCGCTCCGCTGCTGGCCCTAATGACGCGGGTTCGATCCCGGCCTCCGCGGTCATATTTCGATGGACGAGAAAGTGTAAGAGCCCGGGTACTGTGCAATGACAGTGCAGTTTAACGAACCGCACCTGATCGATATTTCCGGAGCCCTTCATGCGTGCCTAAAAAACAGAGTACCTTTTGGGCGTTAAACCACCATAACCTAACTAACCAACCAAGCTTAGCGTTGAAGCGAACGAAAAATATATCATCGTGTTTACAAGTGTGATCAAAGAGAAAAAATTAAAAAGTTACCAAAAATGATAGCTGTGGCATGTGGCGCTCAACTTAGCAGGACGGTGTAATCAAGCGATATTACCGCACAAATACAATAGAACTTTTGTTATTTCCACCTTTCATTCTTAATATAAAGTATTGAAACCCTAATGTTCTCTTACCGGATAATGGGCTGCATTTCTGCGGAACATCGTTGTCACTTGACCCTGCACGGATATTTCAACCAAGGAAATTTGGCCGTGGTTTACAATGTCGGAAAAGGAAGGCCATGCCAGGATTAAGTGCATCGCTCGCTACCCTGAAGTAGTAGAGCTCTCCGATAGCGGCCTGTCTTAAATATGGAAAAAAAATTCAGGGGGGCACTTTGTTGACCTAAAGTGCTGCAAGGCGAAATCATTTAGCGCGGTGTTGCTGCTTGTGTCACTGATGTGCGGTTAAGATGTTATTTAAGTGTACAATCGTTTGTGAATCTTAAAGGCTGGAGGCACTGGAGTGCGTTTGGGAGGCATCCGTCAGATTCGACGCATATCTCCAAACATTATCCAGCGTCCCAAAAAAGGAGAAGTAAATGTTGGCTGGCAGGAAGTTACGTAGCGAATAGCAAGCTCGGCTGCGGAAAGGAAGGATGGGAGTTCGGTTTCCATCGTGGACAAGGGTTTTTTTTCTGGTCTGACTAGAAAATGCGTGACACCTCCGCTGACAACCTTCTGCTGACAACCTTTTCTCGACAGCGATGAGGCATTACAGGCTTTCGCCTTAATGTATAATTCTTTTGAAGTTTGCTTCCCTGGTTCCACTAGCAGAATGACACGTCAAGTAATCGGACGGGACCTCCCATGTATCCAGATAGCGCTATGAGTCGTTTGACGGAATGTCAGCGTCACGCATAATTTACAACAGTTATCTGAATATAAATAGAAATATTTTTCACCTCCGAGAACAAATTATAGGAAAATGAACATCCTGCTCCGCATGGAGATTATATAGCGCTTGAAGAGCACAGGTGACCGCAAGCTTCTTTCTTGTTTTATGTTCTGCATTTCTTATTCAGCCGTGGAGCTGCGAAAACTGATAAAGTAAACCACAATTTATTCCCGTCCGTGCAGAACTTCAAGACAGAACTTCTCCAAGGTGATGGTGACGTTTATCTAGACGGCACGCATATTCGTTTTATCTTTACGGATTCCTCGGTCGACGCCCCCACCTCGGAGCTTTCTGTCCGGCACCTGCATGATCAAGTCTCCCTTCCAAGGAAAGCGCGTGCTCCTGCGACCAACATTTTTGCTCCATTGCCGTTCTCCCAGCGACAGACCTCCGAACTCCTAAATAGCTGGAACAGTTCAAAACGAAGGAGTGCCTGCTATTTCCCGGGCACACACCACTCTTCATTACGTGAGGGAGAGAAAGTAGGACGGATGCGAATTTCAAGCTCTTTTTTATTACGTTAGGTTCCGTGGTAACGTGACTAGCACTGCTGTTTCTGCGGGGCGGGAGAACAGTACAGGTGATGTAACACCGTTCCAAAATGCCCCACTAAAATGAATTATCCGCTATTGCACAGGTCATAGGCACCTTATCGAAAGAAATTTGCTCTGCTCATATTTATTAGTATTTCAGAGAGGCCTCCACATTTCTTTTCACCTAGGGTAATTTGATGCGCTGTGAAATTACCGGACGAAAGTAAACGCATCACGGGTACGGACAGCTTGGTCTCGTAACTGATACAGTCAGAACAAATGCAACTGTCGCCAAAGTTGAGACGGCACGAAGAAATAGGCTGAAGTGCTTGTAGGTCGTAATGTTTTTTTTTTTTTTTTGTGATCGCTATGAATCAAATTCCGACCGCCGCCTTCAACATAAACGCACTACAGCAAACACTGCGCTTGTCACTGCAAATTTGTTCAGCCATGTTTAATCCAATGCAATACACGTCCAAGGTTTCGAATATTTTACTGGCCTGTCATCATTTTTACTTCGTGTTCCAGTCTTTATTCGTACGCGTAAGAGTGCAGGCAGCACTCTCATTAACCATGAATGCTGCCTGCGCTTTTTTAACTTACAGAGACAACCACAGCGCAACCAGACGAAGAGAATAAAGGAGGACTCAGCATGAGCTGCTGTCAAATTATTTTGCAGGCTTGCTGGAAACCACAACAGCATAACCCCATTTCAGATACTAAATGCTTTTTCTGAAAATTCACTAACTGTGCTCCCTGCTTTACGCGCTGGATACCTCCCTAAAATGCAATAGTTCTTTCTCCTGCCTGCTGACTACTGGGCCGGCAGTTCTTAGCCTATATCATGATGCAATGTTACTATGACAGCGCAACACTGTGAAAAGCACTTCTTCAGATTATTCTTGGTTCTGTTCTCATACAAAACAAATGCAAGAGGATGCAAGTGGTTATTACCAGTTTGGCATTTACAGGGCTTCATCCGTGGTTCACTTAACAATCAAGCTTTCCAAGTGCGAAATTCGGCGATGCTAGTAGCGAACAACCCTTCATTCATTAGGGCCTCCTTACTTTCCCGCTGCATTTTGTCTGTTAGGGTCTCCGGAAGGGTTTCACTGGTTGTGTGAAATTGCACCCAGTGAACCTTCACTTTGATCTTCTTTTGACAGGGGTCAATAATGGGACAGGGGCTGCCTTTCACACTCAGGCCTCCGGTCGTAAGTACAGCGTATTTCACTCCCTGGGTGCTGAATCTCAAAAGCCAGAGATGACTCATCTGGTATGCAACAATGCCGCTGATATCCTTAAGCACGCCGACTTCTAATGGTTGACGAAAGCCTCTAATCGATACGGACGTTTCGAGGTAGCATCGTCCAGGAAAACACACAAATGAATACCTTCAGGTGGTGGTGGTGAAAACATTTATTTAGAAGGGACAGGAGGTGTATCTGGATGTTCCCGAAAGGGACCGATCCTTACAAACACTAGGTGGAGGTCCGCCGCCCGGGCGCGCCCGACTAAGGCTTGTTGGGTCTTTAAGTCGTGGCAGCCGAACAGGGTCGCCTCCCAGTCCTCCCGGGTTGGGTTGGGGATGGGGAGAATAGCCGGGCTGAAGGACACTGTACTCCATGATTTTTTTATTAAAATAATTCACGCTTACAATATTAATCCTCATGTAATATGGTGGGTCAGAGAGTACTTGCCACAACCGGCGCGCGTTATAAAAGGGCCCATTTTGGGCCCACTACTATCTTTGCTTCACCTTAACTACATCAGTGACAGATTTGAATCCCATATGAGGCTGTTTGCGGACGACTGTGTGCTCTGCGGGACAATCCCTTCCGAAATAAACACCTGCATGGTTCTACAAGATCTGGACAAAATATCTTCATGGTTTGCAAAATGGCTTATTAAACTTAACCTGAACAAAACAGTTTCTATGATATAAAGAAAGGAACCCTCAAATTTGAACCTGCACCCTCAATAATTCTTTGTTAAGCCGTGTATTGGAGTACAAGTATCTAGGTGTGTATTTTACTTGAGAGTTAAATTGGCATCGCCATGTCGAGTATACTGTAGCCAAGACAGGTCGTGCATTGGGCTTTCTCCGCCGCAAAACACGAAATTTTCCTTTAGCCTGTACGGATCTCCTTTATAAGGACAATGTACGATCAATCCTAGAATATACCCACACTATTTCGGATCCACTTACCATGCAAGGTAAACAACAATTAGAGCGTATACAGAACATGTCTGCACGCTTCATCACTGGAAATTACGAATGGCAGTTCAGCGCTACAAGAGTAACACGAGAAATAGATTGGAAACTGCTGCACGTTAGACGACAAAAATTACGATCAATGTTATTTCATGGTGTATAGCTTTCACTGGCAAAGTCAGAAAAAGATAAATGTGTTTAGCGCCCTTACTATGTCTCTGAACTTACCGACCAACTTTTAAAAGCGCGCGCAATTTCTTCCCGTACAAACTTATTTAGGACGTCTTTTTTGCCCAAAAAAGTTCTAGAGTGGAACTAGTTTCGTCGCGCTGTTGTCAGCGTTGTATAGAAAGATGTATTGTTTTCGATGTTGACTTGAGCGTGGACTGTGGCTCTGAGTATATCTTTTCTCGATGTTCATTGTGTTTTACTGTTTTGCGTATAAAGAGTATTTCATAACCGTGTGGCACGAGCTCACGTGTATTTTGTCTGCTTTGTAAATTTGTATCCCCCCCCCCCCCGCTGTATTGCCTGCGGGCGCTGTGGGTACTGAATCAACTAAGGTACAGCGGGCTTAAGCAGAATGGCTTGCAAGAATTGACGCCTCACATTCATTGCCAGAATTTTAAGTTCTCTTTCATGGTTGTCAACCGCTTCGTTTCCACATGCGCTTCTGGTATGCCGGTGCATTTTGGTTTTCAGATTTGGCAATAACAGAAGAAAAGTGACGATGGCGAAGTGCGCAAACGACTTGGAGAGCAAGGATTAGCCCTTCGCTTCGCCACGACTGCGAATCCCGACATTCATCATAAGTATGTATTTTTTTAAGCATTTCGCTACGGTTCTGCGCGTAGAGCTGAGCGCCGGGTTTGACTCGGATGAGCATTACAGTTGTAAGGCAGTAAAATTTAAGATCCGAAGAGGGAATTCGTTCTTGCGGACAATAATGTCGTTGATGACACGCGTGATGGAATCAACTGGAATGTGTATATGCAGTCCTACTTCCTATACAAACCCTGTAGAAACCGTAATATGAATTCAAAAATTTAATCGTGTTGACATATGCACCTCGTTAAAAAGCCATTTCATTATGATGAAAAATATAGACCACATACAAAACAGTGCATTGAACCCCAATGACGGGTCTAAGAAGGCCGTAAATTGGGTGCTGGGATTTTTAACCTTTTCTACTACTCAGTTTACCTTTCGTTCTGGGAATGTGCGCGGACCTTTTTAAATGTTTACGTTCTTCGTAGTGCGTATCCACCATTCCACCTGCCGTGTGTTGCACAACAATTCTAGTTCTGCACACTTCATTGAGTAGATTTCGCGAAAATGCTCCAGGAGCCTCACAACACAGCTTAGAAGGAAACCACTGCGGCTCGCAGCAGGGTACTACGCTTGGAATTAGGTAGGTATGAAATATCGTGACTGCCGACTCTTTGCTGTTATTCGCCCTACCATTTCACCTTCAAGCAGCGGGTGAGGAAGTACGCTCACTTTGGACGAAAGGAAGGCGCCTACCTCTCTACAGAAGGAAGGTACTCAAGAATAGAATATCAGGCCATGTGTCGCAGGCGTCTTCCTATATCCCGCAAAATAGGGTGGACCCACCCGGACATTCGCAGGTGTTCCAACTGGTTCCTCGGAGAATTCAAACGGAGGTGGTGGCCTTGAGGACCGCATCGCGCTATCTAGACGAAGGGCATGGAGAGTCCGGCTTCGTCCCTGCGTGCCAGTGCACTTCGGAGAAATTCAGCTTCTCGGGCGGCTTCCGCGGATCCGATGTGGCGCTGACAATCCTACAAAACCCTTTTTTAGAGCGTCGCCGTCAACGCCGATTGCTTCATCTTTTCTTCCCTTGAAAATATATCTTAATAATTGCTTCCTTCCTCGCTGCTCTTTACTGTTTTTGCCCATGTACTTCTGTAAATTTAGTCATTACCTTCTCGTGAAGTTTATTGTAATCATTCCTGCGAGTTCATGCCTACAGGTTTGCAACTTGATGTTCTCTTATTTTTAATAAGTTTAAACTTTCTTCGTGTGTAAATATATAGCTTTTGTGTAGTGTGCAAACCGCAGTTACTTGAATTTGTTGTTTCGATCCACACAACAGTGTTGATCAAGCCTAATTATATCAGTGTGCATCACGGCTCCATGGTGGGAGGGCGCGTACCTAGTGTAGTGCATCCGCGCCTTAACCTCGCTTATTAAGGAAATTTGGCCCCCAATGAATAATCAGTACTTTATATCAATTTCTGGGCGGCATCTGACTAAGACAGTTTCATATTTGATCTTTCCAGTACTGGCTGTCTATTTATTGTCGTCTATTGTAGCTTGCAAACTTCTGTTGTCCTTCGCCACATGCGCGTATTTTTTGCAATCACAAGTCTCAAATACACGTCTCACTTTTAACACCGGTAGAATGGCCGGAAGGCAATTTCCGTGTCTATGTTTAGCAGTTCATTCATCTCTGTTGTTGTTGAGTAACGTCATGCTGCATCTGTGGCGTCAGTATCGCCCACATAGAGAGTTACTATAAAAATCCGCCCGAACGGCGTTATGGCACGGCAGTACACGGCGAGTTTTCACGCTCTGTAGTCTGGCTGCAACGGCACACTGGTTTTTATTTGCAACACCCAATCGAAGGCAAGCAACCAGCACTCGCAGAAGAAAATTTTAAATTTTAAACCTTTGTAAACTTTTGCTTGCCCTGTACGTTTTTTCCTCTGAAGCATTCGTACCTATGAGGTTTCTAGTTTCTAGCTAAGACACGTTCTAGATGCAAGCTCGGTGTTTAGTCTTTGTTAATCATGTTCACCAATGTGCACTTCACCTTAAGCTTAAGAGATTACGATATTTGACAAGGTAGTTTAATTGGTACTTGAAAGGGCAGTTTAGCTCAGGTCTAATGGTACACTGCGTAAGCTGCATAATTAAAATTATCGTGCATATCTTGAATCCCGGCCGCATTCCAAGCGGGCGACAAAATTTGTTTCTTAGCTTGAATACTGTTTATATATATATATATATATATATATATATATATATATATATATATATATATAGATATTGAGCAATAGGGTAGTAAGGAGATTATTTCTAGCGCGGAACACTGGCCCAAAACGAGATTGTGCTTTCAGGAAGCTTGCGGCCAAGCTAGAATGCATAACTCTTAGACTCGCAAATGGCTTGGGGTAAAAGCTTCGTTCGCAATGGCGGAACGGGTGTTCTTTTAGACCACAGCTGCGGTGGTGCGCAAAAATGGCCAGGGTTTAACTCATATTAATGATAGTTTAAAGTAACTGCGAAAAATGTAGAAGTAGGCTTCCATCATTAGGCTGCCAGCTTTCGAGAGCAGAAAGGCAACTACCGCCAAGAAGGTGCTTTCATAACCTAGAAAAGACCGAACCTTGAAATACAGATGTCTAATTTACCGGCTGATTTTAGAAAGGAAATGCTGTCATAGACGCTGTTTTCCTGGTGTACATCCAGCAAGCAACTTTACACTGCCATTCATTTTAAATCGAATGGAACGCTACCCTTCTCGGTAAGGACCTAACGTATTTCAACGTGGCGGCTTTAAGCTGATTTGCGTATGTTCAGTTTTTGCACGCACTAATTTTGTCTTTTTATGGATTTCCTAGCGCCATCCCTAGCCTACGATAATGTCTCCAGTTGGTGGAATTCTGTTGCTGGTACTGGTGATGTTCGGTATGTACTAACTTTCTCCTATGACATGAGCATTGTTTCAAGAAAAGAATATAAAAGGGCAGAGCAGGTGGACAATTTAAAAATATTTTTTTTACGTTTCTAAGTTCCATTATAATGCTGGGAGAACATTATATGAAAAGATAAATTGTAAGGATAAAGAAGATGATATATAAGACAAAATATAAATTATTTGCCTTGTCAGTGCGTTAATGTTGCAGAATGAATTATTTGGTTATTTTGTTTACATTTAAACCAGATTTATTTCCATTTTCCAATCAGTAGTTTTGATCTATATGATAATAATTTGCTTTGTATTTCATTTGTCTGTTCCACTCTGCTTTTACGACAATGGCAATGCAGTCTTCTCATCATTGTGTCCACTGCTGAAGAGTGAGATTTGACTGTATTGTTCCTTATACTCACAGCCACTGAGAAGGTCGCTATAGTCCCCTTGATACCCAAATATATATATTCACAGTGTACTAAACAACAGCTGAAACTTATTGTCATCCACCTATAGGGCAGAACAGCGGAGGAAAACGAAATTAGTTCAGTTTAAGTTAAGCACAACGCAGTGAGTTATGGAAAGAAGAATAGTAAGTATAACGTTAAGTGACCGGAAGTGGGCAGAGTGCACGACGGAACAAACGCGGGTTAATGACATGCTAGCTGCAATCAGGAGGATAAAGGCGCTTGCGCAGGGCATGTAAAACGAAGGAAAGATAACCGCTGGTCCTTAAGGGTAACGGAGTGGATTTCAAGAGAAGGCAAGCGTAGCAGGGGGCGGTAGAAAGTTAGGTGAGCGCATGAGATTAAGATGTTCGTGAAGCCATGGTGGCCGCAGCTTGCAAAGGACAGGGTTAATTGGAGAGCTATGGTATATGCCTTTCGCCTGCAGTAGGCGTAGTCAGGCTGCTGCTGCTGGGGCCGATGAGGATGATGACTACCGGTTCCTATTTTGAGTTTTCATGCAGCTTTGAATTCCGTATTTCGTGCATTTTGGTTCTTTGTGATTCTCTGTTTCAACTTTTTCTTCCCGTCAGAGGACTCGATTACGCAGCCCGAGTTTTTAGTTTTCGTTACAACTTACTTTCCTCTATCTTGTGTGAGCGTTTTGGTCCTTTTCCTTCGCCACGTGTCCAGGTTATACCGTACGGATACCTGAAGGCTTTGGCTGCACTCCTCTCTTCAATAATTTTTCTTAGACTCTCCTCAAATGACATTTCGCTGTTTAGTTCTTGTGTTGTGTAGTTCTTGTTGTCTGTTTTAATCTTAGCTTTGCCTGTTTTTCATCTGTGTACACAACTTTGTACACTCCTCAATCAATGTTCCGCTACCTCCTTACTGTAAAGGACTTGCTTGAAAGCTATCATCCTCTGATCAAAGCTCGATAGCTCAGTAATTAACCTTGTCGTGATTTCATGCCATTCGGTTACTCTATTCTTGGCAATACTTTCCACCGCTTTCTCAAGTCCATATTACCCAAGTCCAACTCTTTGCCCCTTTTATTACGCTTGCACGAAATTTTTGCATGCAAACTGCCCTCTTTTCGTAAAGGAACCTATAAACTGGTACTGTCGGTAGTAGGAACCCCATGGTGGCGCACAGCGCAAACAAGAGGAACCAGAGAGGAAGCGCTGTGTGTCACCATGATTATTTACCAGCAAGCCCAGTTGAACGTCTTGTAGAAACCCCAGCTGGTAATCGGCTGGAAAACCTCTCCCGTCAAAGGCTCATGCTCGTCAAAGGCTTCCTATATGCGACATTTCTTGCATTCAAATTACATGAGGATGCAATTGATATCGATTGCATCGAGGCCCGCTAGCATACAATTGGAGTCAAGTGCACTTACAGTTGAGCAAAGGTGCTCGCCGGAGGACATGATGCTGCATCAATCTTACGAGGAGCTTGCCATCGCCTTTACCAACAAACATTCTGTAAATAATTACTAATCTGTATTTTGTATCTAATTTAGATAATTTATCGTAGATTTTTGTAGCAAACTATCTGCAATATGATTTGAATGTCTGAATATAGAATACCACGCCATTTTAGGAATACAGATTTTTTAAAATTAAAATTCAAACATATTACCATTGAAACAAGGGTCACCCACTAGCTCTCCCCAGGGCTACTATCAGCAATATTCAAGCAAGTGTGTGCCGCCTTCAGCACCTTTAAAGCCAGAAAGATATAACAAAAAGCATGCCAAATACATCAGTGATAAAGTTATTTCTGGGGGGAATACTACAAAAATTGAAAAACTAACTTGCGCACCTATGTATGCTGACTGTGGTCAGCATCAAAAGAATTGGTCTTCGTTACAAGACGTTCAGGATTCGCTTTGACACTAAAAGGGCACGGCTAATGACTCGAGTTTTACGTATTATTATTCCTCATAGTCGGCTATTAAGAAATATAGAAGCAAAGAGTTAAAAGAAATGGCTTGTAAAGGAGACTGCTAGAGGAGGGCGGGAATAAATAATTTTTGTTATATGTCATTGGGGCACCGATTTAAAACAATCTCATGATCAGAATTAGAAATTCATCGGGTGTAAAGAATTACAAGTGTATGCTGCGATTCTTGGGATTCCTACTCGCGTGCTGCAGCTGTAAGAGACATTGCACAATATATCAAGCGGTGAAGAGGTCAACGTCATGTAATTCTTTCAAGATATTTCGAAGTTTTCCAATAAACTGAATTTTGAAAATCTTCAAAAAGAGGGTGCTGTCGTTTCTGCATTAATCTAGAGACGTCGTTCTAGAAAGAAGATTTGAAAGTACTTAGAAAGACGCCCGAAGATCAATACCAGAATGCTATACATTTGCTCTAAAGATGGCCCCAGAAATACTGCCTGTTCTTAGCTGGGCTACTTTGCAAGCTTCTTCGACAATGTGATAAACTTGAATTAAGACACAGAGGCTCTGTCTCTCTTTCAAAGAATTATTAGTGCGATGTTGATTTGATCAAAATAGCATAGAGTTGCGAAGGACAAGCTTGAAACACTAGTACCTAAATCAGTTAAGCTTAAAGAAATAGGAGAGTAGTCTTATACAAAATACTGTTTATATTGACATTACCAAAGTGTTCATTTGTGAAAAATACAACTTGGCCAGCGATGTTGGCGTCAACAGTCATGAATCCAAAGATTTCATTTGTAGGGTTGCTCTGCTCGCGGGAAGACAACGATGATGTAATTTTGAGGATACAATATAAAAGTATATATATTACAATCCTATTCTTTCCGTGATATGCAATATTTTGGCATACAATGCTACTTAAAAAGAATGTCATGCTGAAGACAATCAAGACTCGTACGATCGTTTTTAGCTTTGCTTTGTGCTTCCATTGAAACTCCTCATCACATGGACATCAGTAGTAATGCCGATGAGAAAGGCTATCGATTGCACCTCTGCCCCTAAGGAGAAAGGAAACCAATGTATTCCAGTGAGACTCTCATAACGCATACCTAATATTAAAGAAAGGGTCACTGCCAAAAGTTTTCAGTGGAGAAGAGGAAACAACGATGCTGGTTTCCTTTCCAGTGACGAGTAATAAAGGAAGTCGATGGCTCAGAATCCACAACGAGATCTTGCATGGGAATCTTCTCTGTGGCAGTTGCCATTCTCACCCGTCTGTGCGCAGCTTAGAGGCGCATAGTGAACAAGAGCCCCGCTCATCCCACACACCTACAGCGCAACCCAAGTCCACATTCGCGGTGGGATTATGGACCCTTTTCACGGGAACATACTTTAATTCGTGCTTTTGCAAAAAATCGTACTGACATTTAGAAGGCTTCGTCTTTCAAGAAACGTACCTGCAGCCTGGAACAGAAGTGATTTTTACACAGTGCTTAGCACAAAGCAAGGACTTGGGCTCTTTAAAAAAAGTAACTTTATTTCTTAATAAAATAAATGGCCTCAACTTTAACCAAGCGTCGTTAATCATCAACATTCAAAATTTAAGAAAGAAAGGAAACTTATTGGCCATTCAGTAACCCCCTGATTTCTAATAGGACGTCTTTACTTCTCCGTTTCGCTAAGAATTTATCTTTCGTACTGAAATTTCTACTCCCATAAATGCTTCAGTGTTTCTTCGTTCCACGCAGTTCTTAGGGGAAGATCCGGTAATTTCTGGCCTCGCCTAACGGCGCGGAATTTTTTTTTCTTTTCAGAGGTCCTTGTCATGATGGCGGGAGGAGCGAGTTTGACTCAAGACGAAATTGACATGTTGCTTGCCCTTGTGTGAAAACAAAATCCACAAGAATAAAAAGAGAGAGTAATAAATGCGCACATGTTATTGTAACATTGTTAGTAAGCGGCCGAGGGTCAACAACGGCGTAGCCCAGGACGTGCGCTTCCAGAACACTTCCACACCCAGACTTCCTGGCCTTCTTGATAGGCGCTTTCGTCTACATGAGCGCTGGCATCATTAGCCCCCTCCTCCGAGCCCATCGACCCTGTGCCTCCGCAAACGGCTAATGGCCTGCATTTCTGCGGCACTTATTGTCATTTGACCCTGCACGGGTATTTCAAGCAAGGAAGTGTGGCTGCGGATGACAATGTGGGAACAGAAAACGCGCTTAAGGATTAATTGTATCGCACACTACCCAGAAATCGGTGACTTCTTCGACAGCGTGCAGTGTTCATTATGGAAAAAAAAATAATATTTTTTCAAAGCTTCCCGCCCTTGTTCCGCTAGCAGAACGACACGTCAGGTTATCACACGTGGCCTGCCACGTGTCCAGATGGCACCTTGAGTCGTTTTACAGAATGTCAGCGTCACGTATAATTTACTAAAGTTATCTGCATAGAAATAGAAATATTTCTTACCCCTGAGACAAAATTATAGGAAAATAAACTGTCTGCTGTGCATCGACATTATATATCGCTTCAAGAGCAAACGTGACCACGAGCCTCTTTTGTTTCATGTTCTGAAGTTCTAACTCAGACGAGGAGCTGCGGCAATTGAGAAAACAGTCCACTATTTATTGCCATCCATGCGGAATTTCAAGACTGAACTTCTCGAAGCGGTTAGTGCAGCATAACTGTAGAACACGCATATTCGTTTCATCCTGCTGCATTCCTTGGTCGACTCCGTCACCTCGAAGTTTTTTGTCTGGCACCCGCTTGATCAAGTCTCTCTCTGAAGGAAAGCACGTGCTCCTGGGGCCAGCATTTTTTCTCCTAGGCCGACCTACCGGCGCCAGCCCTCCGAACCACTAAAGAGCTGTAACCATTCACATGAAAGAGGTGCTTGCTATTTCCGGCGCACACACCGCTCTTCATTGCGTGAGGGAGAGAAGGTTGGACGGACGCCAACGTCAAGCTATTTTTATCCCGTTAGGTACGATGATAACGTGACTAACACTGCTGTTTCAGCTGGCCAGGTGAACTGCAATATAGACGAAACACAGCGACAAAATGCACCACTAAAATGAAAGATCCGTTATTGCACAGGTCATAGGCACCTTATCGAAGGAAATTTCCTGTGCTCATATTTCTTCGTATTTCAGAGAGGCCTCTAGATTTCTGTTCACCTAGGGTAAACTCACGCGCTGTGAAAAGAACAGACAAAAGAAAACGCACCACGGATACTGACAGATCGGTTTGCGAAAAGATACAGTCAGAACAAAAACAACTGCTGCAAAAGCTGAGGTGAAGATGAGCTTTAGAATAAGCAGTTTGGTGTGCACGTACGTCGCGATGTTTTAGTCTATGGGGTTGCATGTATTAAGTTCCGAGCGCCGCATTCAACACAAACGCACTAAAGAACACTGCGCATATTACCGCAAGTCTGTCCAGCCATATTTATTGCGTATTATACATCCTGCCCTAACGCAATACATGCCCAAACTTTCGTATGTGGTACTGGCCTGCAATTATTTTCATTTCTTGTTGCTTTCTACACTGCTCCGGTGTAGCGGTGGTCCCGGGTTCGAACCCCGGACCAGGACGAATTTTTCTTTAACTACGAAGTTTCTGAGAAAGCTGTATAGCTTTCCTTTGTAGCCGTATGGCTGCGCTTGGGTGGATGCCAATGAGTAATTACTCCCTTATTACAAATTTACTCCACCTTGGGGGATTCCCCTAAACATTTCACCAACACTGTTCCCACTTCGAATTATTGATCAATTCGCTCTCGCCCTACCATAAGCTTGCCGTCCCGGTTAGCTCAGTTGGTAGAGCGACTGCTCCGGTGTAGCGGTGGTCCCGGGTTCGAACCCCGGACCAGGACGAATATTTCTTTAACTACGAAGTTTCTGAGAAAGCTGTATAGCTTTCCTTTGTAGCCGTATGGCTGCGCTTGGGTGGATGCCAATGAGTAATTACTCCCGTATTACTTCATTTCTATGCGTAAGAGTGCAGGCCACACTCGCATTACAACCGATTGCTTCCTGCGCTCGTCTTCGCCTCCCGAAACCTTAACGCAGATTACCAAGCGCAACTCAGGAAGGAAAATAGAGGAGGACTCAGCATGAACTGTTATCAAATTATTTTGCAAGCAAGCAGCAAACCACAACAGCATCAACCGCAGCAAATTTAGGCTACCTTGACTGCCTACCCGCACTGGAGAGGTGGTTTTTCTGCAAGTTTCTTAAGAGGGCATTTATTGTATGCTTGATGCAGGTACAATTCTTTACCAAACTGCGCCGAGAGTGCCGAGCTTTCAAAATTAAAAAAACTGACATGAATACAACTTAGCGTGGGCCACATGCCGCTCTATATTTAGGGAGCCTAACACCTGGGGTTAAAAAGTTAACGAACATATACTTGTTAACTATACTGTTAGCAAGTCTTAGCTGCATACTGACGTACTACAGAGCTCACAATACCATGCCAAAAAAGTGATCGCCTAACTCACAGAACCTATTTTTAAGAATTGCGTAAAATCTTAGGTGAAACAGCCTGTCTGCTGCCCACGGTTGGTAGGGTAGATCAAGCAGCAAATATCTCTTCCTCTCCGTCAAACTTCATACGCATCAAACCGTATCTGCATAGCAATCGCTTGAGTGGCGTCTAAGTTATGCGCCGCAGTTTCTTTCCAATGTCATAGCTCGTCTAAATAAAGTATTTGTCTAGAGCCATTGCCTTAAATCAGTGCCACGCGACTAGAAGGTGGTAGCACGTAACTCGTTGAAAAGCCCACATTGATATCTGGTTTGATGTGTACCATAATCACAAGATGCCATTTTTTCGTACCTCATTATAGTAACATCCGAGCACTCTATCCGCTAGGATTTTAAACCTCATTTCAGTGCATGGAATACATGGCTAGCTTTGAAAACATTTCTTCTTAGGCGTGAATTTCTCACTCTGCAAGCATGTGTATACAAAAGCCGAATTTCGTTTGGGCATATGAACTGCCACGTGCCTGATCATACCTCCTCAAGCTGATTTTCAAGTGGAAATATACTGGCGTAAAGCGATGAATCAGATAAAACTATTTTAGGCGCAAATTGACAAGAAACATTTTCCATACTTGTTTGAACAATATTCCAAACCTGCTGTCATGTCCCTATAAAACATTAGTGTCTGACATTGTCTCGAGTTCAATGACCCACGCCTTGCGTGCAGCATTGCCGCCGGATATGTTTTCGAGCTCGAGAGCAAAATGCTTTGGGACATGCAGTCGGCACTTAAGCTTTGCCTCGCCTCATCTTTTGCAGAACGAGTGAAAAATACTGGCATGTTTTTTTGCGCAATTTCCTCGGGTATAAACTGAGAAGATAAACCGCAGTATTCCTCAGTGAAAGAATATATTTACCCTGAATGGAGTTTTTAAATATCGCTGTGCGCTGTGCAGGATGTTAGATGCATTTCATGCTCCTATTTTCGATCGTGTCTAGCCTGCCAAACAAGACCGTAGTCGGAATACAGCTGCGAAACTTGGTAAACATATGCCGGATGTGCATCGTTGTCACAGCTAAAGGTCTTCAAAAGTGGCGCCGGCATGCCAGCGTCAAGAAATTTTGTTGAGCGTAAAAATTCTTACATGACCAGAGAAAATCTGTCAGGGCAAGTCCTGCCAGCGCTTGCGCGAATTTTTTTTATAGTATCAATGGTGCTTAGCCAAATGTTAATATTACGCAGAAAAGTTACGCTTCACGTTATAGACATGAAACGCAAACGGCGAAAGCACGAGGTTGCGCACAATTCCCGCCAGCATTGGTGGTGGTGGTGGTGGTGAAAACTTTTAATTTCTGAAATAGAGTTTGGGAGCCACAGAGTGGCCACGCTATATGGTCGGCGTCCCTAGTCCGGGACACCGCATGACAATGCCCCGTCTCTAGCCCGTTTCACCAGAGCCCTTTGGGACTCAAGCGAGGAGCAGTTGAGAAGGGCAGTCTCCCATGCCTCTCTGGAAGGGGTAGGGGAAGGGGGGAGGTGGGGATTTTGAGTACATGCCCACACCATGTGGAAGATATCACAGGTCTCCCCACAGTGTGGGCATCGCCCATCCGTGTTAGGATCGTAATGCTTTAAGATTGCAGGACAGAGTAGAGTACCTGTCTGCAGGCGCCTTAAAGTTCGCTCCTCCGTCTTACTCAGCTCCTTTGCAGGGGCCGGGAAAAGGCGGTGGATGTCGCTATAATGCGTTATAATTTCCTTGAATCGCAGCAGCATTGGCAGCCGCCGAGGGTTCTCATTGGTTATGGCACTCGGCTGCTGGCCCGAAAGACGCGGGTTCGACCTCGGCTAGAATGGTCGTATTTCGACGGACGACAAATGGTAGAGGCCCGCGTGCTGTGGAATGTCGGTACAGTTTAAATACTCCAGCTGGTCAAAATTTTCGGACCACTTCACTAATGTGTCGCTAATAAACAAAGTCGCTTCTGGATGTTAAACTACCGTAATCTAACTAACCAACCAACCTTACCGTTAAAGCGGAGAAGATTGCGCCGCGTTTCCAAGTCTCATTGGCATAGAAAGAATTCAATAGTGACCAAAAATGATAGCTGCGCCATCCTGGCAGGACGGACAACTTGGCAGGATGGTGTAATCAAGCAATATTAAAGCACAAACACAATCAAACTTTTGTTATTGCCACCTTTCATTCTTAATATCAAGTACTGAAACCTACGTGTTCTCTCACTGACTAATGGGCTGCATTTCTGCGGAACTTCGTTGTCACTTGACCCTGCACGGATATTTCAAGCAAGGAAATGTGGCCGCGGACGACACAGTGGGAAAAGAAAGCCCGCGCCAGGATTAAGTGTGCTGCCCACTATCCAGAATTCGGTGAACTCTTCCATAGCGGGCTGTGTTCAATATGGAAAAGAAATTCAGGGGGGGGGGGGGGGGCACTTTGTTGACCTAAAGTGCTGTGATGCGAAAACTTTCAGCTCGATGTTGCTTCTTCTGTCACTGATGTGTGGTTAAGATGTTAATTAAGTACACAATTGTTTTTGAACATTAAATGCTGGAGACACTGGAGGGCGTTTGGGAGTCATCCGTCAGTTCCTCGCCTTCCTGCAAACATTATGCAGCGTCCTAGACAAGGATAACTACGTATGCGCTGGCAGGAAGCAACGTAGCCATCAAGAAGCTCGGCTCCGGACCGGAAGGATATTGGTCCGATTTCTATCGTGCGCAAGGTTTTTTTTTTGTGGCCTGACCAGAACATGCATAACACTTCTGGCGACAACCTTCCGCTGATAACCTTCTGCTGACAACCTTCTGCAGACAACCATGAGGCATTAAAGGCTTTGGCCTTAATATATATCCCTTTCGAAGCATTCCGCCGTGGTTTAGCTAGCAGAATGACACGTCAGGTATTCATATTTGTCCTCCCACGTGTCCAGATGACGCCTTCATTCGTTTGACAAAATGTCAGCGTCACGTATAACTTGGTCCAGTTAACTGCAGTATTTTCCACCCCTGAGGCAACATTATAGGAAAATCAACTGTCTGTTCCTTGTGGACATTATTTAGCGATTCAAGAGCATAGCTGACCGCGAGCGTCTTTCTATTTTTATTCTCTCAAAGTTCTGATTCAGCCGAGGAGCTGCGAAAATTGATTACACAATGCACAGTTTATTCTTGTCCGTGCAGAATTTCAAGACAGAACTTCCCGCATCTGTTCGTGTGGTCTAACTAGAGGACATGGATATTTTTTTTATCGCGATGTATTACTTGGTCGACTCTGTCACCTCGAAGCTTTCTGTCTGGTACCTGTATGATCAAGGCTACCTCTCAAGGAAAGCGCGTGCTCCTGCGACCTGCATTTTTTTTCCGCAGCTGTCCTCTAGGCGCGAGCACTCGGAACCCCTTAACGAGCTGGAACAGTTCAAAAGGAAGGAGTGCCTGCTATTTCTACGGCACACACCACTCTTCGTTGCGTGAGGGAGAGAAAGTAGGACGGACGCGAACGTCAAGCTCTTTTTTATTACGTTAGGTTACGCGGGAACGTGACTACCACTGCTGTTTCTGCTGGGCAGGGGAACAGTAAGGGCGATGAAACACCGTTACAAAATGCACCGCTAAAATTAATGATCTGCTATTGCACAGGTCGCCGGCACCTTATCGACGGGAATTTCCTCTGGTCATATTTCTTCGCATTTAAGAGACGCCTCTAGATTTCTCTTCTCTTCGGGTATTGATGCGCTGTGAATAGAACGGACGAGAGAAAACGCATCATTAGTACTGACAGCTTGGTTTCCGAACTGATCCAGTCAGAACAAACAACTTTTGCCAAAGATGAGCCGGCAAAAAGAAATAGGCTGGTGTGCGTGCGCCGCGATGTTTTAGTCTATACGGTCGCATATATCAAGTTTTTATGGCCGCCTTCAACACAAACGTACTACACCGAAACACTTCGCACATCACTGCAAATCTGTCCAGCCATGTTTAATGCGTATTATATATCCT
Organism: Amblyomma mixtum; assembly: GCF_055824585.1. Lineage (NCBI taxonomy): Eukaryota > Metazoa > Arthropoda > Arachnida > Ixodida > Ixodidae > Amblyomma > Amblyomma mixtum. Next base: position 78,629,783 of record NC_143015.1, on the reverse strand, counting down.
GCCCTAACGCAATACATGCCCATGGTGTCTAAAGTAGTGCTGGCCTGCCATTATTTTTACTTCATGTCGCTTTCTTTATTTGAACGCGTAAGAGTGAAGGCAGCAATCTCATTACCCATAAATGCTGCCTGCGCCCTTTTTTATCTCCTGAGACCTGGACGCAGATTACGAAGCGTAACCCGGCGAAGCAAATAAATTACGACTCAGCATGAACATTTATCAAACTGTTTTGCAAGCAAGCTGCAAACCACACCAGCATCAGCAGCCACAAATGTTGCTATTTTGACCAGCTATGCCTACTGGAGAGGTGAATTGCCTTGAAGCTGTTCCAAAAGGCATTGCTTTTGTGCATGACATAGTGAGAATTATTTGAAAAACTGCGCTGAGGGTGCCATGTTTTCAAAATTCTAAAAACTGACACGCATATAACTTATCCTTGACCACAGGCCTCTCAATAATTCGGGAGCCTAACAGCTATAGTTAAAAATTAACTTACCGATACTAGTAAACCATACTGTTAGCAAGTCTTAGCTGTATACTGATGCACTACTCTGCTGACAATGCTATGCCAAAAAAGTGATCATCTAACTCAAAAAGCCCATTTTTAACAATTGCGTAAAATCTTAGGGGAAACAGCCTGCCCGCTGACCGTTGTCGTTAGCAGATATCAAGCAGTATCTATCTCTTCGTCTGCGTCAAACTTCATGCGCATCAAACCGTGCCTGGATATGCATCGCTTGAGCGGCGTCGAAGTCATGCGCCGCAGTTTCTTTCGAACCTTATAGCTCGTGTAAATAAAGCATTTGCCTGAAACCCACTGTCGTAAGGATATGCCAGAGCAGTAGAAGGGGGTCCGATGTAACTGACTGAAAAGCCCACATTTTTCGCTGCTTTCATGCGTACTATAATCACAAGATGGCATTTTTTCTGATATAATCATGGTAATAGCCGAGCACCCCCTCCACTAGCATATTAACCCTTATTTGAGTGCATGCAATACAAGGCAAGCTTTGAAAAGTTTCCTTTTTAGGAGGCAATTTCTCACTCTACAGGCATGTATATACGAAAGCCGAACTTCTTTTCGGTACATGAACCTCAAAGTGTCTGATAATGCCTCTTGATGTTGATTTTCACGTGGAAATATACTGGCTTGATGTGATGAATTAGATAAAACTATTCAAGGCGCAAATGGAGAAAATACATTTTCCATATTTGTTTCGACAATTGTGCCAAACCTGATGCCATGTCCCTATAAAATATTACTTTGTGACGTTGTCTCAAGGTCAATGACCTCGTGCAGCATTGCCGTGCAGCATTGCCTGCGGATATCTTTTCGAGCACAAGGGCCAAAATACTTCTGGAAATGTTGGCGGCTCCTGAACTTTGGCTCGGCTTAACGCTTGTAAAATGAGTGAAAAAACCTGGCATGTTTTCGCGCACTATCTTCGGCTCTGCGCTGAGAAGATAAACCACAGTGCAGATTGGAGAAAAAAAGCATTTACACCGGATGGAGTTTTTAAAAATCGCTATACGCTGGGCAGGATGTTGGTTATACTACATGCTCCTTTTTTCTATTGTATAACCTACCCAGCAAAAACGTAGCTGGAATACAGCTGTAAGACCTGGTAAACGTATTCCGGGGGTGCATCGTTGTCACCGCTAAAAGTCATCGAAAGTAGCGCTGGCAAGCACGCGTCGAGAAATTTTGTTGACCGTAAAAATTCTTACATGTGAAGAGAAAACCTCCCAGCGCATGTCCTGCAATCGCGCGCGCGAATTTTCTTTGTAGTAAAGATGGTGCTTTGCCAAATGTACATATCACGCAAAAAAAAATTCCCAGCGCATGTCCTGCAGGCGCGCGCGGGAATTTTCTTTCTAGTAAAGGTGGTGCTTTGCCAAATGTACATATCACGAAAAAAAAAAAATTTGTTCAGGTTTCAAACATGAAATCGAAACGGCGAAAGCACTAGGTTGCGCAGTCGCCGCTTCTTCTTAGTCGTTGTGGCGCTCCGCTGCTGGCCCTAATGACGCGGGTTCGATCCCGGCCACCGCGGTCGTATTTCGATGGACGAGAAAGTGTAGGAGCCCGGGTACTGTGCAATGACAGTGCAGTTTAACGAACCGCACCTGATCGATATTTCCGGAGCCCTTCATGCGTGCCTAAAAAACAGAGTACCTTTTGGGCGTTAAACCACCATAACCCAACTAACCAACCAAGCTTAGCGTTGAAGCGAACGAAAAATATATCGTCGTGTTTACAAGTGTGATCAAAGAGAAAAAATTAAAAAGTTACCAAAAATGATAGCTGTGGCATGTGGCGCTCAACTTAGCAGGACGGTGTAATCAAGCGATATTACCGCACAAATACAATAGAACTTTTGTTATTTCCACCTTTCATTCTTAATATAAAGTATTGAAACCCTAATGTTCTCTTACCGGATAATGGGCTGCATTTCTGCGGAACATCGTTGTCACTTGACCCTGCACGGATATTTCAACCAAGGAAATTTGGCCGTGGTTTACAATGTCGGAAAAGGAAGGCCATGCCAGGATTAAGTGCATCGCTCGCTACCCTGAAGTAGTAGAGCTCTCCGATAGCGGCCTGTCTTAAATATGGAAAAAAAATTCAGGGGGGCACTTTGTTGACCTAAAGTGCGGTGAGGCGAAAGCCTTAAGCGCGGTGTTGCTGCTTGTGTCACTGATGTGCGGTTAAGATGTTATTTAAGTGTACAATCGTTTGTGAATCTTAAAGGCTGGAGGCACTGGAGTGCGTTTGGGAGGCATCCGTCAGATTCGACGCATATCTCCAAACATTATCCAGCGTCCCAAAAAAGGAGAAGTAAATGTTGGCTGGCAGGAAGTTACGTAGCGAATAGCAAGCTCGGCTGCGGAAAGGAAGGATGGGAGTTCGGTTTCCATCGTGGACAAGGGTTTTTTTTCTGGTCTGACTAGAAAATGCGTGACACCTCCGCTGACAACCTTCTGCTGACAACCTTTTCTCGACAGCGATGAGGCATTACAGGCTTTCGCCTTAATGTATAATTCTTTTGAAGTTTGCTTCCCTGGTTCCACTAGCAGAATGACACGTCAAGTAATCGGACGGGACCTCCCATGTATCCAGATAGCGCTATGAGTCGTTTGACGGAATGTCAGCGTCACGCATAATTTACAACAGTTATCTGAATATAAATAGAAATATTTTTCACCTCCGAGAACAAATTATAGGAAAATGAACATCCTGCTCCGCATGGAGATTATATAGCGCTTGAAGAGCACAGGTGACCGCAAGCTTCTTTCTTGTTTTATGTTCTGCATTTCTTATTCAGCCGTGGAGCTGCGAAAACTGATAAAGTAAACCAAAATTTATTCCCGTCCGTGCAGAACTTCAAGACAGAACTTCTCCAAGGTGATGGTGACGTTTATCTAGACGGCACGCATATTCGTTTTATCTTTACGGATTCCTCGGTCGACGCCCCCACCTCGGAGCTTTCTGTCCGGCACCTGCATGATCAAGTCTCCCTTCCAAGGAAAGCGCGTGCTCCTGCGACCAACATTTTTGCTCCATTGCCGTTCTCCCAGCGATAGACCTCCGAACTCCTAAATAGCTGGAACAGTTCAAAACGAAGGAGTGCCTGCTATTTCCCGGGCACACACCACTCTTCATTACGTGAGGGAGAGAAAGTAGGACGGATGCGAATGTCAAGCTCTTTTTTATTACGTTAGGTTCCGTGGTAACGTGACTAGCACTGCTGTTTCTGCGGGGCGGGAGAACAGTACAGGTGATGTAACACCGTTCCAAAATGCCCCACTTAAATGAATGATCCGCTATTGCACAGGTCATAGGCACCTTATCGAAAGAAATTTCCTCTGCTCATATTTCTTAGTATTTCAGAGAGGCCTCCACATTTCTTTTCACCTAGGGTAATTTGATGCGCTGTGAAATTACCGGACGAAAGTAAACGCATCACGGATACGGACAGCTTGGTCTCGTAACTGATACAGTCAGAACAAATGCAACTGTCGCCAAAGTTGAGACGGCACGAAGAAATAGGCTGATGGGCTTGTAGGTCGTAATGTTTTTTTTTTTTGTGATCGCTATGAATCAAATTCCGACCGCCGCCTTCAACATAAACGCACTACAGCAAACACTGCGCTTGTCACTGCAAATTTGTTCAGCCATGTTTAATCCAATGCAATACACGTCCAAGGTTTCGAATATTTTACTGGCCTGTCATCATTTTTACTTTGTGTTCCAGTCTTTATTCGTACGCGTAAGAGTGCAGGCAGCACTCTCATTAACCATGAATGCTGCCTGCGCTTTTTTAACTTACAGAGACAACCACAGCGCAACCAGACGAAGAGAATAAAAGAGGACTCAGCATGAGCTGCTGTCAAATTATTTTGCAGGCTTGCTGGAAACCACAGCAGCATAACCCCATTTCAGATACTAAATGCTTTTTCTGAAAATTCACTAACTGTTCTCCCTGCTTTACGCGCTGTATACCTCCCTAAAATGCAATAGTTCTTTCTCCTGCCTGCTGACTACTGGGCCGGCAGTTCTTAGCCTATATCATGATGCAATCTTACTATGACAGCGCAACACTGTGAAAAGCACTTCTTCAGATTATTCTTGGTTCTGTTCTTATACAAAACAAATGCAAGAGGATGCAAGTGGTTATTACCAGTTTGGCATTTACAGGGCTTCATCCGTGGTTCACTTAACAATCAAGCTTTCCAAGTGCGAAATTCGGCGATGCTAGTAGCGAACAACCCTTCATTCATTAGGGCCTCCTTACTTTCCCGCTGCATTTTGTCTGTTAGGGTCTCCGGAAGGGTTTCACTGGTTGTGTGAAATTGCACCCAGTGAACCTTCACTTTGATCTTCTTTTGACAGGGGTCAATAATGGGACAGGGGCTGCCTTTCACACTCAGGCCTCCGGTCGTAAGTACAGCGTATTTCACTCCCTGGGTGCTGAATCTCAAAAGCCAGAGATGACTCATCTGGTATGCAACAATGCCGCTGATATCCTTAAGCACGCCGACTTCTAATGGTTGACGAAAGCCTCTAATCGATACGGACGTTTCGAGGTAGCATCGTCCAGGAAAACACACAAATGAATACCTTCAGGTGGTGGTGGTGAAAACATTTATTTAGAAGGGACAGGAGGTGTATCTGGATGTTCCCGAAAGGGACCGATCCTTACAAACACTAGGTGGAGGTCCGCCGCCCGGGCGCGCCCGACTAAGGCTTGTTGGGTCTTTAAGTCGTGGCAGCCGAACAGGGTCGCCTCCCAGTCCTCCCGGGTTGGGTTGGGGATGGGGAGAATAGCCGGGCTGAAGGACACTGTACTCCATGATTTTTTTATTAAAATAATTCACGCTTACAATATTAATCCTCATGTAATATGGTGGGTCAGAGAGTACTTGCCACAACCGGCGCGCGTTATAAAAGGGCCCATTTTGGGCCCACTACTATCTTTGCTTCACCTTAACTACATCAGTGACAGATTTGAATCCCATATGAGGCTGTTTGCGGACGACTGTGTGCTCTGCGGGACAATCCCTTCCGAAATAAACACCTACATGGTTCTACAAGATCTGGACAAAATATCTTCATGGTTTGCAAAATGGCTTATTAAACTTAACCTGAACAAAACAGTTTCTATGATATAAAGAAAGGAACCCTCAAATTTGAACCTGCACCCTCAATAATTCTTTGTTAAGCCGTGTATTGGAGTACAAGTATCTAGGTGTGTATTTTACTTGAGAGTTAAATTGGCATCGCCATGTCGAGTATACTGTAGCCAAGACAGGTCGTGCATTGGGCTTTCTCCGCCGCAAAACACGAAATTTTCCTTTAGCCTGTACGGATCTCCTTTATAAGGACAATGTACGATCAATCCTAGAATATACCCACACTATTTCGGATCCACTTACCATGCAAGGTAAACAACAATTAGAGCGTATACAGAACATGTCTGCACGCTTCATCACTGGAAATTACGAATGGCAGTTCAGCGCTACAAGAGTAACACGAGAAATAGATTGGAAACTGCTGCACGTTAGACGACAAAAATTACGATCAATGTTATTTCATGGTGTATAGCTTTCACTGGCAAAGTCAGAAAAAGATAAATGTGTTTAGCGCCCTTACTATGTCTCTGAACTTACCGACCAACTTTTAAAAGCGCGCGCAATTTCTTCCCGTACAAACTTATTTAGGACGTCTTTTTTGCCCAAAAAAGTTCTAGAGTGGAACTAGTTTCGTCGCGCTGTTGTCAGCGTTGTATAGAAAGATGTATTGTTTTCGATGTTGACTTGAGCGTGGACTGTGGCTCTGAGTATATCTTTTCTCGATGTTCATTGTGTTTTACTGTTTTGCGTATAAAGAGTATTTCATAACCGTGTGGCACGAGCTCACGTGTATTTTGTCTGCTTTGTAAATTTGTATCCCCCCCCCCCCGCTGTATTGCCTGCGGGCGCTGTGGGTACTGAATCAACTAAGGTACAGCGGGCTTAAGCAGAATGGCTTGCAAGAATTGACGCCTCACATTCATTGCCAGAATTTTAAGTTCTCTTTCATGGTTGTCAACCGCTTCGTTTCCACATGCGCTTCTGGTATGCCGGTGCATTTTGGTTTTCAGATTTGGCAATAACAGAAGAAAAGTGACGATGGCGAAGTGCGCAAACGACTTGGAGAGCAAGGATTAGCCCTTCGCTTCGCCACGACTGCGAATCCCGACATTCATCATAAGTATGTATTTTTTTAAGCATTTCGCTACGGTTCTGCGCGTAGAGCTGAGCGCCGGGTTTGACTCGGATGAGCATTACAGTTGTAAGGCAGTAAAATTTAAGATCCGAAGAGGGAATTCGTTCTTGCGGACAATAATGTCGTTGATGACACGCGTGATGGAATCAACTGGAATGTGTATATGCAGTCCTACTTCCTATACAAACCCTGTAGAAACCGTAATATGAATTCAAAAATTTAATCGTGTTGACATATGCACCTCGTTAAAAAGCCATTTCATTATGATGAAAAATATAGACCACATACAAAACAGTGCATTGAACCCCAATGACGGGTCTAAGAAGGCCGTAAATTGGGTGCTGGGATTTTTAACCTTTTCTACTACTCAGTTTAGCTTTCGTTCTGGGAATGTGCGCGGACCTTTTTAAATGTTTACGTTCTTCGTAGTGCGTATCCACCATTCCACCTGCCGTGTGTTGCACAACAATTCTAGTTCTGCACACTTCATTGAGTAGATTTCGCGAAATTGCTCCAGGAGCCTCACAACACAGCTTAGAAGGAAACCACTGCGGCTCGCAGCAGGGTACTACGCTTGGAATTAGGTAGGTATGAAATATCGTGACTGCCGACTCTTTGCTGTTATTCGCCCTACCATTTCACCTTCAAGCAGCGGGTGAGGAAGTACGCTCACTTTGGACGAAAGGAAGGCGCCTACCTCTCTACAGAAGGAAGGTACTCAAGAATAGAATATCAGGCCATGTGTCGCAGGCGTCTTCCTATATCCCGCAAAATAGGGTGGACCCACCCGGACATTCGCAGGTGTTCCAACTGGTTCCTCGGAGAATTCAAACGGAGGTGGTGGCCTTGAGGACCGCATCGCGCTATCTAGACGAAGGGCATGGAGAGTCCGGCTTCGTCCCTGCGTGCCAGTGCACTTCGGAGAAATTCAGCTTCTCGGGCGGCTTCCGCGGATCCGATGTGGCGCTGACAATCCTACAAAACCCTTTTTTAGAGCGTCGCCGTCAACGCCGATTGCTTCATCTTTTCTTCCCTTGAAAATATATCTTAATAATTGCTTCCTTCCTCGCTGCTCTTTACTGTTTTTGCCCATGTACTTCTGTAAATTTAGTCATTACCTTCTCGTGAAGTTTATTGTAATCATTCCTGCGAGTTCATGCCTACAGGTTTGCAACTTGATGTTCTCTTATTTTTAATAAGTTTAAACTTTCTTCGTGTGTAAATATATAGCTTTTGTGTAGTGTGCAAACCGCAGTTACTTGAATTTGTTGTTTCGATCCACACAACAGTGTTGATCAAGCCTAATTATATCAGTGTGCATCACGGCTCCATGGTGGGAGGGCGCGTACCTAGTGTAGTGCATCCGCGCCTTAACCTCGCTTATTATGGAAATTTGGCCCCCAATGAATAATCAGTACTTTATATCAATTTCTGGGCGGCATCTGACTAAGACAGTTTCATATTTGATCTTTCCAGTACTGGCTGTCTATTTATTGTCGTCTATTGTAGCTTGCAAACTTCTGTTGTCCTTCGCCACATGCGCGTATTTTTTGCAATCACAAGTCTCAAATACACGTCTCACTTTTAACACCGGTAGAATGGCCGGAAGGCAATTTCCGTGTCTATGTTTAGCAGTTCATTCATCTCTGTTGTTGTTGAGTAACGTCATGCTGCATCTGTGGCGTCAGTATCGCCCACATAGAGAGTTACTATAAAAATCCGCCCGAACGGCGTTATGGCACGGCAGTACACGGCGAGTTTTCACGCTCTGTAGTCTGGCTGCAACGGCACACTGGTTTTTATTTGCAACACCCAATCGAAGGCAAGCAACCAGCACTCGCAGAAGAAAATTTTAAATTTTAAAGCTTTGTAAACTTTTGCTTGCCCTGTACGTTTTTTCCTCTGAAGCATTCGTACCTATGAGGTTTCTAGTTTCTAGCTAAGACACGTTCTAGATGCAAGCTCGGTGTTTAGTCTTTGTTAATCATGTTCACCAATGTGCACTTCACCTTAAACTTAAGAGATTACGATATTTGACAAGGTAGTTTAATTGGTACTTGAAAGGGCAGTTTAGCTCAGGTCTAATGGTACACTGCGTAAGCTGCATAATTAAAATTATCGTGCATATCTTGAATCCCGGCCGCATTCCAAGCGGGCGACAAAATTTGTTTCTTAGCTTGAATACTGTTTATATATATATATATATATATATATATATATATATATATATATGTATATATATATATATATATATATATATATATATATATATATATATATATATTGAGCAATAGGGTAGTAAGGAGATTATTTCTAGCGCGGAACACTGGCCCAAAACGAGATTGTGCTTTCAGGAAGCTTGCGGCCAAGCTATAATGCATAACTCTTAGACTCGCAAATGGCTTGGGGTAAAAGCTTCGTTCGCAATGGCGGAACGGGTGTTCTTTTAGACCACAGCTGCGGTGGTGCGCAAAAATGGCCAGGGTTTAACTCATATTAATGATAGTTTAAAGTAACTGCGAAAAATGTAGAAGTAGGCTTGCATCATTAGGCTGCCAGCTTTCGAGAGCAGAAAGGCAACTACCGCCAAGAAGGTGCTTTCATAACCTAGAAAAGACCGAACCTTGAAATACAGATGTCTAATTTACCGGCTGATTTTAGAAAGGAAATGCTGTCATAGACGCTGTTTTCCTGGTGTACATCCAGCAAGCAACTTTACACTGCCATTCATTTTAAATCGAATGGAACGCTACCCTTCTCGGCAAGGACCTAACGTATTTCAACGTGGCGGCTTTAAGCTGATTTGCGTATGTTCAGTTTTCGCACACACTAATTTTGTCTTTTTATGGATTTCCTAGCGCCATCCTTAGCCTACGATAATGTCTCCAGTTGGTGGAATTCTGTTGCTGGTACTGGTGATGTTCGGTATGTACTAACTTTCTCCTATGACATGAGCATTGTTTCAACAAAAGAATATAAAAGGGCAGAGCAGGTGGACAATTTAAAAATATTTTTTTTACATTTCTAAGTTGCATAATAATGGTGGGAGAGCATTATATGAAAAGATAAATTGTAAGGATAAAGAAGATGATATATAAGACAAAATATAAATTATTTGCCTTGTCAGTGCGTTAATGTTGCAGAATGAATTATTTGGTTATTTTGTTTACATTTAAACCAGATTTATTTCCATTTTCCAATCAGTAGTTTTGATCTATAAGATAATAATTTGCTTTGTATTTCATTTGTCTGTTCCACTCTGCTTTTACGACAATGGCAATGCAGTCTTCTCATCATTGTGTCCACTGCTGAAGAGTGAGATTTGACTGTATTGTTCCTTATACTCACAGCCACTGAGAAGGTCGCTATAGTCCCCTTGATACCCAGATATATATATTCACAGTGTACTAAACAACAGTTGAAACTTATTGTCATCCACCTATAGGGCAGAACAGCGGAGGAAAACGAAATTAGTTCAGTTTAAGTTAAGCACAACGCAGTGAGTTATGGAAAGAAGAATAGTAAGTATAACGTTAAGTGACCGGAAGTGGGCAGAGTGCACGACGGAACAAACGCGGGTTAATGACATGCTAGCTGCAATCAGGAGGATAAAGGCGCTTGCGCAGGGCATGTAAAACGAAGGAAAGATAACCGCTGGTCCTTAAGGGTAACGGAGTGGATTTCAAGAGAAGGCAAGCGTAGCAGGGGGCGGTAGAAATTTAGGTGAGCGCATGAGATTAAGATGTTCGTGAAGCCATGGTGGCCGCAGCTTGCAAAGGACAGGGTTAATTGGAGAGCTATGGTATATGCCTTTCGCCTGCAGTAGGCGTAGTCAGGCTGCTGCTGCTGGGGCCGATGAGGATGATGACTACCGGTTCCTATTTTGAGTTTTCATGCAGCTTTGAATTCCGTATTTCGTGCATTTTGGTTCTTTGTGATTCTCTGTTTCAACTTTTTCTTCCCGTCAGAGGACTCGATTACGCAGCCCGAGTTTTTAGTTTTCGTTATTACTTAGTTTCCTCTACTTACTTTCCTCTATCTTGTGTGAGCGTTTTGGTCCTTTTCCTTCGCCACGTGTCCAGGTTATACCGTACGGATACCTGAAGGCTTTGGCTGCACTCCTCTCTTCAATAATTTTTCTTAGACTCTCCTCAAATGACATTTCGCTGTTTAGTTCTTGTGTTGTGTAGTTCTTGTTGTCTGTTTTAATCTTAGCTTTGCCTGTTTTTCATCTGTGTACACAACTTTGTACACTCCTCAATCAATGTTCCGCTACCTCTTTACTGTAAAGGACTTGCTTGAAAGCTATCATCCTCTGATCAAAGCTCGATAGCTCAGTAATTAACCTTGTCGTGATCTCATGCCATTCGGTTACTCTATTCTTGGCAATACTTTCCACCGCTTTCTCAAGTCCATATTACCCAAGTCCAACTCTTTGCCCCTTTTATTAGGCTTGCACGAAATTTTTGCATGCAAACTGCCCTCTTTTCGTAAAGGAACCTAGAAACTGGTACTGTCGGTAGTAGGAACCCCATGGTGGCGCACAGCGCAAACAAGAGGAACCAGAGAGAAAGCGCTGTGTGTCACCATGATTATTTACCAGCAAGCCCAGTTGAACGTCTTGTAGAAACCCCAGCTGGTAATCGGCTGGAAAACCTCTCCCGTCAAAGGCTCATGCTCGTCAAAGGCTTCCTACATGCGACATTTCTTGCATTCAAATTACATGAGGATGCAATTGATATCGATTGCATCGAGGCCCGCTAGCATACAATTGGAGTCAAGTGCACTTACAGTTGAGCAAAGGTGCTCGCCGGAGGACATGATGCTGCATCAATCTTACGAGGAGCTTGCCATCGACTTTACCAACAAACATTCTGTAAATAATTACTAATCTGTATTTTGTATCTAATTTAGAAAATTTATCGTAGATTTTTGTAGCAAACTATCTGCAATATGATTTGAATGTCTGAATATAGAATACCATGCCATTTTAGGAATACAGATTTTTTAAAATTAAAATTCAAACATATTACCATTGAAACAAGGGTCACCCACTAGCTCTCCCCAGGGCTACTATCAGCAATATTCAAGCAAGTGTGTGCCGCCTTCAGCACCTTTAAAGCCAGAAAGATATAACAAAAAGCATGCCAAATACATCAGTGATAAAGTTATTTCTGGGGGGAATACTACAAAAATTGAAAAACTAACTTGCGCACCTATGTATGCTGACTGTGGTCAGCATCAAAAGAATTGGTCTTCGTTACAAGACGTTCAGGATTCGCTTTGACACTAAAAGGGCACGGCTAATGACTCGAGTTTTACGTATTATTATTCCTCATAGTCGGCTATTAAGAAATATAGAAGCAAAGAGTTAAAAGAAATGACTTGTAAAGGAGACTGCTAGAGGAGGGCGGGAATAAATAATTTTTGTTATATGTCATTGGGGCACCGATTTAAAACAATCTCATGATCAGAATTAGAAATTCATTGGGTGTAAAGAATTACAAGTGTATGCTGCGATTCTTGGGATTCCTACTCGCGTGCTGCAGCTGTAAGAGACACGGCACAATATATCAAGCGGTGAAGAGGTCAACGTCATGTAATTCTTTCAAGATATTTCGAAGTTTTCCAATAAACTGAATTTTGAAAATTTTCAAAAAGAGGGTGCTGTCGTTTCTGCATTAATCTAGAGGCGTCGTTCTAGAAAGAAGATTTGAAAGTACTTAGAAAGACGCCCGAAGATCAATACCAGAATGCTATACATCTGCTCTAAAGATGGCCCCAGAAATACTGCCTGTTCTTAGCTGGGCTACTTTGTAAGCTTCTTCGACAATGTGATAAACTTGAATTAAGACACAGCGGCTCTGTCTCTCTTTCAAAGAATTATTAGTGCGATGTTGATTTGATCAAAATAGCATAGAGTTGCGAAGGACAAGCTTGAAACACTAGTACCTAAATCAGTTAAGCTTAAAGAAATAGGAGAGTAGTCTTATACAAAATACTGTTTATATTGACATTACCAAAGTGTTCATTTGTGAAAAATACAACTTGGCTAGCGATGTTGGCGTCAACAGTCATGAATCCAAAGATTTCATTTGTAGGGTTGCTCTGCTCGCGGGAAGACAACGATGACGTAATTTTGAGGATACAATATAAAAGTATATATATTACAATCCTATTCTTTCCGTGATATGCAATATTTTGGCATACAATGCTACTTAAAAAGAATGTCATGCTGAAGACAATCAAGACTCGTACGATCGTTTTTAGCTTTGCTTTGTGCTTCCATTGAAACTCCTCATCACATAGACATCAGTAGTAATGCCGATGAGAAAGGCTATCGATTGCACCTCTGCCCCTAAGGAGAAAGGAAACCAATGTATTCCAGTGAGACTCTCATAACGCATACCTAATATTAAAGAAAGGGTCACTGCCAAAAGTTTTCAGTGGAGAAGAGGAAACAACGATGCTGGTTTCCTTTCCAGTGACGAGTAATAAAGGAAGTCGATGGCTCAGAATCCACAACGAGATCTTGCATGGGAATCTTCTCTGTGGCAGTTGCCATTCTCACCCGTCTGTGCGCAGCTTAGAGGCGCATAGTGAACAAGAGCCCCGCTCATCCCACACACCTACAGCGCAACCCAAGTCCACATTCGCGGTGGGATTATGGACCCTTTTCACGGGAACATACTTTAATTCGTGCTTTTGCAAAAAATCATACTGACATTTAGAAGGCTTCGTCTTTCAAGAAACGTACCTGCAGCCGGGAACAGAAGTGATTTTTACACAGTGCTTAGCACAAAGCAAGGACTTGGGCTCTTTAAAAAAAGTAACTTTATTTCTTAATAAAATAAATGGCCTCAACTTTAACCAAGCGTCGTTAATCATCAACATTCAAAATTTAAGAAAGAAAGGAAACTTATTGGCCATTCAGTAACCCCCTGATTTCTAATAGGACGTCTTTACTTCTCCGTTTCGCTAAGAATTTATCTTTCGTACTGAAATTTCTACTCCCATAAATGCTTCAGTGTTTTTCGTTCCACGCAGTTCTTAGGGGAAGAGCCGGTAATTTCTGGCCTCGCCTAACGGCGCGGAATTTTTTTTTCTTTTCAGAGGTCCTTGTCTTGATGGCGGGAGGAGCGAGTTTGACTCAAGACGAAATTGACATGTTGCTTGCCCTTGTGTGAAAACAAAATCCACAAGAATAAAAAGAGAGAGTAATAAATGCGCACATGTTATTGTAACATTGTTAATAAGCGGCCGAGGGTCAACAACGGCGTAGCCCAGGACGTGCGCTTCCAGAACACTTCCACACCCAGACTTCCTCGCCTTCTTGATAGGCGCTTTCGTCTACATGAGCGCTGGCATCATTAGCCCCCTCCTCCGAGCCCATCGACCCTGTGCCTCCGCAAACGGCTAATGGCCTGCATTTCTGCGGCACTTATTGTCATTTGACCCTGCACGGGTATTTCAAGCAAGGAAGTGTGGCTGCGGATGACAATGTGGGAACAGAAAGCGCGCTTAAGGATTAATTGTATCGCACACTACCCAGAAATCGGTGACTTCTTCGATAGCGTGCAGTGTTCATTATGGAAAAAAAAAATAATATTTTTTCAAAGCTTCCCGCCCTTGTTCCGCTAGCAGAACGACACGTCAGGTTATCACACGTGGCCTGCCACGTGTCCAGATGGCACCTTGAGTCGTTTTACAGAATGTCAGCGTCACGTATAATTTACTACAGTTATCTGCATAGAAATAGAAATATTTCTTACCCCTGAGACAAAATTATAGGAAAATAAACTGTCTGCTGTGCATCGACATTATATATCGCTTCAAGAGCAAACGTGACCACGAGCCTCTTTTGTTTCATGTTCTGAAGTTCTAACTCAGACGAGGAGCTGCGGCAATTGAGAAAACAATCCACTATTTATTGCCATCCATGCGGAATTTCAAGACTGAACTTCTCGAAGCGGTTGGTGCAGCATAACTGTAGAACTCGCATATTCGTTTCATCCTGATGCATTTCTTGGTCGACTCCGTCACCTCGAAGTTTTTTGTCTGGCACCCGCTTGATCAAGTCTCCCTCTCAAGGAAAGCACGTGCTCTTGGGGCCAGCATTTTTTCTCCTAGGCCGACCTACCGGCGCCAGCCCTCCGAACCACTAAAGAGCTGTAACCATTCACATGAAAGATGTGCTTGCTATTTCCGGCGCACACACCGCTCTTCATTGCGTGAGGGAGAGAAGGTTGGACGGATGCGAACGTCAAGCTATTTTTATCCCGTTAGGTACGATGATAACGTGACTAACACTGCTGTTTCAGCTGTCCAGGTGAACTGCAATAGAGACGAAACACAGCGAAAAAATGCACCACTAAAATGAAAGATCCGTTATTGCACAGGTCATAAGCACCTTATCGAAGGGAATTTCCTGTGCTCATATTTCTTCGTATTTCAAAGACGCCTCTAGATTTCTGTTCACCTAGGGTAAACTCATGCGCTGTGAAAAGAACAGAGAAAAGAAAACGCACCACGGATACTGACAGATCGGTTTGCGAAAAGATACAGTCAGAACAAAAACAACTGCTGCAAAAGCTGAGGCGAAGATGAGCTGACGAATAATCAGTTTGGTGTGCACGTACGTCGCGATGTTTTAGTCTATGGGGTCGCATGTATCAAGTTCTGAGCGCCGCATTCAACACAAAAGCACTACAGAACACTGCGCATATTACCGCAAGTCTGTCCAGCCATGTTTATTGCGTATTATACATCCTGCCCTAACGCAATACATGTCCAAACATTCGTATGTGGTACTGGCCTGCAATTATTTTCATTTCATGTTGCTTTCTTCATTTCTATGCGTAAGAGTGCTGGCCACACTCTCATTACAACCGATTGCTTCCTGCGCTCGTCTTCACCTCCCGAAACCTTAACGCAGATTACGAAGCGCAACTCAGCAAGGAAAATCGAGGAGGACTCAGCTTGAACTGTTATCAAATTATTTTGCAAGCAAGCTGCAAAGCTCAACAGCATCAACAGCCGCAAATTTAGGCTATCTTGACCACCTACGCGCACTGGAGAGGTTGCTTTTCTGCAAGTTTCTTTAGAGGGGATTTATTGTTGGCTTGATGCAGCCACAATTCTTTACGAAACAGCGCCGGAAGTGCCGAGTTTTCAAAATAAAAAAAAAACTGACATGAATATAACTTAGCGTGGGCCACATGCCTCTCAATATTTAGGGAGCTTAACAGCTCTAGTTAAAAAGTTAACGAACATATGCTTGTTAACTATACTGTTAGCAAGGCTTAGCTGAATACTCACGTACTACGGAGCTCGCAATACTATGCCAAAAAGTGATCACCTAACTCACAAAGCCTTTTTTTAAGAATTGCGTTAAATCTTAGGTGAAACAGCCTGTCTGCTGCCCACGGTTGGTAGGGTAGATCAAGCAGCAAATATCTCTTCCTCTACGTGAAACTTCACACGCATCAAACCGTGTCTGGATAGCAATCGCTTGGGCGGCGTTTAAGTTATGCGCCGCAGTTTCTTTCGAATGTCATAGCTCATCTAAATAAAGTATTTGTCTAGAGCCATTGCCCTAAAGAAGTGCCACACGACTAGAAGGTGGTCGGACCTAACTCGTTGAAAAGCCCACATTGATATCTGGTTTGATGTGTACCATAATCACTAGATGCCATTTTTTCGTACCTCATCATGGTAATATGCGAGCACTCTATGCGCTAAGATTTTAACCCTCAGTTCAGTGCATGAAATACATGGCTGGCTTTGAAAACTTTTCTTTTTAGGCGTGAATTTCTCACTCTGCAAACATGTGTATACAAAAGCCGAACTTCATTTGGGCATATGAACTGCCACGTACCTGATCATACCTCTTCAAGCTGGTTTTCAAGTGGAAATATACATGCGTAAAGCCATGAATCAAATAAAACTATTTTAGGCGCAAATTGAGCAGAAACATTCTCCATACTTGTTTGGACTATTATGCCAAACCTGCGGTCATGTCTCTATTAAACATTAGTTTCTGACATTGTCTCGAGGTCAATGACCCACGCCTTGCGTGCAGCATTGCCGCCGGATATGTTTTCGAGCTCGAGGGCAAAATACTTCGGGACATGCAGTCAGAACCAGAACTTTGGCTCATCTCTTATTTTGCAGAATGAGTGCAAAATACTGGTATGTTTTTTTTGCGTAATATCCGCGGCTATAAACTGAGAAGATAAACCGCAGTATTGCTCAGTAAAAAAAATATTTACACTGAATGGAGGTTTTAAATATCGCTAAACGCTGTGCAGGATGTTGGATGTATTACATAATTCCTCGTTTCCATTGTGTCTAGCCTGCCGAACAACAAGGTAGCCGGAATACAGCTGCAAACCTTAGTAAACATATGCCGGATGTACATCGTTGTCACCACTAAAGGTCATCGAAAGCGGCACTTGAATGGCAGAGTCGAGAAATTTTGTTGAGCGTAAAAATTCTTAAATAACAAGAGAAAATCTCCCAGGGCAAGTCCTGCCGAGCGCGTGCGAATTTTCTTTATAGTATTGAGGGTGCTTATCCAAACGTTCATATTACGCAGAAAAGTTACGGTTCACGTTATAGGCATGAAACGCAAACGGCGAAAGGACGAGGTTGCGCACAATTCCACTCCAACATTGGTGGCAGCCGCCATGGTTTCTCAGTGGTTATGGCACTCGGCTGCTGGCCCGAAAGACGCGGGTTCGATCCCGGCTAGAACGGTCGTATTTTGACGGACGACAAATGTTAGAGGCCCGCGTGCTGTGGAATGTCAGCACAGGTTAAATACCCCAACTAGTCGAAATTTGCGGAGCCGTTCACTACTCTGTCCCTAATAAACAAAGTCGCTTTTGGATGTTAAACCACCATAATCTAACTAACTAACCAACATTAGCGTTGAAGCGAAGAATATAGCGCCATGTTTACAAGTCTGATTGGCATAGAAAGATTTTAATAGTGACCAAAAATGATATCTCCGGCATGTAGCAACAACTTGGCAGGATGGTGTAGTCAAGCAATATTAAATCACAAACACAAACAAACATTTGTCATTGGCACCGTCCATTCTTAATATAAAGTACTGAAACACATGCGTTCTCTCACCGACTAATTATCTGCATTTCTGCGGCACTTGTTTGTCATTAGACCCTGCACGGATATTTCAAGCAAGGAAATGTGGCCGCGGGTGACAAAGTGGGAAAAGAAAGCCCAAGCCAGGATTAAGTGTACTGCCCACTATCCAGAATTCGGTGAGCTCTTATATAGCGGGCTGTGTTCAATATAGAAAAGAAATTCAGGGGGGGGGGGGGGGGGGCACTTTCTTGACCTAAAGTGCTGTGATGCGAAAACCTTCAGCGCGATGTTGCTTCTTGTGTCACTGGTGTGTGGTTAAGATGTTAATTAAGTACACAATTGTTTTTGAACCATAAATGCTGGAGACACTGGAGGGTGTTTGGGAGTCATCCGTCAGATTCCACGCTTCCTGCAAACACTATACAGCGTCCTAGACAAGGATAACTACGTATGCGCTGGCAGGAAGTAGGGTAGCCAACAAGGAGCTCGGCTGCGAAACGGAAGAATAGTGGTTCGATTTCTATCGTGCGCAAGGTTTTTTTTGTGGCCTGACCAGAAAATGCGTAACACTTCTGGCGACAACCTTCTGCACACAACCTTCTGCTGACAACCTTCTGTAGACAACCATGAGGCATTAAAGCCTTTCGCCTTAATATATATTTCTTTCGAAGCATTCCGCCCTGTTGCCGCTAGCAGAATGACACGTCCGGTATTCATACTTGGCCTCCCAAGTGTCCATATGACGCCTTCATTCGTTTGACGAAATTTCACCGTCACGTATAACCTGGTCCAGTTAACTGCACAAGAATAGAAATATTTTCCACCCCTGAGACAACATTATAGGAAAATCAACTGTCTGTTCCGTGTGGACATTATATAGCGCTTCAAGAGCATAGCTGACCGCGAGCTCCTTTCTTTTTTTATGCTCTCAAAGTTCTGATGCGGCCGAGGAGCTGCGAAAATTCGTTACACAATGCACAGTTCATTCCCGTCCGTGCGGAATTTCAAGGCAGAATTTCTGGAATCTGTTCTTGTGGTCTAACTAGAGGGCATGGATATTTGTTTTATCCCGATGTATTCCTTGGTCATCTCTGTCACCTCGAATGTTTCTCTCTGGTACCTGCATGATCAAGGCTCCCTCTCAAGGAAAGCGCGTGCTCCGGCGACCTGCATTTTTTTTCCGCAGCTGTCCTCTAGGCGCGAGCACTCGGAACCCCTTAACGAGCTGGAACAGTTCAAAAGGAAGGAGTGCCTGCTATTTCTACGGCACACACCACTCTTCGTTGCGTGAGGGAGAGAAAGTAGGACGGACGCGAACGTCAAGCTCTTTTTTATTACGTTAGGTTACGCGGGAACGTGGCTACCACTGCTGTTTCTGCTGGCCAGGGGAACAGTAAGGGCGATGAAACACAGCGACAAAATTCACCACTAAAATTAATGATCTGCTATTGCATAGGTCGCAGGCACCTTATTCACGGGAATTTCCTCTGGTCATATTTCTTCGCATTTCAGAGACGCCTCTAGATTTCTGTTCTCTTAGGGTATTGATGCGATGTGCAAAGAACGGACGACAGAAAACGCATCATGAGTACTGACAGCTTGGTTTCCGAACTGATTAAGTCAGAACAAACCAACTCTTGAAAAAGATGAGCCGGCAAAAAGAAATAGGCTGGTGTGCACGCGCGCCGCGATGTTTTAGTCTATAGGGTCGTATATGTCAAGTTTTGATGGCCGCCTTCAACACGAACGTACTACACCGAAACACTACGCACATACGTGGAAATTTGTCCAGCCATATTTAATGCGTATTATATTTGCTGCCTTAACGTAACGGATGGCCAATGTTTCTAAAGTACTACTGGCCTGCAGTTATGTTACTTCATGTTGCTTTCTTTATTTGGACGCGTAAGAGTGCGGACAGCATTATCATTGCCCATGAATGCTGCCTGCACTCTTCTCACCTCCTGTGACCTGAACGCAGATTACGAAGCGCAACCCGGCGATGAAAATCGAGGAGGACTCAACATGAACTGTTATCAAATTATTTTTCAAGCAAGCTGCAAACCACAACAGCATCAACAGGCGCAAATTTTGGCTATTTTGACCAGCTATGCGTACTGGAGAGGTGAATTGGCTGGATCTTTCTCGAAAGGGAATTTATTTTGTGCATGTCGTAGTGAGAATTATTTGAGAAACTGCGCCCAGGGTGCCGTCTTTTCAAAATTCTAAAAACTGACACGCATATAACTTATCGTTGACCGCACGCCTCTCAATAACAAGGGAGCCTAAAAGCTATAGTTAAAAAGTTAACTTACCAATACTAATTAACCATACTGTTAGCAAGTCTTAGCTGTATACTGATGCACTACTCTGCCGACAATGCTATGCCAAAAAAGGGATCATCGAACTCAAAAAGCCCATTTTTAACAATTGCGTAAAATCTTAGATGAAACAGCCTGCCCGCTGACCGTTGTCGTTAGGAGAGATCAAGCAGCAACCATCTCTGCCTCTGCGTAACACTTCATGCGCATCAAACCGTGCCTGCATATGCATCGCTTGAGCGGCGTCGAAGTCATGCGCCGCAGTTTCTTTCGAAGCTTATAGCTCGTCTAAATAAAGTATTTGCCTGATACTCACTGTCGTAAGGAAGTGCCAGAGGAGTAGAAGGGGGTCCGACGTAACTCACTGAAAAGCCCATAGATGTCGCTGCTATTGATGCGTACTATAATCACAAGGTGGCATTTTTTCTCATATATTCATGGTAATAGCCGAGCAGTCCCTCCACTAGCATATTAACCCTTATTTGAGTGCATGCAATACAAGGCAAGCTTTGAAAAGTTTCCTTTTTAGGCGGCAATTTCTCGCTCTACAAGCATGTATATACGAAAGCCGAACTTCTTTTCGGCACATGAACTACAACGTGTCTGATCATACCTCTTAAAGTTGATTTTCACGTGGAAATATACTGGCTTAATGTGATGAATTAGATAAAAGTATTCAAGGCGCAAATTGAGAAAATACATTTCCCATATTTGTTTTGACAATTGTGCCAAACCTGATGCCATGTCCCTATTAAATATTACTTTGTGACGTTGTCTCCAGGTCAATGACTCATGCTGTGCGTGCAGCATTGCCGCCGGATATCTTTTCGAGCACAAGGGCCAAAATACTTCTGGAAATGTTGGCGGCTCCTGAACTTTGGCTCGGCTTATCGCTTGTGAAATGAGTGAAAAAACCTGGCATGTTTTCGCGCACTATCTTCGGCTCAGCGCTGAGAAGATAAACCACAGTGCAGATCGGAGAAAAAAAAGCATTTACACCGGATGCAGATTTTAAAAATCGCTATACGCTGGGCAGGATGTTGGATATGCTACATGCTCCTTTTTTCTATTGTGTAGACTACTAAGCAAAAACGTAGCTGGAATACAGCTGTAAAACCTGGTAAACATATTCCGGAGGTGCATCATTGTCACCGCTAAAAGTCATCGAAAGTAGCGCTGGCAAGCACGCGTCGAGAAATTTTGTTGACCGTAAAAATTCTTGCATGTGAAGAGAAAACCTCCCAGCGCATGTCCTGCAAGCGCGCGCGCGAATTTTCTTTGTAGTAAAGATGGTGCTTTGCCAAATGTACACATCACGCAAAAAAAATTCCCAGCGCATGTCCTGGAGGCGCGCGCGCGAGTTTTCTTTGTAGTAAAGATGGTGCTTTGCCAAATGTACATATCACGCAAAAAAAATTTCCCAGCGCATGTCCTGCAGGCGCGCGCGTGAATTTTCTTTGTAGTAAATGAGGTGTTTTGCCAAATGTACATATCACGCAAAAAAAATTTCCAGCGCATGTCCTGCAGGCGCGCGCGCGAATTTCTTTGTAGTAAAGATGATGCTTTGCCAAATGTACATATCACGCAAAAATATTTCCCAGCGCATGTCCTGTAGGCGCGCGCGCGAATTTTCTTTGTAGTAAAGATGATGCTTTGCCAAATGTACATATCACGCAAAAATATTTCCCATCGCATGTCCTGCAGGCGCGCGCGCGAATTTTCTTTGTAGTAAAGATGGTACTTTGCCAAATTTACATATCACGCAAAACAAAAATTTGTTCAGGTTTTAAACATGAAACCGAAACGGCGAAAGCACTCGGTTGCGCAGTCGCCGCTGTTTCTCAGTCGTTGTGGGGCTCCGCTGCTGGCCCTAATGACGCGGGTTCGATCCCGGCCACCGCGGTCGTATTTCGATGGACAAGAAAGTGTAGAGGCCCGGGTACTGTGCAATGACAGTGCAGTTTAACGAACCGCACCTGATCGAAATTTCCGGAGCCCTTCACTAATGCGTACCTAATAAACAAAGTACCTTTTGGACGTTAAACCACCATATTCCAACTAACCAACCAACCTTAGCGTTGAAGCGAAAAATATAGCATCGTGTTTACAAGTCTGATCAAAGAGCAAAAATTAAAAAGTTACCAAAAATGATAGCTGTGGCATGTGGCGCTCGACTTAGCAGAACGGTGTAATGAAGCGATATGACTGCACAAATACAATCGAACTTTGTTATTTCCACCTTTCATTCTTAACATAAAGTACTGAAACTCTAATGTTCTGTTCCCGGCTAATGGGCTGCATTTCTGCGGAACATCGTTGTCACTTGACCCTGCACGGATATTTCAACCAAGGAAATTTGGCCGTGGTTTACAATGTCGCAAAAGAAAGGCCATGCCAGGATTAAGTGCATCGCACGCTACCGTGAAGTCGTAGAGCTCTCCGATAGCGGTCTGTCTTAAATATATGGAAAAAAATTCAGGGAGGCACTTTGTTGACCTAAAGTGCTGCAAGGCGAAATCATTTAGCGCGGTGTTGCTGCTTGTGTCACTGATGTGCGGTTAAGATGTTATTTAAGTGTACAATCGTTTGTGAATCTTAAAGGCTGGAGGCACTGGAGTGCGTTTGGGAGGCATCCGTCAGATTCGACGCATATCTCCAAACATTATCCAGCGTCCCAAAAAAGGAGAAGTAAATGTTGGCTGGCAGGAAGTTACGTAGCGAATAGCAAGCTCGGCTGCGGAAAGGAAGGATGGGAGTTCGGTTTCCATCGTGCATTGGGTTTTTTTGTGGTCAGGCTAGAAGATGCGTGGCACCTCTGCTGACAACCTTCTGCTGACAACCTTTTGTCGACAACGATGAGGCATTAAAGGCTTTTGCATGAATGTATAATATTTCGAAGATTCCAGCCCTGGTTCCACTTCCAGAATGACACATCAGGTAATCAGACATGACCTCTAACGCATCCAGATGGCGACATGAGTCGTTTGACGGAATGTCAGCGTCGCGTATATTTACTACAGTTATATGAATATAAATAGAAATATTTCTCACCCCCGAGACAAAAATATAGGAAAATGAACTGCCTGCTCCGCATGGACATTATATAGCGCTTGAAGAGCACAGCTGACCGCAAGCTTATTTCTTGTTTTGTGTTCTGCATTTCTTATTCAGCCGAGGAGCTGCGAAAACCGATTACGTAAACCACAATTTATTCCCGTCCGTGCAGAACTTCAAGACGGAACTTCTCCAAGGTGATGGTGACGTTTATCTAGACGGCACGCATATTCGTTTTATCCTGACGCATTCCTCGGTCGACGCCCCCATCTAGGAGCTTTCTGTCCGGCACCTGCATGATCAAGTCTCCCTTCCAAGGAAAGCGCGTGCTCCTGCGGCCAGCATTTTTGCTCCACCACCGTCCTCCGAGCGCCAGCCCTCTGAACCACTAAAGAGGTGTAACAGTTCAAATGAAAGATGTGCCTGCTATTTCCCGGGCACACACTGTTCTTCATTGCGTGTGGGAGAGAAGGTTGGACGGACGCTGACGTCAAGTTCTCTTTGATCCCGTTAGGTTCCGTGGCAACGTGTCTACCACTGCCGTTTCTGCTGGGCAGGGGAACAGTAAGGGGATGAAATAAAGCGACAAAATGCACCACTCGAAGGGAATTTCCTGTCCTCATATTTTTTCGTATTTCAGAGACGCCTCTCAGATTTCTGTTCACCTAGGATAATTTGATACGCTTGGAAAAGAACGGACGAAAGAAAACGCAGCATGGATACTGACTCATTGACTGACTCATAATCGCAAGATGCCATTTTTTTCTGAAATCACCATGGTAATAACCGAGAACCCCCTCCACTAGCATTTTAACCCTTATTTGAGTTCATGCAATACAAGGCCAGCTTTGAAAAGTTTCGTTTTTAGGCGAAAATCTCTCACTCTACAGGCATGTATATACGAAAGCCGAACTTCTTTTCGGCACATGAAGTACAACGTGTCTTATCATACCTCTTGAAGTTGATTTTCACGTGTGAAATATACAGGCGTAATGTGATGAATTCGATAAAACTATTCAAGGCGCAAATTGAGAAAATAGATTTTCCATATTTGTTTCGACAATAGTGCCAAAGCGGATTCCATTGCCCTATTAAATATAACTTTGTGAAGTTGTCTCGAGGTCAATGACTCCTGCTTTGCGTGCAGCATTGCCGTCGGATATTGTTTTGAGCACAAGGGCAAAAATACTTCTGAAAATGTTGGCGGCTGCTGAACTTTGGCTCGACTTATCGCTTGTAGAATGAGTGAAAAAACCTGGCATGTTTTCGCACACTATCTTCGGCTCTGCGCTGAGAAGATAAACCACAGTGCTGATCAGAGAAAAAAAGCATTTACCCCGGATGGAGTTTTTAAAAATCGCTATATGCTGGGCAGGATGTTGGATATATTACATGCTCCTTTTTTCTATTGTGTAGCCTACCCAGCAAAAACGTAGCTCGAATACAGCTGTAAAACCTGGTAAACATATTCCAGATGTGCATTGTTGTCACCGCTAAAGGTCACCGAAAGTAGCGCTGGCAAGCACGCGTCGAGAAATTTTGTTGAGTGCAAAAATTCTTACATGTCAAGAGAAAATCTCCCAGCGCATGTCCTGCACGCGCGCGCGCGAATTTTCTTTGGAGTAAAGATGGTGCTTTGCCAAATGTACATATCACGCAAAAAAAAATTGTTCAGGTTTTAAACATGAAACCGAAACGGCGAAAGCACTAGGTTGCGCAGTCGCCGCTGTTTCTCAGTCGTTGTGGGGCTCCGCTGCTGGCCCTAATGACGCGGGTTCGATCCCGGCCACCGCGGTCGTATTTCGATGGACGAGAAAGTGTAGAGGCCCGGGCACTGTGCAATGACACTGCAGTTTAACGAACCGCACCTGAAAGATATTTCCAGAGCCCTTCATGCGTGCCTAATAAACAGAGTACCTTTTGGACGTTAAACCACCATAATCTAACCAACCAACCAAGCTTAGCGTTGAAGCGAAAAATATATCGTCGTGTTTACAAGTGTGATCAAAGAAAAAAAATTAAAAAGTTACCAAAAATAATAGCTGTAGCATGTGGCGCTCAGCTTAGCAGGACGGTGTAATCAAACGATATTACCGTAGAAATACAATCGAACTTATTTCGACCTTTCATTCTTAATATAAAGTATTGAAACCCTAATGTTTTCTTACCGGATAATGGGCTGTATTTCTGCGGAGCTTTGCTGTCACTTGACCCTGCACGGATATTTCAACCAAGGAAATTTGGCCGTGGTTTACAATGTCGGAAAAAAAGGCCATGCCAGGATTAAGTGCATCGGACGCTACCCTGAAGTCGTAGAGCTCTCCGATAGCGGCCTGTCTTAAATATGGAAAAAAAATTCAGGGAGGCACTTTGTTGACCTATAGTGCTGCAAGGCGAAATCTTTTAGCGCGGTGTTGCTGCTTGTGTCACTAATGTGCGGTTAAGATGTTATTTAAGCATATAATCGTTTGTGAATCTTAAAAACTGGAGACACTAGAGGGCGTTTGGGAGGCATCCGTCAGATTCGACGCATTTCTGCAAACACTATCCAGTGTCCTATAAAAGGAGAAGTAAATGTTCGCTGGCAGGAAGTGGCGTAGCGAATAGCAAGCTCGACTGCGGAAAGGAAGGATGGGAGTTCGGTTTCCATCATGCACAAAGGGTTTTTTTTCTGGTCTAACTAGAAAATGCGTGACACCTCTGCTGACATCCTTCTGCTGACAACCTTTTGTCGACAGCGATGAGGCATTAAAGGCTTTCGCCTTAATGTATAATTCTTTTGAAGCTTGTTTTCCTGGTTCCACTAGCAGAATGATACGTCAGGTAATCAGACGTGACTTCCCACGTATCCAGAAGGCGCCATGAGTCTTTTGACAGAATGTCAGCGTCACGTATAATTTACTACAGTTATCTGAATATAAATAGAAATATTTTTCACCCCCGAGATCAAATTATTGGAAAATGAACTGCCTGCTCCGCATAGAGATTATATAGCGCTTGAAGAGCACTGCTGACCGCTAGGTTCTTACTTCTTTTATGTTCTGCATTTCTTATTGAGCCGAGGAGGTGCGAGAACTGATTACGCAAACCACAATTTAATCCCGTCCGTGCTGAACTTCAAGACAGAACTTCTCCAAGGTGATGATGACATTTATCTAGACGGCACGCATATTCGTTTTATCCTGACGTATTACGCGGTCGACTCCCTCACTTCGAAGCTTTCAGCCTGGTACCTGCATGATCAAGGCTCCCTCAAGGAAAGCCCGTGCTCCTGCGGCCAGCATTTTTGCTCCACCGCCGTCCTCCGAGCGCCAGCCCTCTAAACCACTAAAGAGCTGCAACAGTTCAAATGAAATAAGTGCCTGCTATTTCCAGAGCCTGCACAGCTCTTCATTGCGTGAGGGAGAGAAGGTTCGACGGACGTGAACGTCAAGCTGTTTTTTATCCCTTTAGGTCCCATGGTAACGTGACTAACACTGCTGTTTCTGCTGACCAGGTGAACTGTAAGGGAGATGAAACACAGCGACAAAATACACATCTAAAATGATTGATCGGATACTATAGGTCAGAAGCACCTTATCAAGGGGAATTTCTTCTGCTCATATTTCTTCGTATTTCAGAGACGCCTCTAGATTTCTGTTCACCTAGGGTAAATTGAAGCGCTGTGCAAAGAACGGACAAAAGAAAACGCATCATGGATGCTGACAGCTTGGTTTCCGAACTGGTAAAGTCAGAACAAAAAGAACTGTTGCCAAAGATGAGGCGGCAAGAAGAAATCGGCTCGTGTGCACGTACGCCGCGATGTCTAAGTCTATAGGGTCGTATCTATCAAGTTCCTCCCCCCGCCTTCAAAACCAACGCACTGAGCATATTAGTCCAAATGTGCCCAGCCATGTTTCATGGGTACTATACATCCTGCCCTAACGCAATACATGTCAAAGTTTTCGAATGTGTAACTGGCCTGCAATTATTGTTACTTCATGTTGCTTTCTCTCTTTCTATGCGTAAGAGTGCATGCTGCACTCTCATTACCC
Source organism: Amblyomma mixtum (assembly GCF_055824585.1). Taxonomy (NCBI): domain Eukaryota; kingdom Metazoa; phylum Arthropoda; class Arachnida; order Ixodida; family Ixodidae; genus Amblyomma; species Amblyomma mixtum. The sequence continues at coordinate 78,602,496 of NC_143015.1, read as the reverse complement.
ACGAATGCTGCCTGCGCTCTTCTTCACCTCCTGAGACCTGAACGCAAATTACGTAGCGCAACACAGCGAAGAAAATCAAATAGGGCTCAACATGATCTGTTGTCGAATTATTTTAAAAACTAGCTGCACACTACAACAGCATGAACAGCCACAACTTCCTGCTATTTTGACCACCCACGCGCACTGGAGAGGTGGGTTTCCTTCAAGTTTCTTAAGAGGGCATTAATTGTATGCTTGATGAAGCAACTATTTTTCAGGATACTGCGCCTAGAGTGCCGAGTTCTCAAAATTTTTTTTTTCGGTAAGGACCTAAGGTGCTTCAACGTGCCGGCTTTAAAGTGACTTCCGTATGTAGGGTTTTCGCACACACTAATTTTGTCTTTTTTTGGATTTCCTAGCGCCATCCCTCACGTGCGATAATGTCTCGAGTAGGTGGAATTCTGCTGCTGGTACTGGTGATGTTCGGTATGTACTAACTTTCTCCAATAACATCAGCATTGTTTCAACAAAACAATATAAAAGGGGACATAGCAGGTGCACAATTTAAAAATATTTTTGCGTTAGTAAGTCGCAATAAAATGCTGAGAGAGCATTATATGAAAATATAAATTGTAATCTTAAAGAAGAAGGTATACAAGACAAAATATAAATTATTTGCCTTGTCAGTGCGTTAATGTTGCAGAATGAATTATTTGGTTATTTTGTTTACTTGTTGTTTTCCTTATTTTTTACATTGAAACCAGATTTATTTTCATTTTCCAATCAAAGTAGTTTTGATCTATATGATAATAATTTGCTTTGTATTTCATTTGTCTGTTACACTCTGCTTTTACGACAATGGTAATGCAGTCTTCTCTTGATTGTGTCCACTGCTGAAGAGTAAAATTTTACTGTATTGTTCCTTATACTCAGAGCCACTGAGAAGGTCGCTATAGGCCCCTTGATACCCAGTTGTATATATTCACAGTATATTAAACAACAGCTGAAACTTATTGTCATCCACCTATGGGGCAGAACAGCGGAGGAAAACGAAATGGGTTCAGTTTAAATTAAGCACAACGCAGTGAGCTATGGAAAGAAGAATTGTAAGTGTAACGTTAAGTGACCGGAAGTGGGCAGAGTGCACGACGTAACAAATGCGGGTTAATGACATGCTAGCTGCAATCAAGAGGAAGAAAGGCGCTTGCGCAGGGCATGTAAAACGAAGGCTAGGTAACCGCTGGTCCTTAAGGGTAACGGAATGGATTCCAAGAGAGGGCAAGCGTAGAAGGGGGCGGCAGAAAGTTAGGTGAGCGCATGAGATTAAGATGTTTGTGAAGCTATGGTGGCCGCAGCTGGAAAAGGACAGGGTGAATTGGTGAGACAGGGTAGAGGCCTCTCGCCTCCAGTAGGCGTAGTCAGGCTGCAGCTGCTGGTCCCGTTGACCAAGATGACTGCCGGTTCCTATTTGGACTTTTCATGCAGCTTTGAATTCCGTATTTCGTGCATTTTGGTTCTTTGTGATTCTCTGTTCAAACTTTTTTCGTCCAGTCAGAGGACTCGATTACGCAGCCCGAGTTTTTAGTTTTCGTTATTACTCAGTTTCCTCTACTTACCTTCCTCTATCTTGTGTGAGCGTTTTGGTCCTTTTCCTTCGCCACGTGTCCAGGTTATACCGTACGAATACCTGAGGGCTTTGGCGGCACTCCTCTTTTTTTAGACTCTCCTCTAGTGACATTTCGCTGTGTAGATCTTGTTCTGTGTAGTTCTTGTGTCTGTTTGAATCTTAGCTTTGCCTGTTTTTCATCTGTGTGCACAACTTAGTACACTCCTCAATCAATGTTCCGCTACCTCCTTACTCTAAAGGACTTGCTTGAAAGCTATCATCCTCTGATCAAAGCTCGATAGCTCAGTAATTAGCCTTGTCGGGATTTCATGCCATTCGGTTACTCTATTCTTGGCAGTACTTTCCAGCGCTTTCTCCAGTCCATATTACCCAAGTCCCACTCCATGCCCCCTTTTTTACGCTCGCACGAAATTTTTGCCTACAAACTGCCCTTCTTTTCGTAAGCTACCTAGAAACTGGCACTGTCGGTAGTAGGAACCCCATGGTGACGCACAGCGCAAACAAGAGGAACCAGAGAGAGAGCGCTGTGTGTCACCATGATTTTTTACCAACTAGCCCCAGTTGAACGTCTTGTAGAAACCCCGGCTGGTAATCGTCTGGAAAACCTCTCCCGTCAAAGGTTCATGCCCGTCAAAATGCTCCCTGTATGCGAGATTTCTTGCATTCAAATTACATGAGGATGCAATTGACGCGGTTTCTACCGAGGCCCGCTAGCATACAAGTGGAGTCAAGTGCACTTAGAGTTGAGCAAAGGTGCTCGCCAGAGGACATGATGCTGCATCACTCTTACGAGGAGCTTGCCATCAACTTTAACAATAAATATTGTGCAATTAAACACCAGTTTGTATAATGTATCTAATATATGTATTTTATTGCACATTTTCGTAGGAAAATTTCTGCAATATGATTTGAATGTCTGATTATAGAATAACACACCATTTTAGGAATAAATATTTTTTAAAATTAAAACTCAAACGTATAACCATGGAAACAAGGGACGCCTACTAGCTCTCCCCAGTGCTACTATCAGCAATATTCACGCAAATGTGTGCCACCTTCAGCACTTTTAAAGCCAGAAAGATATAACAAAAAACATGCCAAATACATCAGTGATAAAGTTATTTCGGGGGGGGGAGGGAATACTACAAAAATTGAAAAACTAACTTGCGAACCTATGTATATTCACTGTGGTTGGCATAAAAAAAATTGTTCTTCCGTATAAGATGTTCAGGATTCACATTGATACTAAAAGGGAACGGCTTAACACTCGAGTTTTACGTATAATCATTCCTCATAGTAGGCTATTAAGAAATATAGAAGCAAAGAGTTAGCAGAAATGGCTTGTCAAAGACTATGCTAGTGGCGGGGGGGGGGGGGGGCATAAAGAATTTTTGTTATATACCGATTTAAAAGAATCTGATGATCAATATTAGAAATTCATCGCATGTTAAAAGTTACAAGTGTATGCTACGATTCATGGGTTCTTACTCGCGTTCTGCAGCACTAAGAGACCCGGCACTATATATTAAGCGGTGAAGAGGTCAAATTTCAAGTAACTTTAAGAAGATATTTCTCAGTTTTAAATAAACTGACCCTTGAAAATGTTCAAAATGAGGGTACTTTCCTTTCCGCATTAATTTAGAGACGTCGCTCTAGAAAGAAGATTTGAAAGTGCATAGAAAGGCGCCCAAAGATCAATATATCTGCTCTGAAGATGGCCACAGCAATATTGCCTGTTCTTAGCTGAGCTACTTTCTGAGCTTCTTCAACGATGTAATAAACTCGAATTAAGACACAGAGGCTCTGTCTCTCTTCCAAAAAAATATTAGTGCTACGTTGATTTGATAAAGATACCGTAGAGTTGTGAAGGACAAGCTTGAAATAGTACTGCGTATATCAATTAAGCGTAAGGAAATAGGAGGTCAGTCTTATAAAAAATACAGTATATACTGACATTACCAGTGTGCTCATTTGAGAAAAATATAACTTGCCGAGTGAAGTTGGCGCAAGATTTCATTTGTAGGGTTGCTCTGCTAGCGGAAAGACAACGATAATGTAATTTTGAGGACACAATAAAAAAGTATATATATTAAAATCCTATCCTTTGCGTGATATACAATATTTTGCATACAATGCTACTAAAAACGATATCATGCTGGAGACAATCAACAATCATACGATCATTTTTAGCTCTACTTTGTGCTTCCATTCAAACTCTTCATCACACTGACATCAGTAGTGATACCTATGAGAAAGGCTATCGATTGCACTTCTGTCCCCTAAGGAGAAATGAAACCGATTTATTCCAGCCAGACTCTTATATCGCATACCTAATATTAAGGAAAGGGCAACTGCCAAAAGTTTTCAGCGGAGACGAGGAAGCAACGATGCTGGTTTCTTTCCCAGTGACGAGTAATGAAGGGAGTCGATGGCTCAGAATTCACAACGAGATCTTGCACGGGAATCTTCTCTTTGGCAGTTGCCATTCTCACGCGTCTGTGAGCAGCGTAGAGGCGCACAGTGAACGAGAGCCCCGCTCATTTCACACACCTACAGCCCAACCCAAGTCGACATTCGCGGTGCGATTATGGACCCTGTGTCATGGAATATACTTTATTCTTTGTATCTGTAAAAAATCATATTGACATTAAGAAGGCTTCGCCTTTCAAGAAAGTACTTGCAGCCTGGAACAGAAGTGATTGTTACTCAGTGCTTAACATAGAGGAATGACTTCTGCTCATTAAAAATAACTTTGTTCCCCCCTAATAAAAATAACCAGCCTTAACTTGATTTAATCAAGTCTCATTAATCATCAACAATGCAGGGTTAAAGAAAGAAAGGAAACCGATTGCATTTTTTTCCCTACTCATTAACTTCCTGCTTTCTATTCAGACCTTTTTACATCTCCGTTTTCGCTAGAATTTATCTTTCGTGCTGAAATATCCACTTCCATAAAAGGCCTGAGTGCTTTTGCGTTCCACGTACTTTTTAAGTAATAGCCGAAGCTCTAATCATCCAGGAAACTTTTGGCCGCGCCTAACAGTGCAGAACGGTCTAAATGTGTTTCTTACGTCTTCCTTCAAATTTCTTTTTCCTTTTCAGAGGTCCTTGCCTTGGTGGCAGGAGGAGGTGGTTTGACTCCAAAGCAAATTGAGGAGTTGCTTGCCTTTCTGGAAAAACAAAAACAACAACAATAAAATGAGAGCGTAATAAATGCGCACATGATATTGTCACGTTGGTAATAACAGGCCGAGGATCAACAGTGGCGTAGCCCAGGACGTGCGCTTCCAGAACACTGCCACCAACACACTTCCTCCTCTTCTTGATAGGCGCTTTCGTCTGCATGAGCGCTGGCTTCATTAGCCACCTCCTCCGAAGGCATCGCCCCGATGCCTCCACGAACGGCTAATGGGCTGCATTTCTTCGGCACATCGTTGTCATTTCACCCTGCACGGATGTTTTAAGCAAGGAAGTGTGGCCGCGGAGGAAAATGTGAGAAAAGAAAGCCCACTTCAGGATTAAGTTTATCGCACACCATCCAGAATTCGGTGAGCTGTTCGATAGCGGGCGGTGTTCATTATGGAGGAAAAAATATATTCTTTTTTCAAAGCTTCCCGCCCTGGTTCCGCTTGCAGATTGACACGTCAGGTAATCAGACGTCGCATCCCACGCGTCCAGCTGGTGCCATGAGCCATTTGACGGAATGACAGCGTCACATAGAATTTACTGCAGTTATCTGAACAAGAATAGAAATATTTTCCGCCCCTGAGACCAAATTGTAGGAAAATCAACAGTCTGCTCTGCATTTACATTATATATCGCTTCGAGATCAAACGTGACCACGAGCTTCTTTTATTTTATGTTCTGCAGTTCTGACTCAGCCGAGCAGCTGCGAAAATTGATTACACAATCCACAATTTATTACCGTCCATTCGGAATTTGAAGAAAGAAATGCTACAAGATGTTGGTGACGTTTAACTAGACGGCACGCATATTAGTTTATCCTGACGTATTTCTTGGTTGACTCGCTCACCTCTAAGCTTTCTGTCCGGTACCTGCATGATCAAGTCTCCCTCTCAAGGAAAGCGCGTGCTCCTGTGGCCAGCAATTTTTGCTCCAGAGCCGTCCTCGCGGCGCCAGCCCTCCGAACCCCTGAAGAGCTGCAACCGTTCAAATGGAAGAGGTGCCTGCTAATTGCCGGGCACACACCGCTCTTTACTGCGTGAGGGAGAGAAGGTTCGACGGAAGTAATCGTCAAGCTGTTTTTGATCCCGTTAGGTTCCATGGTAACGTGACTAACACTGCTGTTTCTGCTGGCCAGGTGAACAGTAAGGGAGATGAAACATACTGACAAAATGCACAACTAAAATGAATGATCTGATATTGCACACGTTATAAGCACCTTATCGAGGGGAATTTCCTCTGCTCATATTGCTTCGTATTTTAGAGTCGCCTCTAGAATTCTGTTCACCTAGGGTAAATTGATGCGCTGTGGAAAGAACGGACAAAAGAAAACGCATCATGGATGCTGACAGCTTGGTTTCCGAACTGGTACAGTCAGAACAAAAACAACTGCTGCCAAAAATGAGGCGGCAAGAAGAAATCGGCTCGTGTGCACGTACGCCGCGATGTTTAAGTCTATAGGGTCGTATGTATCAAGTTCCGACCGTCACCTTCAAAACAAAGCAGTGCGCATATTAGTGCAAATGTGTCGAGCCATGTTTCATGCGTACTATACGTCCTGCCCCAACGCAACACATGTCGAAGTTTCGAATGTGTTACTGGCCTGCAATTATTTTTACTTCATGTTCCTTTCTTTCTTTCTATGCGTAAGAGTGCAGGCTGCACTCTCATTACCCACGAATGCTGCCTGCGCTCTTCTTCACCTCGTGAGACCTGAACGCAGATTACGAAGCACAATCAAGCGAAGAAATTTAAGGCGGGCTCAGCACGATCTGTTGTCGAATTATTTTACAAACTAGCTGCACACCACAACAGCATGAACAGCCACAACTTCCGGCTATTTTGACCACCTACGCGCACTAAAGAGGTGGCTTTCCTTCAAGTTTCTAAAGAGGGCATTGATTGTGTGCTTGATGAAGCCACGATTTTTCAGGAAACTGCGCCTAGAGTGCCGAGTTCTCAAAATTCAAAAAACTGACATGCACATAACTTAGCGTGGGCCACACACACCACTCTATAATGGGGGAGTCTCACAGCTATAGTTAAAAAGTTAACGCACCAATACTAGTTAACCATACAGTTAAGAATCTTAGCTGTGTACTTATGTTCTGTACTGCTGACAATGTTCTTCCGAAAAAGTGATCATCTAACTCAATTACCCTATTTTTAAGAACTGCGTAAAATCTGGGGTGAAACAGCCTATCTGCTGACAGTTGTTGGTAGAATTCAAATTCAAATTCACTTTATTTCTGGTAGAAAGCAAGTGTACATCATGAGCAAGAGAGTTTAAAAGAGGAATATTCTACCAAGGAAGACAAGGGAAAAGGCGTTTTATCTACGCCTGACAAGGCTTCGCCTCCTGGCGAGAAGCATTGCACTCTCTATGCTACAAAAGCCGTTGAAAAAAATATATTACACCTTTCATTACGTGCAGAAAACAGAAGCATTGTGAACAGGCATTATATGCAATTAAAACCGTGAGTACTACAGAAAGCAAGAGAAATTTTCTTCTTCAAAAAAAAACAGCTTAAATCACAACCTGTTAAGCTATTATTGCGTCAAAAGGCAAAAACCACAGTTGCATAAATATATATCTCAACAAAAGGTTAGCTCCTAACCAGGAAATTATTACAGTGTCAAAAGCAAGAAAAGCAAGATTTCTATCGACATATTTCAATAACCTAACAAGGAACACAGCAATACAAACGAAACACAAACCTAAATGAGATAAAGAGACAGGTCATTTTTTTTTCTACCAGGAGTACATTTTTTATCCATGCTTTATACGTATACGGTGAGTCTACATTGACTGCGATGTCAATAAGTTCTGGAAACAAATTTAAAAGGACAGGAATCTGGTAGTCTAACGATTGTGTACCATAGGAAGTTCTGACTTTTTTCTTGGCAAATGGATTTGCCCTAAAATTATAGCCGTATTCTTGACGTCGGTACTTCCCACGAAATGAATTTAGGTTGCTTTTTATATGAGTGAATGTGTTCAATGCCAAGCGCTGTTGAAATATACTTGTAATTGCAAGTATTTCATTTGTTAAGAACAGGGGAGCTGTGTGTTCTCGCAACGCTGCATTTTATATGAATCGGATACATTTCTTTTGAAGAATATGAAGACGTTCCAAATTACCTGCGGTAGTGGTGCCCCAAACAAGTATGCAGTATTGCGATCTTGAATTAAACATGGTATAATAAAGGTGGCGTTTGAACCACACTGGGAGCATAAACTTAAATCCATTTAGCATTCCAATAGTTTTCGCGAGGTCTATAGTCAAACAGTTTATGTGGTGTGTCCAGTTCAAGTTCTCGTGGAAATGTACACCCAGAAATTTCTGAGTGCTAACACGGTTTAATGTTTGCCCCTCGAAGACAAGTTTAACTTTAGTGTCAATCGCCTTATTTTTAGCCCGAAAGATAATGCAGTTCGTTTTGTCTCTGCTTGAGTTGGGGCTGTCTCTCTCCGTCTGGCGTGACGTCACAGCGGAGGTCATGCTAAAGGTAAAACGTGGTTACACCGCCGGGACGACGCTGAAGGGCTCAAACTGTGCACAGTGTTGCTTTTGCAATAAAAGATGCATCGAAGGACCAGCTAACATATCTTGAACAGAGTGAGCTGACGGGCTAGTTGGTCATTCATGTTAATTTCATCAGCGCATGCTACACACGGACACAGGACGAGAAAACACACACACGAGCGCTGATCTGCAACTTTATCTGAGAAAGGCGCCAACCTACGCAGAAAATAAGGCAAGTGAAATAAGTTCTTCTCGCTGCTTCTTGTTATCTTTCTTCTTTTTTTTGCGGTCTACTGTATGCTTAACTTTTGAACATTTTTTCTTCCTTGTGGCTTGACACGTGTTGTGATTCTAGTTAGTACCTTGGTGGGCGGTTCCTCGAGGGTATATATACAGAGGTTGGCGCCTTTCTCAAAAAAAGTTGGAATTCAGCGCTCGTGTGAGTGTTTTCTCGTCCTGCCTCCGTGTGTAGCATGCGCTGTTGAAATTATTATTAGCATATCTTGACGCGTTTCTTTCATGAATACAGTCAGAAGGTCGAGTCTGCTTTGCTCACGGTATTATTGCTAATAACGATACCGTGCAACGCACCTTTCATTAATTTACTTGCACCAACTGAATATGAAATAATGCAATGATTATGATGCAAAAGCCCTTTATTTTCAATGTTTGTACTTCGCTCTGACGTGGTTAACAATGCTTGGGGTCCGAATTATCTTCGGCTTCATCTTTGAATTTTTAAAATGGAAAATTTTTTTCTCCTGACTACTGTGAGTATAGAGAGTGTCTTGCCTATGGCTTTGCACAATTTTTAAAAATAGAGTTCTTGAGTTAGAAGAGCACATTTTTTTCGGACAGCAATGTCAGCCGCCTAGTACATCACAATACAGCTAATACATGCTAACAGCAGGGTTTGATAGTTTCATTTTAACTACTACCGTTAACCTCCGCAATTAGTGACAGGCGTGTAGCCCACCGAAAATAATATCCGTATCAGTTTTTAGTACTTAGAAAGTGATGTTATCCTCGGCGCTGTGACCGAACAAATCCTAGGTATTTCGGCGAGTTATATGCACTATAGAGGTTGCTTTCACTGCAAGCTTCTCGAAAACGCATGTATTTTGGTGCGATTTATTCAGAATTTGTTCGGCCACAACCTCGAAGGTAAACTCGTTTTCGAAATTCTAAAAAAGCATATGGATATTCCTTGAGGAGGGCTACACGCCTCTCAATATTTAAGGACTCTAACAGTAGTAGTTGAAAAGCGAACTATTCAATGTTAACTAAGTAGCCTGCTATAGAGCATACGTTACTTGTATTTTCATGTACTACATTGCTGACATTGCTATGTCTACAAAAGCGCTCTTCTGATTGAAAAAACCTATTTTTCAAAAGTGTGCAAAGTATCAGGTGTAACAACGTGTATAAAAGTCAATAAAAATAGGAATTACCATATAATTATTGTTCTCGGTGTTTCATATTTGTAGAAAATATAAGGGAGTGACGTCAAATGTATACACCTAAGGAAGGAAACCCTTTTATTCCTGTCAAATCTGTTCTAGATATGATTGGATAATTTACCGTTCTACAGCTGTTATTACAGTTACTGGCAATCTTAAACACTGTGTTATGAGAGGGTGCGTTGACTATTGTCTCTTGTTGTCTGTTCTGAGAGCGGTGCCCAGTTTCAATCTCTTTTTTTTCTTTTGTTGAGAACAGGCTAAGATTTCTTGGCGAAATATCAGTCGCAGCAGCCATTGGGGTCAAAATTTAACACCACGAACACTACACAACGCGCAGATATTTCCCGGCGTTTTCTATTTCCTTGTTTTAAGGGCGGCCGGGGAGTTTCTCTAATTTTGTCTTTATTTATCCACAGTGAATATGCACCTGAGCAGAATAATGACATTGACAATTGGTAGACCAAAGCCAAAGCAACCCCTAATGTATTGCAGGCAGGGGATATTTGGCCGAGCTGGTTTATATTTTAAATGCTTCAGTTGGACGTAGCTGCCGTGATCCTCTTGAGGTAGGCTTCGCAGACCTCTCGCCGTAGAGCTTTGCCTGTGTCGGTCACAGGGAGCTTGTCCAGGAACTCAATTCCGCCATGAAGGTGCTTGTAGTTCGCCACCAGTCCTGGAGATGTCGGTGCAGTAATAATCAATATTCCATTTTCGGTGCATACCACACAGAAATTCTAGTAGCAAATTTTGCCAACAGTCGACAAAAGGGGGCCGAGTGTGACAGGCAAATGGAACTTGGCGCTGTACTTGAATATCAGTTTATGTGAGGAGCACTCATCGGCGTACGCGGATACAAATGCGTTCGCTTATGGATACGTTTTTGTGTGCGGAGGGCGGTGGGTTGAGGGAACAGGCCTGAAGACTAAATCTCGCGGAAGTCAACACAGTGCCTTTGTTGTTGTACAACCGGTGTCTATCCAGGTCTACCCACCATGGCGCTTCAGCGGCAGAGCAGTGCGCTCCCGGCCGCAGCGGCTGTTCTTAGAGCAGACATAACAAACAATTTCTATACGACCTCTCCTTAACTGAAAGAACCATAGACACTCGATATAATCCCGAGCTTAACCTAAAAAAGCACAGATGGTCGTATAATCCGGTGCCTTCGTCTGCCGCTTCAAGGTGGTAAACTTTACATCAACGTGTACCCTATGTCCTGCTCTGTTTCGCTAAAAGCAGCCCCTTGTCAGCAATGCGATACTATACCATGTTTTGTTTTATATAAAATATGAAGTTATTAACGTCACCATTTCCTTTCTGCAGCAGCGTTCGCAACTGACAACCATGAAGGCTATTCGTCCTTGGGTCCGATACACCGTCCTAATTTATGCAAGCTAACCGGGAACGCAGAACAAGTGCCATGTTTTTAATGACTACGAAGAACTGAAGTGTCGACAACAAGCATCACTATAGAGGTGGACGTCAGTTTGCATTGGCCGCGACCTCAGTAATACCAATGGCAGAATGCGTATAAAATTCATTTTGTAGGAATGTGGTTAACAGGAAAATATCAGCTGAAAGCACTCTCCCGGGTATGACCTACAAGCCAAGGCGTGCCTTAAGGAAAAAAACGCATTTATTGGGGGTTAGTTGCGTGTCATTCGGAGACAGCGAGCCGTAAATTTTCAGTCACGAGAGTATATGCAGGTCGTTTCACGGAGTCTGAACCAAGGCTTAAAAAAAAAGACCTGCGTGCACCTAACTGCCCTTATTTGCTCTCGAGTTGCGTGCTTAAGTGGTTTTATGCCACAATAAGCGGTAATTAGGTGAGAATAACAACGCAAAATATTTAATAACCACAAAGAACAGAAAGCATTATGTCGAAAACGGAGCCCCGAAAGAGACGAATCATGTTCTTGTAGCAAGGTATCTTCCAGGTGTTCCTTATTTCCAGCATTTAAAGGAAGCCAGCAAGACAAAAAAGAAACGCGATTACACTCATGTGTTAGTGTATTACACATTAATTTCTTGAACGTTTTTCGTTCTGGCAACTGTGCGGCGGATTTCGGCCCAACACTGAATAATTCTGGGGGGCGCCTTTTTCGAGCAAGCAATAACCCCGGCGAAACCGAGAGGCGTCGAAAGCATAGATTAATATAGAAGTAAAGAGCGGACACTCCCGTAGGCCCCAGCGGCCGACTTTAGTGCACAGCGCACCTAGCGGACCCTGGGAAACGCACTGGCCTCAGAGATGAGAGGCTTCGATAGGAATCTTGGAGGCTCTACTTTCATTTTCGGTTTCGTTCTCGCATGCATAGCGTCGGTTCGTGCAGGTTTGCCCAGGTGTCACGTGGACGGAACTTTGCATTGCTATTACATGCTATTACCCTACCGCTTGGAGTCACGCAAAAGAGCGTAAATGCAACGACACAATCACACAAGATGGTCTTGACTGAGGTGTGTTTTTATTATGCAAAACATGCTTGAAAAACATACTTGAGAAAACTTATTGGCATGAAGCTTTTGCTCACGCAGGATGGCATAACCAAGCCATATTTTACAGTTCGTGAAAAGAGGCACACAAACACACACACACACACACACACACACACACACACACACACACACACACACACACACATATATATATATATATATATATATATATATATATATATATATATATATATATATATATATATATATATATATATATATATATATATATATATATATATATATATGCTAAATGTTCAGTTATGACCATTACGAAAAGTGAGGAACACCACATTGATAAATTAATCTACAAGTTTTCACGAGCTTAAAGGAATAGACACACAGTTCTTTGATTGATTTATAGCTTGTAATGATGCTTATCAGAATGTTACACATGGATGAGCAGGAGACATTTTTTTTTCATTTAATTACCTTCAAGGCCAGCGGGCATAGCAGAAAAGAGTGCGGGTGCATTAGAAAAAGTTGGGACAAAAAAGGCAGTGTAGTGAATATATGTACATAAACAAATGAAATTGTTGATGTCTGGGAAACAGGTTGCATAAATGCACTAAGGATAGGTAACAAAAAATGCCTCACAGAACAAGCAAGCAAAACAGCAGGTAGGCATAAGTAACTATTCCAAACAAATGCAGAAGAAAACCGACAGTCGAGGCAAAGATATAATACAAAGAGCACGCATTACAAAATATTCCTGCAGTAAAAAATGAAACGAAGCCATGGCAGGCAACACCCTCATGAGGTTATGTCATGTAATTAGCAAGTTATTTAAAGCAACTGCTTTGAATTCAGCCTTATCAGCTTTACCAACGACAGTGGGGAAGAAGATTTACATAAGACAGCTAAATAATTCAATACCGATTGTCTTCTCTCCCCTGTTTTACATTGAACAGCCGAGCGAGGACTACAACATCAAAGTTCAGCGCAGGTCACGTGAAGAACGCAAAACACAGGAAGAGAATCGCTACTCAGTCGTTAATTACTGCAACGCTAAGTGAGCATTCCTTGGCAGAAATGATAGGAAGCGAAAAAGCACCAGTTATATCCCAGTTTTTTCAATCGACTACATAACCCTAAACTGAGTTTTGACATTAGTCACTGGTGAACTGTGAAACGAGGTCAAGTGAGGAAAAATATGCTATTCTAAATTATTTTGTGGGTGTGGTTAAAATAGCATGAAAAACCATGCATAGTAACAATTTATGTATCATTTTACAAGAAGGAACTTCAAAGGAAATATAGTGTCTGCACGTTCATTTCAGGCAGAAATGGTGCCCGGAAATAATGCAGAGTGGAAATTATGGATAGCGATAGCAACAATTCTGTACTGTACCTGGCAAATATAACTGGTCCTCAGAAAAATAACCTACTTGAGCCTCGTACCGCATCTGAATTTAAAAATAAGATGGACTATCTGCTAGAGCATTTCAATCCTGTCAGATAGGACAAACAAGGTGGCAAACAATTAACTAGGATTGAAATAAGCTTTCACTAATGTAAAAAAACCTGTGTAACTGTGCTCTTTCAAAAGATTTTCCTATTTGAACAGTTATGCCTTAAACCTCTCAGGCTGCAAGGCAGAAACAAAGGACAGAAATCGAACTTGGTTCAAGCTGCAATCAACAAAACGGGTATATGCCAGCACAACAATATGTGACAGTATGTGTTTACATCTTTGAAAAATGTTGCCTGCGAAGTGCCACACAGAACTGGAAATGTATGCCAGACCCGCATGCGAGGCGGATGCTCAACCACTGGGTCGCCGCTGCGGTTATTAATGTTTAAAAGTAGTACAAACAGCAATTTTTCCTATGGAAACAAATGCACATATATGTCACATTCTAAAAAATGAAAGTTACCCCGAGCTAGCATAACTTGAGAGCACGTCAGTGGAGGCGCAGTGGGAACTGCACTTTTTGTGAGCTTTGTTCGAGCAGGGTCCATAAAGCAGTGAGCAGAAAAGTGCTCGCTGCACATGTAATAGCACCTGCTGAGTGCAGAAGCTGGCCTCGAATAAAGCTCGTCACGCCCGGCGTACTGCACGCATGCTTTTGCCCTGGGGAGAGAGATTATTCTTTAGCAATGGTATCGGGCTTGACGCTTGTTGAACATATCCCCGCAAATTTGGCGTAAGTGGTGCTGAAGTGCAAGTACAGATTAGAATGTCTAGATTTACGCACAACACATGGCAGAAGGTGACACCTAGCGTGATTTTAACCAAAACAGCACTGGATCGGTAGAAAATATTAGCAGGCAGTAGTTGTCCCAAGACGATGTTTCAGCTATCAGACGTCATGGGTGCACTTGCAAGATGTTCAGCGTCAAAAATAAATACGGCTACGCTTGAAGTTTACAACGGTATTTTAAACTGAATGTGGATGCTTTCGACGAGTAGAACTGAAAGTAAATGAAAAGAAATATAACACATGTGTGCACAGACTGACATCTCCACAGAAATTCAGCTTACGTTGAAAACAAGTGGCAACATTAAGCAATTAAAATGTATACCTGCTGTCTCGTGGAAAACAAGAATTTTGCGCCTGGCTTCCTTCGAGTTTTTTCATTGTTGACGCACCACGTGATACAGCAGTACCTGCCGTAGCCCCCACTTCCCGGTGGCATGGCCTGAGAACATAGAAAAGCCAATTTTGCACATCGGCAAATTCCTGCGTTGAGATAAACCTAATGAACACTAACAAAAATACAAAATACACAATTTCTCACAACGCATGCTACGCGTAGCTAACCAAATACATAGTTGAATTCACATGTCCTGAAGCCGCCGTGTGCAGCTTTAGTAAATAAAACAAACGGCCCTCGCGCCGAATGCTACAGTTATGCGCTATTTCTTGTTCGAAATATGCGTATTTAGGGCTACGGCCCTAGCGAGACACATAGAGGAATATTTACGTGCAGACAGTACAGCAAGAATAGCGAACTGCGGTCTTACCAAGAAACAACCGTCGCAGCACCACAGCAGTACACAAAACGGACGTGCCCACGAAGCTTGCAGACGCCGCAAAAAAATACAGCCGCTCACACCGTCGGTCCGTCGCTCACTGCCGCCTGGACGTGCTTGCCCGTTGGCTTGACGCACTTAAAAAACGCCGCTGTTGCTGACGTAACTGCGGCCGTAGGCGCGCAGCGCACGTCACTGCAAGCCAAGACATGCCAAGACCATACTCTTTTCCTTTTTTTTTATTTGCACGTTCAGTGCCATCTGGCGCAAACGGGGAAGCGCCGAACTCGGCCGCGAAAAGGCCCGAGTGTCCGCTCTTTACTTTTATGTTACTCTGTGTCGAAAGCTGCAGCGTCACCTGTACCAGCGCCTTACCAAGCACTACGCGAAATGCTTCGCTTGCCGCGCTGCCTTTTCAAGACCTCGGCGACACGCTTCGTTTGTGTCGCCAATTTTTCGGCACTGAGCGACAGGTTTCGTCTGCAGCGGTACAAACCTTTCCAAACGGCGCACTCCTGATGTCGGAAGTGCTTTGGGACTAGTATCAACATCAGGATTCATGCTTACAAACGCCAAAACCGTGCGTAGCATTGCCATAGACGCTTGATACGAGCTCAGCGTACGTGCTCATCGTCTCGAAATGAGCGGACGACATTGTTCTCAGCGCAGTAATCAAATTGAGCCACCACATTCATCAGGAGCATGGAAAGTGCGCGCCATGATTAGTGTTAAGTGCTAGGCAGTGCACAGGAACCCAGTTTATCCATCTCTCAGACAAAAACAGGACGGGAAAGCAGTCAAGTCTACTAGTTCATTGTAGCCTGTGCTTTATGTATTAGTAACGTTGTGCATCCCATCCTGAGCGGTAGTCGCTCACTTGGACTGGCTCAAAGCGCACATTTCATTCTTCTAAAACACAGTTAGGAGCACTGCCATATGGCTGCGCAAGAGCGCAGTAAGATTTCTTTCATTTTTGAAGTCTCTGTGTAAAACTTATGGAACAAAGTTCATGTACGAAGTACATTGGTGCAAAAAACTCGATGGGTTTTTTGAACCACCTCTACAACTTAACTGAACGAACTTGACCCTAAAATAAATAAATAAAAAGGGTTACATCAATAGTCTCAGTTAGTTATTAGGCGTTGCGAAAAATTCCCCGAAGCGTGCCATATGACGGCAGAGAAGAGGTCCTTTGTTTTGCTCAAATGCGATTTACCCCTTTTAAAGCTTTCGATCAAGTTACGGTAAACATGGTATATATGCCTAAATTATAGTGGGCTGCTAGATGAAGATCATTAAAACTACATAGAAGTAAAGAGGCCTTCTCAATTCAATTACGGAACTTACAAAGGCCGCACGAAATGCACTCTATAATTATCCTTCTGCCTGGTAACAGTCATTTAACTTCCAGAAATAGATTTCAGGCAAATTTTCCTACCAGTCATAGCCGCCGCGGTCGCACAGTGGTTTTATGGTTCTCTGCTGCTGACCCAAAAAACACTGGTTCGATTTCGGTCGCGGCAATCACATTTGGATGAACGAGAAATGCTAGAGGCCCGTGTCCTTTGTGACGCCAGTGAAGATCAATGAACCCACTATGGTACAAATTGTCTGAAGCATTCTACTATGGCGTCCTTTATAGCCTGTGTCGCTGTAGGACGTTAAAACACATAAACCATAAACCAATCTACCGCTCTTTTTCTTCAGGTAATTTCCTCCTCACCTTCTATGTACGCCTCCAAACTCTTCTTAGTGGCCTCGTCCAGGCTTGTGCCGTCTCTCAGTACCACGAAAGCCCTGGCGGCCTCTCCAAACTTGGGGTGGGGCACACCGGCCACCACCACTTCCCTGACGTCCGGGTGCGAGAGGAGCAGCGTCTCCAGCTCTGCGGGAGCCACCTGCTGGTCCATGCACTTGATGATGTCCTTGATGCGGCCCGCCACGTGGAAGTGCCCTTCTTCGGTATAGTAGCCGGTGTCCCCTGCGTCACGCACGCATTTGAGAATGACGCAAGCCTTCGCTAACTTTGTTGCTTTATGCTCAAAGCCATCCGGATCGCGGTTTTATCATATTGTATAGTTAGCGGCGACCAATTGCGGGAATCAGTGCAGCCGCGCGCAACTAGTTCTACAGCGGTCGAAGAGTTGGATTTTTTCGGCGCCTTATATGGAAATATATCTTTAGGGCAATCATGGCTGACCTATATTGGCGAAGTTCCACAAAACTACCATCCCCGCCGCGGTGGCTCAGTGGTTATGGCGCTCGGCTGCTGACTCGAATGACGCGGGTTCGATCCCGGCCGCGGCGACCGAATTTCGATGAAGGAGAAATTCTAGAGGCCCGTTTACTGTGCGGTGTCAGTGCACGTCAAAGAACCCCAGGTGGTCGAAATTTCCGGAGCCCTTCACTACGGCGTCCCTCATAGCCCGAGTTGTTTTGGGACGTAAACCCCAGTAAACCAAACCAAACCAAAACTAACATCAAAAATAGGGAAGTATCTAAACAGCCTATAATGACATTTCACGGTGATCCTTAAGCCATTGACCAGCAGTCTACATCTTTCTGTCGCCACAGACAAATTGCTTCCTTTTTAGAGCAGAGGGTAGGGCAAAAAGAAAGCAGTTAGGTTTCGCGTGTCCCTATTAAGCCTTTAACGTCCGTGTCGTTGCTTTCGTGTCCGTCAACTGACAGTTTTCCAGGTAACGTAGGCCCCAAGAAAATACAACCGAACTCCTAAACTTCTCCTACATGTTTCAAGCTAGCCAGCTTTGTTTTTCTTTTACGCAGTCCAGAAAACATAGCCGGGATGATTATCAAGGTCAGGTGATGCAGGAACTACCAAGTTAAGCTTGACTGTTGACTGTACTATATGGTGGCAGAATTTGTGCATGCAGTTTAGAAGGGTATAGTAAAGGAATATGATTTCTCAAATGCAAAGTTTTACACTTTGTTTAGCAAGAGTTTGTAGGCAGGACTTGGACAGAGATATCCTTGGTGTTATTTATCTTTTGCGACGCAGCCCCGTTCGGGCGTACACTATAAAAGATCCAATTTGCGGGACGAATGTAGACTCTCCATATATTAGGAATGATCTTTTTATGTAATATTGCTACAGAGTAGGTATAGTAGAAGCCTGGTAAAAGTATCCGATGTCTCTTGTCATAATCGTTCTTTTAAATATCTGAAGCTAAGAATTTCACACCTCGCCCTAAATTCAAGGTGGCGTGTGTTTTTTGGGATATTTTTCAATGAGTTTAAAAAAAAAAAACGCGTGAGGTTCGGCAAGAATTAACCATTCGCCGACTCGGTGGGACGAAAATGTACTGCGAGAGTTTAGCATCCCAATTGCGTCGTATACTGCCACGAGAGAATGCATGGTAAATATTTTTAAAGCAATCATGGTTGACCTATTTTCAGGAAGTTCCACAAAACTACCATCAAAAATAGAGAAATATCTAAAGAGCCTATAGTCAAAATTCACAGTGGATGATGTAACAGAAGCTCGTTATTAACTTATTCCACGAGTGTTGGTAACAACCTGCTGCTCATGTGAGGCTGAATTTCTGAAATTTCATCAGGTACTTTCTTGGACGGACGGACGGACGGACGGACGGACGGATGGATGCATGGATGCATGGATGCATGGATGCATGGATGCATGGATGGATGCATGGATGGATGCATGGATGGATGGATGGATGGATGGATGGATGGATGGATGGATGGATGGATGGATGGATGGATGGATGGATGGATGGATGGATGGATGGATGGATGGATGGATGGATGGATGGATGGATGGATGGATGGATGGATGGATGGATGGATGGATGGATGGATGGATGGATGGATGGATGGATGGATGGATGGATGGATGGATGGATGGATGGATGGATGGATGGATGGATGGATGGATGGACGGACGGACGGACGGACGGACGGACGGACGGACGGATGGACGGATGGACGGACGGACGGACGGATGGACGGACGGACGGACGGACGGACGGACGGACGGACGGACGGACGGACGGACGGACGGATGGATGGGTTCAAATGGGATGGATGGATGCAGGGCGGTTGGTTGGGTGGGTGGTTCGGTGCGTGGGTTTAAACGGAGGCAAGGTAGGTGCCTCCAAGTTCGGTAATTTCTTGTATTTTTATTTCTCGAACAGATCTGTCAAACTTAAAGGTATTATCCACAGAATCGCACATTATCTTTTAAAAAATTATATACGTTTGCGTCTGACGAATTTTTCAATCCTGAACTGGTATCCTTATGTAAGCGCCCTACTTTTCAGCCACCGGTCCTCCAATTGCTTACTGGTTACCCCATATTTCAGATTCATACATATTACATATGTTAGCTGTAAATCCTAGAGCCTCATATAAGGTGTATCGATTTTACCAAATTTCAGAGAAATATGTTTCATCCCTTATATGCATTTACCACGTACATCCTTATGTAAGCGGCCTACTTTTCAGCCACCGGTCCTCCAGTTGCTTACTGTTTACCCCATATTGCAGATTCATACATATTACATTTGTTAGCTCTAAATCCTAGAGCCTCATATAAAATGTATCGATTTTACCACATTTCAGAGAAATACGTTTCATCTTTCATATGGATTTACCACGCACTACACCTGTGTCATCTTCACGGTAAAATTTCTTTCTGTAGCCTCGTGTTCAAAGGCATCCTGGTATCCCTTAAAAGAGCAGGGACATGTGCCATCTGCTGGCGGCATCTGTTGGCGCCATTTACGGCCAGCTTTAGGGAACACTTAGGAACTCTACGGCCTTGTTTTAGAATGGTGACTTTGAGGAATTTAGAGACTCCCGGTAGAATGCGCTCGAACATGGTTAATATCATGGGCCGCTCTTTCTCCTCGCTGGAAATCTCCGCTGCAAAGTACTTGCTACGCTTACATAAACTATTTCAGACGGCCCTAGAAAACCAATGGGATATGCCAAAAGGCCCTAATTCCTGCGATGATTCTGAGTGTTCAGCGTCGCGCAGAAAGCTGCTGCAGCCGTGTGAAGTAGAAGCGTTTCTCCAGATTTACTGAGCTTGTAACCAACAGCGTTAGTGGTCAGTGCTTTTTGTTTCGGTTGCTCCCACAAAGCTTAAAGCAAATATGAAGAAAAAAATCTGCTCGCGTGGAGTAATGTTTAGCGTGTCTGGGCTCTAAATCGAGCAGTTGCGAATGGTATTCGCAATTTGTGCGTCGGTTTCCATTTTGCTGTCCAGCCTCACTGTGTCATGGCGCGTAGAATGTAATCTGGAGCAGCAGACGTCTACCCAAGGCAGCAACAGCTGCCAGCCTCTGTAAAGTTGCACCATGAAAATGCTGAAAGCTGGCGGCTAAGCATTATTTTTTTTTTGCATTTCGAAGGTTGGGGAAAGTTGTTTTGAAATATGTGTACCTGCTAATACGTAATTGAAATGGTCCCATTGTTTCTGCTTATATCTGCTTCTCCCGACACGTAAATTTTTTGCGTGTGATCGGAAGTGCACGCATCTTTTCCTTTACCCTGCGCCTGCTCTGGAACGTGCACTCGGTTAGGCAGCTCGAATTCATTCGAAAGTGTCACTATACCAGAAATTATGCTGCTCTTCAGCTTTGCAGCTTCATCCAGATAATGCTTCGCCTCGCCCATGTCACTCACACGATACCGCATTTAGTGTAGACAATCTGAGGCCTTGAAGACGCTAACCTCTTTTTATCTGCACGCCATGAAATTTAAGCCACGACCACCATACTCAAACTATCGAATGCGCGCGGCAATGTACGAAACTATATAGGGTTGCAATATATACCAGCGTTCAAAATCCGGTATTAGTGGCGCACAAAAAATTGTATACTTTCTGTTTCATGATGTGCCGAATATAGATGATAGAAATCGCTGTTGTTGTGAACAAAAAAAAGTTAAGCTTGATAACTGAAGTTCTAATACAAGCCGCTAAGAGCCTGCCGCCATGAAGCATTTTATCAGCAACTTCATTCCTACCACACTACTATGCTTGATTTCATTTGGTGCGTTTCATTATCAATAATGCCACATTATTTGGTTAATAAAGTGAAATGTTCGCGTTGGTAATGTATTAAAGGTTCTAGAATAACACAGAGCTACCGCACTCTTAAGGCAGGCTTTAAAGATGTGCTCTAAAGCAAACAAGTTCCCCTTCTACCGCGGTGCCTACAAGATACGTACAGCCGCCCACAGACTTAACACGAATGACGGAAAGCGTGGCCTGGACTGCCGTCAGCGCCACGAAGCCCTAGTCATTAGTGCGAGGCAATGCTCTCGATATGTTTGCGGTGGCTGACGAGAGCTGGTGCGCAGCTCGCTTTTACTGCTTTTCCGCTTGTGCCTGATCGCCGCGTAGACAGCGCGCTAGTCTCGGAGGCGTTTCAGAGCTTTTTGCTCGTCGATTCGGCCTCCACGGCCCCGGCGACGCTCTTTGCAGTTTGCTTATCGCGGCAGCCAGGAACTGCCCGCTAAGCTGCCGCGGTTCGCACCTTCTGTCGTCAGACACCGCAAACATTCCGAGAGAATTATCTCGCACCCGATGACTATCGCTTTATGGCGCTGACGGCAGTCCAGGCCACGCATTCCGTCATTCGTGTTAAGTTTGTGGGCAGCTGTACACTGATGTCAGGAGCTCAGAGTGCTAGATAGAACAATGATGATGTGGTATTAATAGCGGCATTGATCGCACAGCACCAGTGCGTTGCACCGCGCTCTTCGATACTATAACCTCACTCTGCAACACTGAAAAAAATTTCCAACACTTTATAAAGCCGAATTCTTATGCGACAAATTTGAGCTCAGTTTGTTTTACTCTGGCTGTCAAACTCAGAATTCGCGGAACCACAAAGGAGCATTATTCGGCTAATCTCACCAGACCCTCAGAGGAAAAATTGGCGATTAGTACCTGTTTTAGGCAGTCTTTTGAGCGGTAATAGAAAATGAAGCAACCTCAATGAAAAAATGTTGGGTGTCGGCAAACTATTATATACGCTCCATGCAATACATACACTGAAGCGGTGTTTTTGTTGCAGTACACACTACGACTGCATCAAAGCGAGCATAAAATATTTTTTTTTTAGTATTACAGTCACCAAGTGCCTCATTCAATACTCTTCTCCTGACTGAGGGTTGTTGAAGGGCAGTGTTTTATTTTTTAAAATGATATTCGATCTTAGACGTCAATGCTGAATGTTCCACATATATCAGTGACCGAATTATGTGCAATTTTTTTTTTTGGGGGGGGGAAACAAAGTGATTTGTCACGTTAGAGCTGGACGGCCGTGTTATTGAAGCCGCCTGTGAAAGGCTGGATTTCACACTTCCAAGACGCGACTGAAGTCAGCTGTTTTACTGCCACACTCGCCGATTTCCGTTTCGGGAACCATTATGCTACCACTTGCAAGTGTTGTGACAGGGATGTGCATTCTCCGAGCGACGCATTGCAGCCCAAACGTGGCATTTCTACCACACAAATTTTTATGTAACTCAAGCTCGTAAGTAACGCACGAAGCATGTAAAGGCAGCTACAATATGAAAGGAAACAGTAACGTCTTCGAAGAAAATGAATTTGACTGCTGTTGTCTTTTAGCGAGGTTAAAAATTACTGCTCAGTATTATTCAGCAAAAGGAAAACTTAACATGAAAGCCTGAAAAACTATTTTACGACCACTTTGGTAGGTTAATCATTGCTGGAACGTACATTATGTGCTATTTTCATATAGCGGTAGCCAGTGGATGCTCAGTGGAAATTCGGGCTTTGCTGGAATTGAACATCACCTGTGCAAAAAAACCCGTCAACATCAAAGGCCTTCGCCGTGGCCTCAGGCATGTCCATGTAAGCCTTGAAGACGGTTGGTCCCCGGATGCATATTTCACCGCACTCATGGGGTCCGAGAATTTCGTTTGTTGTCACGTCCACTACCTTGGGAAACGAACAAACGGCGAAACGGCAAGTTTTCAGCGTATGACATAATGAAAAAAAAAACACAATCTTTAAAAAAATGCATAAAAAAAATCTAAGGTGGGACGAAAACTCGTCTGGTCGGGCAGAAGACTCATGGATTTAAGGGAAGAAACGCCGACCAAAGGTTGTTAATACGAAGACGAAGACGTTTCGTCATCTTCACGGAAGCCTTGATCACTCTCAGTGATCATTGAGAGGGATCACTCAGTGATCAAGGCTTCAGTATGGCAGCCGAAACGTCTCCGTCTTCGTAATAACAATAACCTTTGGTCGGCGTTCCCCCCCTTAATTACAAGAATATGCATACAATGAAATATAAAGTGCTTCTTAAAAATCGCTGGCAACAACGTATCTGTTATATAGTATCGTGAGAAAACGGCGTATACAGGAACATGACACGCCGATTAGACAGCTTCTTTTTGTAAAGAATCCAATCTGACGACATCGAGCGCAGCGAGCTCACGCATGGAAAAGGTGGCCACTCTCATTCAGGTAAGCACACAAGTATAGGGGTGTTATTTGAAATTTCAACTGTGCACGCCTTCGGGCGCTTGTTCGTCGAGACGCACATACCATTCACAAGTGGATCCGGCTTCAATTGAAAAATAGGACAGGTTCACGGCTGCATGATTGCGACAGGGGATGGAAATGCTCTGTCGCAGCTGTGTATAGAGTTCAGAACGCACATGATGCACACGGAGCGCAGAACGTCTTTTTATGCAACGGGAAATAATTTACGAGACGTGGTATCCAGCATGCGTAAGAGCTGAAACGTTGAGGACAGCTTTCATTTTTCGTAGTGGAGGTTAGAAATGGCTGCGCCAACTCGGTTCTAAGCATAAGCTCTTCCCATTGGACTTTTTAAGCCTTCCATGTATTGAGATTTTGTATTTGATGAGTAAAAGTGTAAGGATTGCTGACCTTCATCTCCACGTCAGGAACGGGCGGGCCGACGCAAGTTGCGTCTTTGCAAGGGCGTCTGCAGTAGGCGGCAGCTGCGACCACTTCTGTGAGACCATACCCTGAATAACAAAAGACCGCATGACGACTCGTGTTGACGCTGCTCAGTCCTATTCAAAGAAAGTACTAAATCCTTCAGTTAGATTGCCCATTTTGGAATTGTATTCGCTCCTGAACAAAACGAAAAAAGAAATGAGCAGTTCTGTGGCTGCCTGAAAATTGATGACATTATGCGCTCAACTTCCGAAATGATAGTGACTGTTCCGCTGCCTCCTAGCAATGCGGCCGCAATGCTTTCGCGATGTGTTCTTCAGGAGTCACAGTCACCCGAAGTTACGTTATCACTAGGGCCCGGAAATTTAGGCACTAAAGAACCGCGAAATAGGCAGGCATCTAGGCTCTAAAAAATATTGAAACAGGTGCTATAAAGCAAAAATAGGCGCTTTGAATAATACTCTTTATTCATAAGTACAAGATTTGTAAGTCAAGCACGGAGCGTACTCAGTCCTCAACTGAATCAATAATGCTCATTCTGAGGTTTTCGAACTTGAAGCTCATTCGGTATTCGTTAAGCATAGCTTTGTAATTTAAAAGGTTTCTTTTGACATCATATGAACTTAGTGGCGCGAACCTAAAACATGAGAGTTGATAAACGCTTAGCCTTCAGGTGGTGTGGTCTGACTGTCTCCGCGTAGAAAACCTCTGATTTCGGAAATTGCTTCTAGGCATCTATTTTTTTATGCGAAGCATACTAAAATAGCCCAACCCAGCTCCTCGAGCGCGGCGGTGTCGTTACCATTAGCCTTTCGTGACCTCCATGTCATACCACGTGATGCGTGGCGTCACAGCAGATGAAAAACGGGGGCCCAACTCGCGCCGTCGCGCGAGGCGTCGTGACCAAGGATGACCACGTGGTGCGTGACGTCACAGCAGATGAGAAACGGGGGCCCAGCTCGCGCCGTCGCGCGAGGCGTCGCGACCAATGTGTTTCCTGCTTCTGCCGCTAGGTGCACTGTAGTGAACACGTGATGCTGGAGCGGCGGTATACAAGGGGGTGCGCCTGCCTCTGCTAGGCGTACACGGGATAGAGATGCCTCCTGGAGACAGGGCTGCTGGTTGGAATGAGAAGCAAAAGTTGCGGCGTGCTACACAGACTGATGAAGAGCGTGAAGAACGTCTAGCCAAGCGGCGTGCTCGATATGCAACTCGGCGACAATATGCTTCGCATCTGACTAGGCTTACCCTAAGCTAACCCTCAGCCAATTTTTTCTATCAATTGTTGCATCTTCGTAGAAGCAGTAGCGCCCTTTCCTTCTAGTCCCCGAAGTGCTGCTGGTACTTCTGCCATTACCTTCAACGATTCATCTGTTGAGAGTCCAGCTTTTTCTAACTTTGTCATCCTTTCCATCAATATTGAGAAGTTTGCACTATGTATGTCACATCTCTTTTCATACTCGCCTCTTGCTACACTTCGAGATAAACACTTCGTTACACTGCGTTCAAGTTACAATTCGAGAAAAACGTTCGCCGAGACCCGCGCCTTTTGTGCGTGCATCCGCGCGCGCCTTTCACCACACATAGACAGATGTCTCAAAATTGAAAAACGGTACCGAGGGCCGAAGTGCCGGATTTAGGCATTTATAGGCAAAAAGTGCGGTTAAATAGGTAGTATTTCCTAAAAAATGATAAAAAGGCAGGCAAGTGCAAAAATCCCCCGTTTAGGCATTTATAGGCATGTTTAGGCAAATGCCTAAATTTCCGGGCGCTAGTTACCACATAGGAGCACGTCTATGCGTCAGCATCTCCATGACTTATAATTGGTCGCTTGCACTATGCCACGTGAAATAAAAATTGTCAGCTATGCCAGGATATAGGTAGCGAGAGGTACGGCATATTCCTGGTTAAGTCTAGTTGTTTTGCTTATCGTCATGGCTACGTCTTAGACATTAAAGACGGGACATATGGCGAAGGCGGCGCGTGCAATTCAACTTTATTGACCGCAGAAAGACGGCCCGGTGATCCGTAAAGTAACACACGGCCATTCGGTCGGAGGCAAGCGGCGCGGTGCACCATCTGCGCGGCTGTGACGTCACTGGGCTCCTCGCGCATGCGTTCAGTGGCGCCCAAGGCCCACAGCGAAACGGCAAGATTGCGGGTAATGTAGCTCTCGCTACAATATTGTCGGGGCCCTGCAATTTTCTGTCGTGAGAGCAGTTTTGATATACTATTATGGTGTACACACTTGGTAGGCGTTCACATCCGCTCGACAGGAAAAAATATATAATGGAAATACTACAGACATAGGTTCGGGCTTATAAGCCACATTTCACCTCGCACGGCGCCCATTCGAAGTGTTCATATACTCATTCCGCTAGCCAAGTGCCCTATTGAAGTAGTGCACATTTAAAATTGCTTTCTCGTTACTTTGCGGCATAGGAAAGACGGCCAACTTCGAAGAATTTCACCAGCTGCGCCTAGCGCTGACAAAATAAATGGCTGGACGTTTGTTCCAGGACTACCTATCGATCTGATGTGGAGTGTTCAGCAATGGGCTTTGCTGGAGTAAAATCCGTACCAACTAGTCGAAAGGTTTAATCATGGAAAGCTTAAATCTAAATTTTATTCGGCTATAGCAGTAAGAAGGAAGCATTAGGTCACAATGTTCGCGTTATGCTTCGTCCTCGGCACCTATTTTACCGCAGCTCTTATTATTTATCTTTTACTTGCTGGAATTGCATAGAAATAAGAATTTCAAGATAATGTGTGGTTTATCCGCTCACTGTCCGCAAAACAGACTGCTCTACAGACGCTAGCATGTACTATATTCATAATAAATATGTGCATACACGAGCCGGGTAACTGAGGTAAAGAGTATGATGTCTGGCTCAGTTTGATTCATGTGATGCGATAATACATAGGCACCATTACATTTCTACTTTTTGGTTGTTTGGGTCTGGGTAATACAACGCGGCATACGCGAACTTTTCCGTCAGATTTCAGTCGTGGAAAGGAGGAGCCAGAGCAATTTGGTGCTAGCGCAATTGTGATTCTGGTTCAGGATAATAACCAGTAATCCCTTGATTTCTACGCTTGCCTTATCCTTGTTAGTATAATGCTTAACAAGGTAAAATTGTAACTACACTGGAATACATATGCAATAGTCAGATGGAATGTAGACGGCATATGGAAGCTTTACTTTTGTTAGTGCTTAAGGTTTCCTATAGAAATTTGGTCGCCTATTCTGCATTGCTACTGCATTGCGGCCTGTTCAGGTAAATTTCTGCTTAGCATCAAGGAAAAACTGCAAGCTGGTTTTACTCACCGCACACTACATTAGCGCGTGGAAACATGAGAGAAAGTTCCTTCAAGTGCTTTGTCGGAGTTGTGCTTCCACCGATGAGGATGGCCCGCACTTCGCTCAAGTCCAAAGTTCTTGGCACCGGCGCCTCAGTAAGGTAGCGGACGTAGGTTGGATAGAGCAGCAACATAACATTCTGCAATCAACATCGTGCAAAGATTGTTAATTTGATCTCCAGTGATATCCCCAAAAATAGAGATGTTGAGCCATATTTCCACTACAGTGTGCTAGGGGCATTTCAATTCTGGCAGAATGCCATTTGAAAGCCTTAATTAAGGAACTGAAGTAGCGGTTCGTCTGACTTCCAACACGCACAATGTTGTCAAGATTTTTTTTCCGGGAGCAATGGGAACCTTTCGGTATTGACAAGCTGGGCATATAGTCGTGAATCTAAAAGACAGGGGTTTGTTTTTATGTCCCGACAAAATCAATTTTTACAAAGAACAAACTTTATTGTGCCGCCGCCTGTTATCTGAAAGTCCTAATGAGAGTTACTGAGCTCATGATATGAGCTAGAAAAAAAATGTTGGCACACCGTGACTCAGTTATAAAAAAAAAAAACTTTATCCGCTGTCCCAAAATTGAGAAATCGTCCATAAACCGCATGCACACTTTACATTTCGAATTCACGTGGTACGCTGTAACTTTGCTTAAACGCTTTTACTTCATCTCTACCTTGTATCTCATTGCCGCAGCGAGCAGCCGGTCGATGGCCATGGTGTGAAGAGTGATTGTCTTAGCGCCGAAGATCAGCATAGTGGAGGCAACAAGCACGCCCATGGGATGGGCCAAGGGCAACAGTGCCAAGTAAACGGCGATTTCATGGAACATGGAGTCTTCTGACCTGGGTATGCATGAACATGAAAAAGAACAACGTTTAATAATGCTACGTAGTGGCCACAACTTCGTAGAGAATAAAATTACAAGGACGCTTCATTAAGATCCGCCTTAACGCTACGACGCGACAGCTTAGATCGTTATTTACTACTTTCTTTGTTAATATTGACGCTAGCGCTACTGAAGACGACGACGTGAGGACATTAAGTGAAAAGGACGAAGTTCGCCACCATCGGACTCGGCACCGGACGTTCTTGGGAGCCTTCCAAACTGCCTTGAGCGTTAGCGCGTCTTAAACCGACGTGACATCTGGTGGAGGTGCTGGGTACATCTTTCATGTACCGGACGCCCCCATCAAGCCGCGATTCCAGCAGAGGTCGACCACCCCCGGTAGACACGCCCGTTCACCAGGGCAGCCGCCGACTACAAGGCCTATCTCCCGAGTTCGGGCTGCTCCCCGACCACAAGTCAACAAGGAGTGCCGGCGCTGCTGCAATGAATCCTCCAGCATCAACTGCGCCAGTCCTTCTCCACCACCAACGGGATCCGCCGCGTTTCCTTGGCCTACCCCATGAGGACGCCGAGGACTGGCTCGACCAGTTCGACCGGGTGGCCACATTCAATTCTTGGGACGGGGACTCAAAGATGCGTCATGTCTATTTTGCTCTGGAAGACTCTGCAAGGACATGGTACGTAAACCATGAATCTTGCCTCCAAACATGGGAGACATTCAAAGCAGAATTTCTCCAGGCGTTCACCAGTACGTTTCGAAAGGAGAAGGCCGACCTTCTTCTTCAGAATCGCATCCAACTTCCGAACGAAAGTGTAATGGTGTACGTGGAAGAGATGACACGCCTCTTCCGTCGCGCAGACCCGAGCATGCAGGAGGAGAAGAAGGTGCGATTGCTGATGAAGGGTGTAAAGGAGCAGCTTTTCGCAGGCCTGGTTCGGAGTCCACCCGCAACAGTAAACGACTTCGTCAAGGAAGCAATGTCCATTGAGAAATCACTCGACATGCGGGCACGACAGTACGAGCGCACTAACGTATCGATGCTCTGCACCCGTACTGAGGGAACATCCATGACCTCAGGAGAATCGCTGCGTGAGGTCATTCGAGCCATTGTAAGGGAAGAGGTGGCGAAGGCTTTGCAGCACACCCCTGCTCAGCCGCAGATTGCGTCATTTACAGATGTCATTCGCGAGGAGGTCGAACAAGCATTAGGTACGTCGCAGCTTTCGGCAGCCACTCCACCGCCGCCACAAACACTGAGTTATGCTGCCGCCGCAAGTCGTTTCCTTCCGGCCTCGACCCAACGATATGAAGCACCTACGCCAGCCGCTCCTCAGCTTCCACTTTCCCAGTCGAACATTGTCCAGCGACCTAGGCGTCGCAGAACTGACGTCTGGAGAACCCCGGACCATCGACCGTTGTGCTACCATTGCGGGGCACCTGGGCACATCTGGCGCCGCTGTCCATACAAGGAGATGGGTCTTCGAGGGTTCCCCTTCGGTGCTCCCCGTCCGCTGCCTGGAGAGCGACCAAGGGAGATCGCAGATTACATCTCCCAGGCGGACTCCGGCCAGCGTCGCATGTCGCGATCACCATCTCCGCGCCGCTACAGTTCTCCGGGACCCAGCGACCAGGGCCAGTCTAGAAGTCCCCGTAGGGGAAACTAGACGCGGCAGCCTCTGGAGGTGCGGCTGCTCGACGACAAGAACAAGACCCTCCAACGCCGCCAGACACATCGCCAATGCCGTGCAACACACCGTCCTCGACGACCCACGAACGACAGCATGTTAAGACAAGCCGACAACCCGCCGCACTTCTTCGTAACCACGACGCTTCTCTTCGACGCCGCATCCCTTCGACGCACCAAAGCCGCGATCGGACTCCTCGACTGTACCGCAAGACGCCAGCACCGGCCGATTTAGACGTTTCAGTAGACGGCACAGCCGTAACTGCTTTAGTTGACACTGGTGCCGATTATTCTGTGCTCAGTAGACAATTCGCCGCTGTGCTCAAAAAGGTTATGACAGCTTGGGACGGCCCGCAGTTACGTACCGCTGGGGGACATTTGATTACGCCGATAGGAATGTGCACGGCTAGGGTCACGGTACAAGGGCAAACGTTCCCTGCAAAGTTTGTTGTCCTTGCTGATTGCTCTCGTGATGTTCTCCTGGGTATGGACTTCCTAACGGACAACGGAGCCATCATCGACCTGCAGTCCCAGTCCGTCCAGTTTTCGACAGCGAATGCCATTGACACCACAGATGCCCTCCCGTCGGCGCTCCATATTCTTGACGAGCAAGTGACCGTGCCTCCCCGCTCCAGTATCCTGGTGACTGCGGTTCGCATACCATTCGAGACACTGAAGGTATAGTCGAGGGTAAACAACTTTTGCTCCTCGACCGCGGTATTGCAGTACCTCGGGCGGTCGTGTTTCTGGAAGACGGCAAAGTTGATGTACTCCTGACTAATTTCAGCAATGAGCACCAGCACCTGAACAAGGGGACGACTGTCGCTTACATCGATGCCGTCACTGATACCAAGTGCGCACAAAGCCTGACTCATGTTTCACGACC
Organism: Amblyomma mixtum; assembly: GCF_055824585.1. Lineage (NCBI taxonomy): Eukaryota > Metazoa > Arthropoda > Arachnida > Ixodida > Ixodidae > Amblyomma > Amblyomma mixtum. The sequence goes on along the minus strand of NC_143015.1, from coordinate 78,571,510 downwards.
GGATCCAGAGGACATAGTCGACGTCAAGTACGACATTAACCAGACATTGCCGCAACAACAACAAGGCATGCTGCGTGACCTGCTCAATCGCTACACACACATTTGCGTCGTCTCCGCGCGTCGGCAGGACACACCTCGCTAAACATCGGATTATTACGGACGACACGGCGCCACCACTGCGACAGTCACCCTACCGTGTTTCCCCTAGAGAACGCGCCGCCATCAGCACGCAAGTAAAGGAAATGCTTGATAACGACGTCATTCGACCGTCTCGGAGCCCCTGGGCCGCACCTGTCGTGCTCGTAAAGAAAAAGGACGGAACATTGCGGTTCTGCGTTGATTACCGGCGACTGAATAACATCACTAAAAAGGACGTTTACCCTTTGCCCAGAATCAACGACGCTTTGGATCGTTTATGCAACGCCAAGTATTTCTCCTCCATGGATTTGAAGTCTGGGTACTGGCAAATAGAGGTAGACGAGAGGGACCGCGAGAAGACGGCATTCATCACTCCAGACGGGTTGTATGAGTTCCAGGTCATGCCATTTGGTCTTTGCTCCACCCCAGCGACCTTTCAGAGGCTTATGGACACAGTACTCGTGGACCTGAAATGGCACACTTGCCTCGTATACCTGGACGATGTGATCGTATTCGCCCCAACTTTTGACGAGCACCTTCGTCGCCTCGAGGCGGTGCTGCAGGCCATAAAATCCTCTGGACTCACTCTAAAAGCCGAGAAGTGTCACTTCGGTTACGAGGAGTTGAAGTTTTTGGGTCACCTCGTGAACCAAGAAGGGGTCCTTCCGGACCCTGAAAAAACCGTCGCCATCGCGAATTTCCCGCCGCCACGCGATCAGAAAGAAGTTCGGCGTTTCCTTGGACTATGTGCGTATTACCGCCGCTTTGTGAAAAACTTCTCTAAAATCGCTGCGCCCCTTACTTACCTGACCAAGGCCGATGTCCAGTTCCAGTGGGAAGCGCCGCAACAACAGGCGTTCCTAGAGCTTCAACGCCGCTTACAGTCACCACCCATTCTGGCGCACTTTGATGAATATGCTGACACTGAGGTACACACCGACGCTAGCAATGTTGGTTTGGGTGCAGTCCTAGTTCAGGTCCAGAAAAATCAACATCGTGTAATTGCCTACGCAAGTCGTGCACTGTCTAAGGCCGAAGCAAACTACTCTGCCACCGAAAAAGAATGCCTCGCCATCGTGTGGGCAATTTCCAAGTTTCGACCATACCTTTACGGTCGCCGTTCAAAGTAGTGACCGACCATCACGCACTTTGTTGGCTGGCCAACATAAAGGATCCTTCAGGGCGCCTTGCACGATGGAGTCTCCGACTGCAGGAATACGACATTTCTGTAACCTACAAATCCGGCCACAAGCACTTGGACGCCGACTGCCTTTCCCGTGCCCCTACACAACCAGCTCATGACGACGTTGCGGACGACGACGCCTTTGTGACCGCCCTAAACTCTACCGACTTTGCTGACCAACAACGCGCCGACCTGGACCTTCGAGACGTCATTGATTATCTTGAAGGTGCCAGTGGCAGAGTACCTGCCGCCTTCCGGCGAGCTTCGTCTTCCCTCTGCCTGCGTGACGGCGTACTCTACAAAAAGAACTTTTCTTCTAACATTCGCGAATACTTGCTCGTCGTGCCCGAGAACCTACGCCTCGAAATTTTGAATGCCTGCCACGACGAACCTGCGTCCGGCCACCTTGGCGTCACTAGAACGCAAGCCAAGATTCGCGAAAAATACTACTGGCCTCGCCTTGGACATGACGTTACGCATTACGTTCGCTCTTGCCGTGACTGTCAGCGCCGCAAGGTTCCTCCTGCCAAGCCCGCCGGCTTCCTCAAGCCCATCGACCCGCCGTCCCGACCATTCCAACAAATCGGGATGGACTTGCTTGGCCCATTCCCCATATCAAGCTCCGGAAAGCGGTGGATAATAGTCGCCACAGACTATCTCACGCGTTACGCGGAGACAGCCGCTCTTTCGAGTGGAACCGCTATCGATGTGGCCAAATTTTTTTGTGCTTCAGATCGTCCTGCGCCACGGCGCACCCCGGGTTCTCATTACTGACCGAGGAGCTGCCTTTACTGCTGAGCTCATGCAGCATATCCTTGCTTTCAGCCACACGAGCCACCGCAGGTCGACCTCATACCACCCCCAGACGAACGGCCTGACCGAACGTCTGAACAAGACTCTCGCGGATATGCTTTCGATGTACGTTGACGTGGAGCACAAAACATGGGATGAAGTCCTGCCTTATGTCACGTTCGCCTACAATACCGCCGTCCAGGAAACAACCAACATGACACCGTTCAGTCTCGTCTATGGACGACAGGTGACCACAACACTCGACGCTATGCTTCCCTACGTCGACGACCACCCAAATGCCGACGTTGCCCACTTTTTACGGCGTGCCGAGGATGCTCGTCAACTAGTTCGGGTGCGAATTCGCGCTCAGCAGGACCAAGATGCCCGACGGTACAACCTGCGGAGACGGGCGGTCGAATATTTCCCAGGCGACCTTGTCTGGGTTTGGTCCCCAATCCGACGTCGCGGACTCAGCGACAAGCTCTTACGTCGTTACTTCGGCCCCTCCCAAGTCCTGCGGCGCATCGGCGATCTCAACTATGAAGTCATTCCTGATCTAGCGCCACGCTCACGACGCGACGCGCGCCCCGAGGTGGTCCACGTCGTTCGCCTGAAACCGTATCACGCAAGGACACCGTGACACTCCCTCTGACGCTCGTTTCCTTTTAGCATCGGGACGATGCTAATCGAACGGGGGGGGGGCTAATGACGCTAGCGCTACTGAAGACGACGACGTGAGGACATTAAGTGAAAAGGACGAAGTTCGCCACCGTCGGACTCGGCACCGGACGTTCTTGGGAGCCTTCCAAACTGCCTTGAGCGTTAGCGCGTCTTAAACCGACGTGACAATATGTTCCTCTTTCTAATTACGCACGCTCATTGCCATACATCAGTAGGCATACAGTGTGATGTACAACATGACTAACCAGGTCTCCCTTTAACCAAGTCGAACAAACCGGCCTCATTGGTATAGCGTTAACGTGTCTGACTCGAAACCAAAGGGTCATTGGCTTGAATCACATCCCATCGCCCGAATCTTTTTGGAGTATTTAATTTACGTTACATCCTTATATGTGATAGTGACATTTCAGTCATGCTCGGACCTCAGTGACAATGTAACGTGACCTTTACTCAGTGCCATTCCCCAGCTCGCCGTGTGACATCACAACCCTTTCGTCAAATCCTGAATTAGTGTGAAAACGCGAGCGTCTTTTCCTCCGAAAGTCTGCTTGAACACTATCGTTTCAAACGAGGCAATTGACGGGGCACTAGAATGCACTCTTTACTGGGCTGACCAGCGGCCCGCAAAGAGTGGAACTCAGAGGCGGCGGTGATAATAAGCGTGCTCGGCGGTCATCGAAGGCATCGCTAAATTTAAAACTCACAACGAACTTTTGAGACATGGCGTGCAAAGTAACCACAACTGCTTCGAAGAGCATAGAACCGGTTCCACATGACTGCGACAAATAAAAAGAAATCTGGTCCCGTCTTGCGTAATAAAGTTACAAAGCCGCTTGTCGGCTGCCTTCAGCTTGAACAAATAGACATTACTAAGATTTCGGCCATATGAGCATGCTGGATAAAGAAACTCGCGAATAACGTTACTGCTTTGAGCTCTTCTTTCACTGTTAAAACAAAGTGTCATCAGAATATAAGGTGCACTGATTGTTTCCTGCCGCCCCCCGTGCTAAGCATAGCAAACAAGCAATGTTTTTTTTTGCAGGCTAACATCTTTTTCAGTGTCCAAAAAATCAATGCCCAGGTGTCGCCGACTTCTGTATTCTGTTGTCTCCGCCGTCATCATATAAATGTAATTTATTTTCAGACTGGTAGCGAAGATGCTTCATTGTATATGAAAGAAGCACTCCGGTGAATTATGAGAATTGATAACAAAGACCACAAAAATTATTTTCCCTTAGACCCAACAGTTGTTATTCGGATGACCCCTCATCCCAGCTCCATTGCAATACGTCATACCACTTAATCTCATAAAATTGACACGCGGCATGCCATATTCATGCAATATTTATTTGAACACTACGCAGGACTTTCTTTCTATTTGCACCGACACGCCAAAACAAATCACATCAGGAGAAGAGAAGTTTATAGGAGTTTTGTGTGCAAATCCATGAACCTGCACGGCAAGGCCGCATGCTCATATTGTCTTTACCTTTTTCTAGTTTCTTGGAGTGAATGCCAGGATAATATGGCGAGAAATGTTTTCCAAGTCCATTTTACAGAAATGTGCACGACACTCGTTCTCCTATCTTTCTTCATTGCTCATCTCTGCGTCGCTGGTACTTTGTGACAAGAGGCAGTTACTCCAATTTGCTACCTGACAGTCCCGTCAGTCCGCAAAATTGGTTGAAAAGGAAATACATTTTGCAGGCAGGACACCCACTACATAGTCTCTTCTTAAAATCTGGCCATTTTTTATTGATGCATACGTAGCTTACTTAATAGCTTCGCACTTCCCAGATGACTTTTTCAAAAAGGGGAGTAATTACTCATTGACATCCACCCAAGCGCAGCCATACGGCTACAAATTAAAGCTATACGGCTTTCTCAGAAACTTCTCAGTTGAAGAAAAATTCGTCCTGGTCCGGGGTTTGGACCCGGGACCACCGCTTCACCGGAGCAGTCGCTCTACCAATTGAGCTAACCGGGAAGGCAAGCTTATGGTAGGGCTAGAGCGAGTTGATCAATAACTCGAAGTGGGAACAGTGTTGGTCAATGAGTAATTACACCTTGGGGGATTCCCCTAAAAATTTGACCATGGCTCTTTTAAATTTTACGTGAAATCATTTTCGTGATGCATTTTATTTGTCTATGTTTACGTCAATACATTTTGTTCAAGGAACATTTTCACACTACAACGCCTTATTCATTTGGTGCTCAGGAAGAAGATTGAATAATCAAGAAACAAAAACGAGAGCGCACTCTAGGAAATTCATCGCCCCCCTATATTCCCAATTAAAATATTTTAGAAGCTTATTCGCGACTGCTAAAGCTAGAGCTTTCTTCTTCCTAAGCAGACTTTTAGATTGACCATGCCACCCGTTCAAATAAAAATTATTCTTTAAAAGAACGCACCAGGTACTGTTCATGCTCGTAATGTGTTTCACATCAATTTTTGCAACCATGCTATTTCTTGCAACACCCCATTCTGCAGGTGATAGGAATATTGTTTGCGGCATACACAGCGTTCGTCCGCGTGCGTGCTTAAGCCGCAAACCTTCGCATTTCTCGGGTGTTGGCATTTGCGAAGGGGTGCCGGAGATAGTGCAGAAAAAAAACTCGTACTGCATAATACCGGAAGAGCACATTTTTTTGGTATTTTTAATCTGGTGAAGACAATGAAATTCGGAGAGCTATGGTACTTCCGCCTCAGGAGGTTCTGGTCTGTTTCTCTTTTGCCCAGGAGCAAAGATTGCCTGACGCAAGTTTCATTGCCGCGTTGCAAAATCAAATAACTTAATTGGGTCTCCATCACTCTGGTGATACCCAAACACGGGAACAAAAAGCGGCCACATGGGGCGCCGAGCTCTATAAAAGCTTATAACAAGGGCTTGTCGCTATAGGAGTTGACTTACCGTTATTCATAAACATTTCTAGGGCTATTATTGCGAGAAGGAGCCTGCGTGGTGGCTCAGTGGTTATGGTGCTTGGCTGCTGACCCGAAAAAACGCGGGTTCGATCCCAGCCGCGGCGGTCGAATTTTTACTGCGGCGTAGTTCTAGAGGACCGCGTAGTGTGTGATGTCATTGCACGTTAAAGAACCCTAGTTGGTCTAAATTTCCGAAGCCCATCAATACGGCGGCCGTCATAGCCTGAGTCGCTTTGGAAAGTTTAACGCCATAAACTTATTCCGAGAAAAAGAGGGCTCGTTTCAAAAACCACCCTCTTTTCTAGCACAATGCACAAAACTTCGCAGCTAGTAGCATGCGCGCAATCGCGATGATGATCCAAATTTGCCAACTCTGTCGCACTATTTCTTTTGCTGCGAAAGCAACACTACGACAGCCAGATCGGCTCGTCGCGTGGTCTCACTTCAGCCGTATGCCGTGGCCCACGAACGACCTTGAGCCGCCGTTGCCTAGCAACGGCGCCGCCGCGCTCCAAGAGATGGCGCCGGCGTCGACGCCGCTGCCGTCGCCGCTCCTTACCAGATGCGCCCCGCTGGGGTTGAGGGAGAGATGTCGCCTCGGGGGGGTATATTACATGCGCTTCACCTCAGTGGATTCTAGTCGTTATGGAAGGCGCGAAAGAGAGGCAACAACGAAAAAACGAAGTGAGGAAGAGACAACGCGCTTAATTGCCTTCGCAATTCAACTAGGGTTAACCAGAGCTAAACCACAGCCAATTTTCTTTTTTTCCACTTCGCAGTCAACGTTACTGCGCAATGGGCCGTGTGTCCACCACTTACTTGAATCCGAACATTATGGCGACGTAGTTGCGGTGTGTGATGAGTGCCGGCTTGGGGTGTCCGGTGGTTCCACTCGTGTAGAATATGAAGAGCACGTCTTCAGGGTCCCTTGGTTCGGGTCGCTGGATCTGGTCAGGGTGGTTCTTCAGCGTCGCGAGTGAGACCATATCGCCGCACTCTTCGAAGGAGACGAAGGCCTTGTGGAAATAAAAAGCATACGGAGCGCTGTCATCTTGAATAAAAATTATTTTCTATAATAACTCCAAGCGTTTCCATGAACCACGTCAGACACGACTGAAGACATCATCATCATCATCATTATCAGCCTGACTACGCCCACTGCAGGGCAAAGGCCTCTCTTATGTCTCTCTAGTTATCCCTTTCCCTTGCCAGCTGTGGCAAACATATCCCCACAAACTTAATCTCATCCACTCACCTAACTTTCTGCCGCACTTTGCTACGCTTGCCTTCTGTTGGAATCCACTCCGCTACCCTTAAGGACCAGCGGTTATCTTGCCTTCAGACTGAAAACGCATCCTCAAGGAAATATGTAATTAACTGAACCTTGCGAAGGAGTTGTGTCTTTTATAGGTTCTGAAACACATTAGATGTTCTATCGTCAAAATTTCCAGCAAAAAAAAAGAAATATTACATACAAAAGAAACTTCCACATTTTGCATTTCCCAATAGATGCCGTTTCCTAACTTTTATTGCTTAGGAACCGAAGTGACAGCCAGCACACCGGTGGGAACAATCTCAGTGCATTCGACAGAATGAAAAATATTACCGACATGGCAGTATCTTCTCTCTCCTCATGACTTCTATCGCTCGAAGTCCCGAGCAGGTATTAAAAAAATGCATATGTTTCCTTTGCGGCTAGGGAACTCCAACGATTGCAAATAATTGAAATGGACGGAATGCTTTTCGTAATCTCTGCAGTGTACAACAGCCGTCAAAAGTTACCGAGGTGCATGTGAGACAAAAAAAAATCTAAGGACGGTTACGAATTCTTCCCTAATGCGAAATTTGAGCGCAGCTGTGTCTGTGTCTCAGGCTCTGTGGTCTCATTACTTTGCTTTGCGGGGTCGTCGACACATCTGGCGATGATACCAGTTCGATACTAAGTTTAGTTGATGAAGACGACGACGTGCAATGCTTAACGCGCTGAAATGCAAGTATTAGTCAGAAAGCAGCGTTAGTTGAAGAAGACGACAATGTACAGTGCTTATAGCTTAGGAGGTTAGATGTGTAGGCCAATTGGCGAGACATCAGGACGCTATACACCGCAGCGGAGGACAGAGGGAGGTGACGACACAGGGCGGTGTGCCGTCACCTCCATCACGTGCGTCACCACCCTGTGACGTTATCTCCCTCTGTTCTCTGTCTGCTGCGGTGTATAGCCTCGTGATGTACAGTGCACAGCGCGCGACTATGTTGCAGCTTAGTACTATTCCGATTTTCCTCTCCTTCAGGGCAAGCGCCGAGGGATATGCTTTGAAACCAGTGTGCAATTATATTCACGACTATATAGTTACATCACGCACATTCCTGTGCTAGAATTAGAATTCACTGTTTTTTCTTTTCCGTATTTTTTGTCGTACAAATCCTAGCTCTAAGTCCCAAACTTATCCAAATACTCCACTCCTTGTGCATGAGTGCGTTTGCATCCGCTATGCACCGTGACCAATCCCGCGCCGTCGGCATGTGCCATTAAACATAAGGACATCATTTTCATCATCATCATTGCGAAGCGTGATCGGCTGGTGCGATAGCCTAGTACCACACACAAACGCACAAAACTGTTTAAAGATCCATATAATACATTTACAGATACAGATACAGGCCATTTTATTTTTATTCATGCATTTGTTTATGGTTCCGCTCGGTTTCACCGACGGCAGCGACGCGGCTCACTCCACGAACAGGTATTAAGAGGTGCACTCTAAAATTTTATTTGTGGGTAGCCTGAGCTATAGCCTCGAAGTGACTGAGTCTGAAAACTTCCTTTCGTGAAGGACAGGCTGTAGGTTTTTAACTTCAGTGTACGCCTAGTTGTTTCCGAAACATTTACGCGTTTCACAAGTCGCGGGCCCCGTGAACTTCTCACGCCTCGCGCACATATAGGAAGCGGTTGCTACAGCCTCCGCCCTTTTTTGTACCACCTGAATAATAGCCAGAATATGGGATAATGCTGTCTAGCTGTTGTGAATGTAAGCCTGGTTGTTTGGTTGACTGAAGAATAAGCAATGCAGTCCTATTTTACAAATCACCAAGAAAGTGTTTGTTACTAGAGAATTGCAAGCTAACACACCAACGGCTTTCAGCTCTCTGATGTAACCAAGCAGTACTTGTAAAATATTAATACTGCATGTAGGCATTCTTCTATTCTATGACAAGCTTTTAAGGCACCACATTTACCAATTTTATCTGCATGTTTTATTTTTCGAATGATGCGTTAGGCATTAAAATCATGGTTAACCATGTCGTATTTGACATATTCGACCGTTAAATAAGGTATTACTCAATTCCTTCTTGATGCTTTTTTCGGTTCCCATTTCGTCAACCGAACAAAAGCTGTGACGTGTAGTTTGTGCTTAAGGCACGTGAGCCACGAAAAATACTTAAATATAGTCCCTGATTGGATTCGTAGTTTTAATTACTACACAGGTAAACCAGCCTGTGGTTTCAGCTGAATGACAATAAACGAGGCATCAGCAGTTATTTTGCCGTTTTTCTCATGTTTCATGTGACCTTAAGGTCAACCGTGACACGTCACAGCGATCTTTCGGCTGTTGAAAACGAACTCGAAGCAGCATAAAGAAGAAATTTAATCACGCAATATTAGTAATCGTAGGTGAATACCACGTCGTTATCCACGTATATTAACGTCTGACGTGTCATTTGAAAACAAGAAAACACGGAAAGAAAAATTTGGTGTCTTGAACGAACACTGAGGATAAACCGAAGTTCGCCTGTGTTGAAAGGGGGCTGCATTCAAATTAGAAAAAGACAACCCTAGGCCAGAACAGAGGCGTGATAAGCAAGAAAAGGCCGCTAATCTAAATACAGGTGTCATCATCACCGAACGATTTCACAACTTAAATAGATGCATCGGCACTCTCTCTTGGAGATGGATGTCAGGATGGACACACATTGCCTTACATCTGAAAACGGTGACAAGCCCTCGTTTTCTGCAAGGAAGTCACGAGTTTGAATCGACTGGCGAGGAAGAATTTAAAATCCAATTTTGTAGCTGATAAACGTGCATTTACCTCGGACAAAACACCGACATAGCCATTGAGAGCCGGATAGGGATTTTTTAAATTTCCCTTAAGGCAATAATAAATTACACATAGGTTTGGAAGCTCCCAAAGCGGCGTAGTCCTCCTCAAGATCTGAAGTTGCTAGACGCTCACCTGCCGCTTTTCCCTACAGCTTTTCAAAAATTAGCTGGGGTTTAGTTTTGGTTAAACCTGTTAGTCAGCGTAAGCATCGATTCGGGATCATCACCGCTTGTAGACAACTCGGTTTTGATAGAGGCGCGGTGCGCCCGTCTAACAGCGTCTTGAAAGCGCCGCTTAGCAAGACGCTGTTCGCGTTCTTCATCTGCCTCCGAAGCCCGTTGTCGTTTCCTGGCTTCATCAAGCCGACGTAGCCCCTCTTTCTGTTTACCAGGCGGCATAACGACTGAGCCGGCAAGCGAGCGAACGGATTTTATACCACCCCTCCCCCTCCCCCGTTCTCCAGCATCCTCTCCACACTCCACTGCTGGCGAGAGTGGGGCGACGCAGCACCTCCGTGCCTCGCGCTGCCCTTACCCGACGGCTTGAAATGGGGGCCCATCTGCAGTCGCTATAAAGGTCAACCGTGCCTCGCGCCGCCTCTACGCAAAAGGCTGAATCCTGGCGTAGTATTGCTTACGCAATAACACCGTTTCATTTTGACATCGCTCTGCGCTGCAATGACTTGGCGTTTTTCCCTTCTCTTATGCCAGTTTAAATAGGTAAAACTTGGTTAAACGTTAACCGAGGATTAATTGTTAGGCGCCATTCAATAAGCGAGAAGCGCAACCACCGCCTCAGATCAGTTCGTCGTAGCACGAACGCGTTAGGATTTTCAGCACCGCCGCCATCGTGTGTGCAGCGCAGTGGTATAACGGGACAACAGTCACTGTCGGTGGTGGTGTTTAAACTTAAAAAATATTTTCCCGTCTAACTAAAAATTACAGCAGTAAAACCGGTTGGCTGTAACTGCAATGATCCAAGCTGTGTAATAAATTTAGTATTTTTCCTAGAACACGTCTATACGAATTTCGGGCTGAATACGCGATAAATTACACTGTTTCTCCGCTCCGAAAAATACTTTCATTAAAGTTTTCGGTTCAGTTGCAGTTCAAACACTTCTCCCAATTATTACATGACCCATCAAGCCGATGAAGCCTTTTATATTGTTCACGAAACTAACCTAGTTGTGCCAAGAAGCAATTTAAAGCTGTCTTTTTGGGTGAAAATAAAGAGCTAAGTATGAAACAAACATTTTTCTAGCAGTTCAGCTCTGGCTGCTGCTAAAGTACCGTATTTCTACATATTTCAGGAAAACTGCAGAAAGTATAAGCAAGACAACCAATTTGTTGAAAGTATTTATTGAGATCTGCGTGCTCTTTTTGTCTCAATAAAAGATTTTCTCATAAAAAATAGTGATACATGCATTCGAAGAAGAGACAGAAGTAGCGCAGTGAAGAAAGCGCAGTAGTAGTGAAGAAAGTCATTTGCTAGATTGCAGTGAAGAGCCACAAGTTTTCTTGTGGAATTCTGCGAAGGTCGACCGCAAACTCTGGTGCGTGTGGCATGGAGCGGACGAAATTCGATCCTAAAACTAAGTAGTGAGCAATTATTCCATACTACCTACTTTCGTGTAACTTACGACTAAGTTAGCATAGAAAGACTTACCTTCACTGATGTCAGTGTATTGCGTTGCTCTCTCACTTTTTCAGCGTTATCGCTGTCGCAGAAAACCATGGTTGGGCACAGCTTGTTGAACAGATTGCCAACTTCACCTGTAATGAGAAAATAATTCCATTTGTATGGATAATTTATTTAGTGAAAATTAGCTGGCTACATTTATTGACTCAGGCTTGGACCTTTGCTAACATTTCTGGCAATAGTTCTTGAAACTCGGGTAACGATGAGCTTTTATTTCTTTTAAATATTCCTTCGTTAGAGTCAAAGTGGAGGGTAGCTTATATCGTGAACTTAACAATTTTAATTTGGCTAATACAATTTTTATTTATATAAGCTTGGATTTAAGCTTTGGAAGAAGTTTCAGAAACTGACTTCGAGGCTTGGCGGAGCACTCTCCGAGAACGAAATCCCCCGTGCCACCAAAATATTGCCTCAGTGTTACTTTATTGATTTTCTCACACATCAGTGTATTACTATTCTGCAACAACTCGGCAACTTTTTGAACATGCTTTAGATTAACGTCGCCTAGGCGTAAATCAACATTACTCAACATTAACTCATCTTTCTCTTCAATGGCGAGGTAAATTTACGAGAACGTGGAAGCCCGCCAGTTGTGAAGGAACACAACTCAATCAAAGCTTTGCAAGGACGTACAGCAGGGGCGGCACAAGTAAACAGTACAGCACTACCAGTACATGCAACTCACCTTCGAATGGATACCCTGGCGACAAACTTATATAGACGTTACGGAGGTGTGTGTCCTATGAATAATAGCGGTGAATGGGCAATACGCAGTCTTGTGCATGCAGAATATGGCAGCTACAATCCAAGAGATTTAATGCCAGATACTGCGATTAGAAGAACATATTTGCAAGCAAGAAATGGCCAAATGTTCTATAAATCTGTGCTTGAAATATATATGTGATGTTGTTTTATATCTGTCACTTTTAAAGTTTAATATTTTTCCAAACTAAATATCAGGACAATGTTAACTTTCAGCATAAAGCTTATTGCTTTCAATACATCTAACGTCATTTCTTATTAATTAATAATTATAAGAACGTTTGAATGCAACATGTAGCCTTACTGCAGTATACAAAAAACAATTTTGTAACCTTATTTTATTGTGCACTGGAACCAGAGAAAATGCTTTTTCTGTGTTGAATCAGTGAGAAATAATTCTGAATACAAAAGGATTTCAAAGAGACAGGCCGCATATATCGACTGTTTGAGGGAAGCCGGCCGCTGATTAAAAAAAACGGCCTTTTTAAATCAGATATACTACTACTACTACTACTACTACTACTACTACTACTACTACTACTACTACTACTACTACTACTACTACTACTATGACACTTGCGTCATTGCAATATCAGTGTTGACTTACGCCAAAATAAAATGTGAACCATGTTTACAAAACACATCATTGAGTAAATAGGAAAAAGTAAACTTTTTAGCATGCACAGCTTGGAGCGCTTGCAATTAGAAATTTACATCTAGCAATTAGTAACAGCTATGTCACTGCTCATTCTTTATTTAACGCTGTGTGGCTCAGAAAATCTTGGATATTTCGGATGCTTTGAAAAAAAAATGGCTGTGGCTTAGCTCAGCTATGCCAGGTTATACGTAGCGAGAGGTATGGTATATTCCTAGTTACGTCTTGTTGATTTGCTTATCGTCATGGCTACTCGGCTCTCCTCGGCTGGAGGCATAGAGTTTCTTACTATTACCTAGAGGGAAAGCTGGCGACGCCTCTATGGGAGTTTCAATGGAGACCCCTCGAGACCACTTCAGCCACCATGGGCGCTCAAAGCATCATGGGGCGGTGAGCTGCCGACTGCAGAACTACAACTTTTGGCCAAAAAAAATAAAAAAATAAAGCTGTTCGATAACTACGAATGTCCTAACATTCGTAGTTAGTCGTAGTCAAAGTATCTTGTCTAATGATTGCAACAAACGAGCAGAAAATCATTTAAGTGCAAAGTTTCCCAAAATAAGAGATGACTAGCTTTCCTATTGGCCAAGTGATGAACACTAAAAAAACTAATATTTCGTAATTAACAGGCGCATTTTTAAAAGTAAATATGTTTTAAAATAAAATGTTGTTGCTTAGATACTTTAAGAGGTTTTTGTAATGGCATTTCGGAAGAGTAAAACCTTTTATTGGCGTCGTGTGTCGTCGCGTTTTCACTACTATGGCTTTTGCACACTGCGTTCGCGCGAAAGTCGTCTGCGCACACACGAACAGCGTTTTTGGAATGAAACATCTTAGTAACGACACTTCGTGTTCCTGAAAAATTACGACTGTGCCGCAACAAGTAGCTCACCGCCCCATGATGCTTTGAGCGTCCATGGTGGCTGAAGTGCAGCGCCGCCAGCTTTCCCTCTAGGTAATAGTAAGAAACTCTATGGCTGGAGGCGAGCGGCGTCTGCCCCGCAGTCGGCGCGCGGCGCACCAGCTGCGCGGCTCTGACGTCACTCGGCTCCTCGCGCATGCGCAGAACTGGCGACCGACAGCCACACCACTGGGCTCCTCGCGCATGCGCACAACTGGTTACCGCAGCCACAGCGAAACGGCGAGACTGAGGGCAATGTAGCTCTCGCTACAAAGTTTCGCGCGGACGGTGCGGCCACAACGAGGCCGACCTGAGTGCGTCACTGCGCTGCAAGTCGCCGCGCTAGAGTGCTCGCCGCTGCACGTTTCTCCAGCCGAGGCTTGGCGGAAAAGATCAGATGGCAAATGCGCCACGGAGTGATGCACCACCGACGCAGACCACCGGCGCGAAATTTTGAAATTACGAGCGAAATTTCAAAAATCTTTTCAGCCACACGCCATGGGCAATCACGTTATCTAAATTATAAAAAACTGACGACTATTACTAGTGACAAGCTAGTGATCACTATTTGCAGCCAGTGTTCATCTGCCCCGACGAAGACAAATCCTCTTCTCGAAACGTGGGCAAGCACCATGAGGTTTTCCCTTCCGTGTGCACATTGTGATTAAGAACCATTTGACCAACCTCTCTACAAGGTAAACAGTTAGCTATTAAGATTGAGGTAAACGTGTCATTAATTAACATAAGCATTATTTCTCACGATCATCAAGACTGATCTTACTGTGATGCAAATGCCGTATTTGTACCTCAAAAAACCTGTGTGAAAGAGTTAATGGCTTCCTTCGCTGAAGCATCTAGTATGACGCTGTATCTGAAAGGCGTTATAATACCTCTTTTCGAATATTACATTCCACCGTGTCTCTTAAACTAATAATTTCAATGTTTTTCCATACGATCAGTAACAAAGCCTTATATTTATTACGGTTACGAATGCTATTCAGTTAGACCCATTTCTAGAAACAGGTCATTCTGAATAATACATCAGCGGAGCTGCCGCAGGATTCCTATATAAAGCTTATCCCAAAATTTTGAGGGCGCCTAAAACAATTGGAAATTTTTTGGGTCAACCGATGATATAGGGAAAATAACTCTTAGTACAAAACTAAATTGAATGCGCATCGTACTCACATAGATTGCACTGAAAATATGGTTTGTGACCACCCTATCTCGATCTAACCTCTTCACGGCATGCTTTTTTAAATCCCTGGTGAGGCCCCGTCGTGAAACTCGTTTGGCATGCGGTGGTCGGACTTGGTACATATTTATAGGTTAGCAACTCACGTCCAGTGAGGTTTGTCTTGATGAAGGTGACCCTTGCTCCGGCGAATATAGCGCCGTAAAGCGCTACCACCAAGTCCAGTGTGTTCGTGGAGATGAAGGCGGCCACATCGCCCGGCTTAAAGCCCAAGCTAAACATGCCAGCCGCCACGCTCCTGCACTGACGATCCAGGTCGGAGTAAGTGCAGCTCTCGCCGGACATGTCGTCCACCTGCGCAAAGTGAGGAACCAGCTTCATCGACACGGCCGTTAGGGCTGGCCGGTAACAGCAGAGTAGTGGGGCTCATATAATATCTATATTCACATATTAAGGCGAAAGCCTTTAATGGCTCGTTCTCCCGTCCGTTCGTCCGGCGTTACATCCAGCGCCTGGGGTGACTCATCGACGAGCGGAGCTGCCAAAAGGTGCCATAATCTTCGTCGGCAGATGGAGCTGTTGGCGCGGCGGCGTCGAACGCTGCTCCGTCGGCAGTCGGTGTGCGGCAGCTAGTGGAGGAGGATGGCTCCCAAGCGGTGCAGCGATCCTGCGCCAGGTGGTTCGGCTCAACAGAGGAAGGGTGACGTCTCAGTCGTAGCAAACATAGGCAGTCATTGGTACTCGGAGTAGCGTGACAAAGGCTTTCGCCTAGCACACTTTAGGCTGCCATAGTGACCCCGTAATTTTATTCCCATTTTTTCCCCAATGAAACGAATCTACGCGTGGTTTAGATGGCTAGACGTCGAGGCTGTCATTAGCAAAACTTTGCTGCAGGCTGGCTGGAACATTTCAAGGCAAGCGAAACTTTCTGAAGAGCGCGGCTGGTGCAGTAATAACAGGGAAGGTCAAGGGGAGCGTAAACTTCAGATTAGTTTAAATAGCGAGAAAACTGTAGCGAAAGGTTGTAACGAGATGAATGAATTATGTAATTAGTGTCGAGGACAAAACAAGGCCAGTGGGGTCTGGACCCATGAACTCTGAATTTCGAGTCCGTTGCTCTAGCAACTGAGCTACGGCGACGGCTGTTCAATCTTCTACTTTCGGGAATATTTATGTGTAGTGTGACCAAATCTTGAGAGTATTCACCACGACCAGCCTTGTTCATTGCATCGGACGTAGTACGTTCCTACGTAGCACACCCTAAGTGTCACTCGCATTAATACAGGACGTACTACTTCCGCTTCTATGAACGAGGTTGGCGCTGCTGAACACTCTCAACGTTTGGTTACACTTTACATAAACACCCCCGAAAGCACAAGATGGGAGAGCCGCCGGCATAGCTCAGTTGCTAGAGCTCCGGACTCGAAATACGGAGGTCGTGGTTTCGGATACCTCCGACAGCATTTGGTTGTTTTTCTTCTGCTTTGTTATCTTCAAAGTCATAAAATATTTACATTCTTCATCTATAACTAGGCTTTAATGGGAACGCCATAATTCGGGATCTGGATATGTGTTTCAACAGAGTTACGACCCGAAGCCGTCTTCTATGCGTTTGAAGAATTGAACTAGGAAGAGGACGGCGGATTTATTTAGTGGGCATGCCGGCCTACTGATTTTTTTTGAATTTCAAATAATCGAATATCCGAGGGAAAAATTTTATGGGATTAATAAAAAAGCCTCGAGCAGAAACGAGAGGAACTCCTGCAAAAGTGGCGAAACGTTGGATAGACGTTTGCTGACAGCTTCCTGGACTCCATGCTTGGGCGAAATCAATCAGTGATTGCCGGAAAAGGCTGGCGTGTGAAGTACTGATGTGTTAGGTTATGGCGAAAAAGCATTCCTAAAATTGTTGCCTAATTTTTTGTAATAAATAGAGATAGATTACCGAGAGTAACACGCTGCGTGGAAAGTAGTTCTTCAATAAATCTGCTGTGGAAACAAATTGTCGCCTAATACAATGATAAGCATTGGTTGCTATTGTGTAAAAATTTGATAGTGTGGTCCGACGAACATCACACGCAAAATTTTACTGCGGTAAGAGAAGTCAACTTTCAAATCTGAAATATCTTTTTTTTTTCGCGACTCAGTGGTTATGGTGCTCGGCTACTGAAGCGAAAGACGCGGGTTCAATCCCGGCCGCGGCGGTCGAATTTCGATGGAGGCGAAATTCTAGAGACCCGTGTACTGCGCGATGTCAGCGCACGTGAAAGAACCCCCGGTGGTCGAAATTTCCGGAGCCCTTCACTATGGCGTCCCTCATACCTTGAGTTGCTTTGGGACGTTAAACCCCATAAACCAAACAAACCAACCTATCTTTTCTTGCGCTACAATATATATATAAACTGCAGATTGATTTAAATGGTGACGGAATACTTAGGCGTTTCATCTGGCTAATGTTAGCGCCAAGTAAAGAAACCCTGGTAGTCAAGATTATCTCGACTCAAATCAATACCTCATGCCTTGTATGTGTTTTCACCCAGCAATTCTCACAACCACATTTTTCAACGGCAATGTGTTTATGAACTAAGTTTTTGGCATATCATAGGATTGCTAAGTAGCGGTTACTATATTCACGGATCCCTGCTCGGGGCGCTAGTCGTTTTCTACTTTGTAGTGTAAGAAACACACCCTATTCGCTTTGAAGAGCAGTCTTAGTATTAGGCGCGAGCGCAGGACTAGTTTTAAAAGCTAGATTTCACCATGCATTGAAACATTACATACACATTGCCATCAAAGTATTCGTAAGAGTATCTTAAAATATTCCGCAGATGCATCATAGAAATGATGTGCAAAGAAGCTGCTAGCCTTGCAAAAAGATGTAGCACGGTCGGAAGCTTCTTGCCGCTTTAATTAATTTTCAAATTTAGTTCAATTGAGTGGGAACCTGGAGCTGGCTCTAGAAGCCCGATGGAAAATATGTATAGGAGTATTACAGGCGCTATTGATATTACTCAAATTTTTATTTGTAATAAGGAAGTAATTAATCATTGGCAACTAACCAACCATACTGCTCAAAAAGCAAAGCTATACAGTTTCCACAAGGAACTTCGCAGTTAAAGAAAAACTCGCCTGCGTCTAGGGTCTGAGCCCGGGCCCCCCTAAATATCTTACGCATTAAGTTGTACTTCTAGCCTAAGCTGGACCATATACGGATGGCGCCGCTTGCGTTAAGCTACCTTAGTGAGCAACATCCCACCGGAGGTCTTCCACATCTGCCGTGCACTTGACAGGTCCCCGATTTATTATGCCCAGCAGCACCGAAAGGAGACTCTGCAGCACTGCAAATGCTTAGCGAAGGAGAAACAAATCTGTTGGAGGCACACAGATATCTCTTAAGTGCTGGAAGGCGAAAGCCGTTTGCGGCTAATTGCACTGATTTGAATTTGCCGCGTTTGAATTAATTTCACGACAGAGAAGAACAGCGTGGCGAGAGCAAGTGGTGACGTAACGCTGAGCATGCGCAGCGCCTCAGCAGGTGTTGCTTGGCGGCGGATCACGCTGCTTCGACGTCCTTTCTTCTGATAGGACGTCATCATCTATTTTTCCTAATCCTTGGTGGCAGGGTAACCCTACACTAGAGCATGTCACATGGGCCTGCCCTAAGGCAGACTTAGAGCCAAGAATAAACAACCCGAGTGTGATGCAGGGGGAGCACTTGCTGGCCAGCGAGGACGAGGAAGCGCAACGATTCCTTGTGCGCCGAGCCACGATGGCAGCAGTCAAGTGCGGCATCCTGGACCAAGGATCGACCACGGCGCCCACTGACCCGTAAGGGTCAAGAACGCTTTAAATTTATCAGCAATAAAGTTTTTTCCATCCATTCATACTCCTTTCTGAGCAATTGTTACCCAAATTATAGACCTTTCGGTAAATTTAAGTACTAATTACGCTTAATTACGCATTTTAAATCTAATTTGACACATATCCGGCGTTTTTCCGCCAATTCTGTGATATTTTTTACTATTGTGTGACGACCTCCGGTGGATGTGACATCACACCGTTCCCGTCGCTGTATCGACGTCCGCACTATATCGACGCATTTGGCTGTTTTCTTTGTTTTTCGCTATAATTTAATGAGATTCCCGATGATCTATGTATTGCAAGTAACAAACGTAGAATGATGACTGACATAAGAAATTGATGTGCAAATGTATTGCCCGGTGTATAGCTTGAGTTCTTTCGTATGTGCTATTTTGTGTATAGCTTGAGTTCTTTCGTATGTGCTATTTTGTGTATAGCTTGAGTTCTTTCGTATGTGCTATTTTGTGATCATTTTTTTTCACTATGTTAGCTTGACTGTTTAGACAAGAAACGTCTGCATATGGAGGTATTTCTCCACCGGCTGCCTGATCAGCCAACAAGCAAAACGTACTTAGGCATGAAAGCACGAGCTGATGGGCGAGTTGGTTGTACATGATATGATTGAAACAGCGCAAGGCCGAAGGCCAAAAAAAGAGAGCAGAGGAAAGGAGGAAAAGGACAACACAGCGCTGAACTAGCAACTGACATTTATTTGGCACGCTGCGCGTATATATACATTCAGGCACCAAAATAGAAAACAACGCATAGAGCAATTCATGCACCAGGATCCCTGCAAGCAAACACAAACTAAGAAGTGCGATTCAGGAAGCGAAGTTCTTTTTGTGATAAAGACACTGATGCAGCACTTACACATGTATCACCAAACTTCTTGATATTCGAAGCCTCGATAATTTCCCGGCAAAGCTGGTCTTTGTTCCTTGCAACAACTCGGCAAAAATTAAACTGTGGGGTGCAATCACATTCACGGCAATGCATGCTAAGGTTACGAGACTCTTTGTTATCTATATTGTTGCGGTGCTGCCTGAGCCTATCATTTAAGCACTGTCCAGTCTGGCCAATATAAAACCTATTACAAGTTAGAGGAATGGAATACACGACATTTTTTTGACACTTCACAAATTTGCATTCATGGTTTTTGGGGCAATCGGGGGAAGTTTTCCCTGGGTTGTTGACACGCGCACACAAGCTTGATAACTTAACGGGGGCCGAAAAAACAACATCCACTCCGACTGTTTTACCAACACTTTTCAAATTATGTGATATCTTGTGGATATAGGGAATGGCTGCTACTCGCTTACTTGTTTGACGTTCAGAACTGGCGGAGCATTTCAGTTTCTTCAACAAAACTTCGGCCACAGAAGAAAGCACGTGAAGCGGATAGCCACTAGCAGAAAGCCTCTCTACCTGGTTACTAAAGCTGCGTTCGGTTAGATGTAGACAGGATTTTGTAAGTGCACTCCTGAAGCTTGACATGACAATTCCTCTTTTAACAAGCTTCGAATGCGCAAAAATGTTTAGGACAGTTTCTGAAAGAAAAACTAACACAACTACCAGTTGACGATCCTTTCCAGGTTAAGAATTCCCTTGACGTGATTAGCACTCTAGACTACTACCATGACAAGCAACTGTGTGCTTTTTCTATTGACGTAAAGGACTTGTACTACTCCATTCCGCATGACAGTCTCCTTCTGTGCATTTGGGACGTAATTGAAAATTATGGTGCCATTCGCTTTCAAAACGCAGCGGGCATGTCGGTCGAGAGCTTTTTGGAAATGTTATTAGCCTACCTTGAATCCACGTATACAGAGTGGGAAGGTCGAATTTTTAGCCAGAAGAAGGGCATTTGCATAGGTTCTTGCATTGCTCCAATTTTGAGTGATTTCTTTTTAGCAATGCATGACAGAGAATTAAGTAACCGCTTAAATGGCACAGCTGTTGCGGCAGTTCGTCGCTTTGTGGATGACTATCTTGTTTTACTGACTTGTGACCGCGAAGCTTTTAGTAGGGAAGTGTCCAAAGTTTGTGGTGTATTTTCCGCTGTTCTTGCCCCTTTGGACGTAACTCATGAAGTTCCTGTAGAGGACACAATTAGATTTCTAGACTTGAGCCTGAAGTTTTCACTTTGCAGTGTGTGCTGGTCCTTCGAGCCTAGGGCCAATAAACCGTTGCTACCTTACAGTTCCGCGCATTCGAAGCTTGTTAAAAGAGGAATTGTCATGTCAAGCTTCAGCAGTGCACTTACAAAATCCTGTCTACATCTAACCGAACGCAGCTTTAGTAACCAGGTAGAGAGGCTTTCTGCTAGTGGCTATCCGCTTCACGTGCTTTCTTCTGTGGCCGAAGTTTTGTTGAAGAAACTGAAATGCTCCGCCAGTTCTGAACGTCAAACAAGTAAGCGAGTAGCAGCCATTCCCTATATCCACAAGATATCACATAATTTGAAAAGTGTCGGTAAAAGAGTCGGAGTGGATGTTGTTTTTTCGGCCCCCGTTAAGTTATCAAGCTTGTGTGCGCGTGTCAACAACCCAGGGAAAACTTCCCCCGATTGCCCCAAAAACCATGAATGCAAATTTGTGAAGTGTCAAAAAAATGTCGTGTATTCCATTCCTCTAACTTCTAATAGGTTTTATATTGGCCAGACTGGACAGTGCTTAAATGATAGGCTCAGGCAGCACCGCAACAATGTAGATAACAAAGAGTCTCGTAACCTTAGCATGCATTGCCGTGAATGTGATTGCACTGCACCCCACAGTTTAATTTTTGCCGAGTTGTTGCAAGGAACAAAGACCAGCTTTGCCGGGAAATTATCGAGGCTTCGAATATCAAGAAGTTTGGTGATACATGTGTAAGTGCTGCATCAGTGTCTTTATCACAAAAAGAACTTCGCTTCCTGAATCGCACTTCTTAGTTTGTGTTTGCTTGCAGGGATCCTGGTGCATGAATTGCTCTATGCGTTGTTTTCTATTTTCGTGCCTGAATGTATTTATACGCGCAGCGTGCCAAATAAATGTCAGTTGCTAGTTCAGCGCTGTGTTGTCCTTTTCCTCCTTTCCTCTGCTCTCTTTTTTTGGCCTTCGGCCTTGCGCTGTTTCAATCATATCATGTACTTAGGCAGATCAGCATTTATGAATGTGTACGCATACAGACGAATAAAATTTGATTTGATTTGAATTAACTAATCACTCTACAGTCATCAATCTTGGCATCGGGGTTACACTTTGTCCCCTCTATCTGTCTTACCATTCGTTTTCTCCAACCAGATTAGTTTCCGCGTTATTCGCAGAGGAGAGCGTTACACCGGACGTGACCTTGTCCGCGAGTATGAGCCAAAAATTACGAGGAACTTTAGCGGCTAAAGTGGTGAAAGGCGAAAGCCTGAGTGCTGCATTCTGCTACGCGATTGTTCACTTCCCATTTTGTTGGTGCATTAATTAACTGCTCATTAATGACGCTTAAGCTTCGTCTTTAGGAGTGGAACGCGACAGCGTGTTGCAGCGCTGCCAGGGAGTCCACGGAACGCCACCATCCGTTCGGCGCGATGCCTTGCCCTTTGAACGCAATGCTTTTTGAGGAAAGGAAATGGCGCTGTAATTCTCTGTCATCTCGGCGGACACCTGAGCCGCACCGTACAGGAAGGCAGGAAGTGTGAGTGAAAGAAGAAAGAGGGGCCGTAGTGAAGAAAATGAAAATTGTATTTGAGGAAAGGAAATTACGCATTCACTGACTCACATATCTCAGTAGACACTAGACGAAAATTGTATTTGAGGAAAGGAAGTTGCGCAGTAACTGTCTCACATATTTCGGTGGATACCCGTCAAAATTCGCGCATGGTGACGTCACGACAATTTGGACCAATCAGAAACGCGGACAAATACGACTTGCTCGTCGGTAAATTGCTTTTTGAGGAAAGAAAATGTGTCTCGCCTATCTCGGTGGACACCTAAACCTCGCCGTAACGGGAAGGGAGGAAGATGGGACTGAACGAAGCTACTGTAATCACTAGACGCACCTTTGTTCATTCCCAACCATCGAGTTGGCATGGCGGAGTGGTAGCGTGCTTGACTCGCACTGCGGAGGAGGCCGCGTTTGAGCGCGGAGTGATCGGACGCGTGGTGCATCGGCTCCGTCGATTTCTCGGCTGGAACCGCGGTAACCTGATGTAACGCCTATCAAACCTGTGCGACTGCTACCGTGAAGTCAGCAGGATCCTGGAGAACCCGATCACACCCAGGTACGCTGAATTTTCGGCCATTTCGAGCAATCCTCCGCATCACCACGTAGCGGTCGAGCTAAGCCTAACGGCTCCGGCTCCTCCGCCGCTGGCTGCGGAGACGCCTGCCGGCCAACCTCTCAACATGGCTCTACCTGAACAACGCGGATACGACCCCACGACTCTGTCGTGGTCATCTGTCCCTGTAAGCCAGCCAGAGGACGGCCCATCCACCATTTCGGCGCAGCAAGCTGCCCTTTTCCAAGTCGTTGAGAGCCGGCGCCGCCGCCGGCAGAACGCACGAGGAGCGGCAACACCCAAGACTCCTCTAAACAATTCAGCAACGGGAGACGCTCGCGCTCCGTCTTCTGCACCTCCACAGAAGACTTCTTCACCAGTCTCGAAGTGGACTCCCAAGCCAACGGTCAGGATGGACCCTGACGACTACGTTGTCGTGCTGCAGCCACGCAGTACGGTCTCCCTCAAGACGGCCTTCCAGCAAGGTGAGCTCGGCGCTGCCATTTCGCAACTCATCGGTAGGCAGCACATGAACACCATCACCATTTCACCAAATTGGGAACAGAACATCATCGTCTGTGGCACGCAGAACCCAGAAGTGGTTAAAAAGCTCCTCACGGACATTCAACTTAACACCAGCAGAGGATCGCTCGCATTTCACGGCCACCTCAAGCTCACCGGTGATGTGTGTCGCGGTGTGATATCTGTTCACAACTTAGAAACCAGTGAGTCACTAAAAGATAATGTGCAGTGGCGCGGTGGTGAACTAGTTCATGTGCGCAAGCTGGGACAATCAAACGTAGCTGTGCTGACTTTCGAGGGACGCACTGTTCCGCGTTACGTCCACTATAACGCAGAACTGACTCCCGTCAAGGAGTACAAAAAAACAGTGCCAGCGTGCTACCGTTGCGGCACACTGGGGCACCGGGTGGACAACTGTCCCACCCCGGTCAAGGAAAGATGCGGCCTTTGTGGCCAAAACGTGGGGCTTGGTACTGAGGGGATGGCCCCCCACGTCTGCAATCCTATCTGTTTAATCTGCGGGGGCCCGCACCTCACCAGCTCCCGCGAATGCACCGCGAAATTCATCAAGTTGCCGCAGCCAGGGCCCAGGACGCTACCCAAGGGAGCCAATGCCGGCGCTACACGGGGAGGGCGGCAGCGAAACAACCAGAAGACGCCACGGCGTGGCGTGATGCCTCCCCCTGGCAAGACAGCAACAGTAACGCCACCACCCGGAGCAGCGGAGTTCCCAGCTCTCAGCGCTTCATCTGGCGGCGCCGCCTGCAACCAACCCAAGGTAGGCAGCTGGGCGAGGGTCGCCTCTTCTCCTTCCCCTCCTCCCTCCTCCCCCACCAGCACCGCCGAGACACAGGAACTCAAGCGCGAGCTCGCCCTCTTGCGAGCTCAAAACGAAAAACTAGCCAGCGAGCTTAACTCGCTCAAATCCCAATTCCATACTCCGCCCGCGTCGAGCGACGAGGCAGAAAACATAACAGACAGGGAGATCCCTCCTCCTGTGGAGAGTCGCGCAGCGGCCCTGGAGACCCGGGTGACCGCAATTGAAACACAATTGGCTGACCTCCCCAAAATTATCCATGACACCATCGCGCGTCAGGTGGAGAGTGTCATCGCACAGGTGACACAAGCCGTAACGCACATTATCCAAAAATGGATAAAAGATAATCCGCGCGTCCTTAAACGCGTAGGACCCATCAGGGACGCTAACCGCCCCTCAAAATTCAATAGAGCTATTCCCGATGAGTTTGACTTTTCGGAAGACTCCTGCACGTCTGCGCCGGGCACTAGCGGACTGGGGAGTCTTAACAACGTGACCCCACCCTCCGCCTCCGACCATGGCCCCCAACCCTAAGTCGCGAGCAAGAACAACTCAGCCGCTTACACTAACGCAGTGGAACTGCCGAGGTCTCAAGGACCACAAGAAGCGGACTCATCTCCGCCTCTATCTTGAGACCTTTGAGTTCCTCGTCACCGTGGTTGCCCTTCAGGAACCCGGCGCCGGTGCCAAACTAACAAACTACACTACATTTCAACACAACCCGCAGACATGTATACTTGTTCACAAGCGATACACTGCGCAGGAGGTCACACTTCCCACAACACCGTCTTTCCCATACACGATGGTTTCAGTGCTGCCCCTAAAGCGGTCTGACCCACCTGTACACATTCTAAATATTTACTGCCCACCGAAACTTAACAACGTCACGTTCAATGAAATTTTCACTCAAGCTATGCAGGTGGCGGGTAGGGATCCCCTCCTAATCGTCGGCGATTTCAACGCCCCGAGCAGGCTATGGGGATACCCCCGGGAGGACAGGCGTGGGAGGAAGCTTGCGGAACTTCTTTCCACACTTGGACTCACCCTGCACACTGACCCCGCCAACCCAACACGTGTCGGCAATTCCATTCAACGAGATACTTGCCCGGACCTCACATTTACACGCAACATACGACATGCCGACTGGCTGAATACAGAGGACACTCTAGGTAGTGATCACTGTATAATCAACACAACCATTTACATGCGTCCCCTGAAACGCCCACTAAAACAAGCTCGTATCCCTGACTGGACGACTTTCCGCACCTCTCTACCTATTGTAGACCCCCTCCAGTCGGGATACGACGCCTGGTCCAGATCGCTCACTTCTACACTTACACAACACGAACAGCAGATACAGCTTACAGAAACACAAACAGACGTGGACAACCACCTTCTCCACCTTTGGGAGGCCCGTCGCAGCCTCACGAAGCGATGGAAGAAACAGAAACATAACAGACGCCTAAAGAACCGCATCCTGGAACTCACACAACAGGCAGCGGAATATGCTACTCAGCTAGCCGACACTAACTGGGTGGACCGGTGCAACGCGGCTGCTCGCCAGATGTCTGGCCGCAACACGTGGCGCCTGTTCCGCGCTCTCATCGATCCAATACAAACACGCACGGAAACCCAACGCCAATTACATAGGGCCTTGCACAACTTTACAGGAACGACAAAACAACTAGCGCACACGCTCAGGGATCGCTACCTGTGCACCACTAAGGACCCCCGGCAGGCGGCGTACTCGTATGCAGGCGAAGAGAACACGGAGCTGGACAAGCCGTTCCAGCTCCACGACCTCCGGGCGGCCTTGAGCAAAATGAAGCGGGGCACTGCACCCGGGCGCGACAAGGTTACGGTCAAGCTCTTGGCCAACCTTCCCGACGCAGCCTACGCCGCGCTCCTCAAATACATCAATAGCATTTGGGACGGAGAGACTCCTCTCCCTCTCGATTGGAAATCGGCTCTCGTGACCTTTATTCCGAAAGCCGGCAAACCTATTGATGTGGAGAACCTTCGCCCCATCTCCCTCACGTCTTGTGTCGGAAAGCTGATGGAGACGATGGTGCGCGACAGACTCTCCGATTTTCTAGAAACACAGCACACTTTCGCGGACACCATGTTCGGTTTTCGCCCTCACAAGTCTGCACAGGATATACTTCTGCAGCTTCACCACGACATCTTAGATCCTGTCGAATGTCCCCACAACGACAAGGTGGTCCTGGCCTTGGATCTTAAAGGCGCATTCGACAACGTCAAACACGAAGTAATCCTGGACCACCTCAGTAACACCAACTGTGGCCACAAAACATTCAACTACATAAAACAATTTCTTACAGACCGTCAAGCCTACATACGCATACAAGATGCGGA
Source organism: Amblyomma mixtum (assembly GCF_055824585.1). Classification (NCBI taxonomy): domain Eukaryota; kingdom Metazoa; phylum Arthropoda; class Arachnida; order Ixodida; family Ixodidae; genus Amblyomma; species Amblyomma mixtum. Next base: position 78,544,651 of record NC_143015.1, on the reverse strand, counting down.
ACACGGGCCATACACCATCGGCTCGAGGGGAACACCTCAAGGCGCGGTCCTGTCTCCCCTCCTCTTCAATTTGGCAATGCTTCATCTTCCCTCCAAATTGTCCTCTTTGCCCGGGATACATCACGCTCTTTATGCGGATGACATTACAATCTGGGCCACGCAAGGTAACCTGGGCCACATGGAATCCTGCCTGCAAGCAGCGGCGACCCTAGTCGACGACTACGCGGCCTACTGCGGACTCCAGTGCGCCCCGTCGAAATCAGAATTTGTGCACATACGTCCCTCCCCTCGGGACACAACCCCGCTTTGCATCAGTCTCCCCTCGGGACCGATCCGGGAGTCCAAGGAGATCCGCGTCCTTGGTCTCTTCATACACCACCAACGCAGAGTCGACACCACCCTAGCCAAACTTCGCACGGTGGGAGACCAGGTGGGCCGCATGGTCCGCCGGGTCTCCAACAAGCGGGGCGGATTACGAAGCAAGGATGCACTGCGGCTTGCCCATGCTTTCGTAACGAGTAGAATCCTCTACTCAACCCCCTACTTGCACCTGCGCAAACATGATGATGACCAACTGGAGGTCATCCACCGGAAAGTCATCAAGCGGGCTCTCGACCTCCCGGTCACCACGTCCAACCAGCGACTTCTGGCCTTGGGCGTGGTGAACACATTTCGGGAGCTTCGAGAGGCCCACTTAGTCAACCAATACACGCGTCTTGCACAGACCACGTCCGGTCGCCGCCTCTTGGACCGGCTACACATCAAACATGACTACCATATTGAGGAAAGGGAGAGAGTGCCAGCACCCTGGAGACGCGCCCTCCGGGTCCGACCCCTTCCCCGCAACATGTCCAGAGAAGACCATAGCGGTCGTCGCCAGGCGCGCGCGGAAGCGTTGGCGCGATACTATGGTAACCAACAACATGTGTATTACGTGGACGTTGCCGGCCCACACCACGGGGTGTGGTACACGGCCGCAGTCGTACACAACACAAACACAGTCAACGGGCTCACTTTCAAAGCCTACAGCGCAACACACGCGGAGGAGATTGCCATTGCTCTTGCTCTCACTACTCCCAAGTCGAAACACATCATCACCGACTCGCGAGGGGCCTGTCGGAACTACGAGTTGGGCTGGGCTCCCCCGCTTGCCTGGCGCATACTGGAATATAGCTGTCGATCTGAAGATCCAACTCCACGCAACCTGATTTGGGCCCCCGGTCACCAGGGACTCCAGGGAAACGAACAGGCCGATCAGGCCGCCCGCGCACTCTCTCCCCGGGCTATCTCCCTGTCCTTGGAAGGGTACTCCCAATCAGACAATCTGGCCATTACATTCAAACAAATCACCGATTACTACAAGGAGGAGCACCGGCGCTACCCGGCCCCTTGTAAGGGTCTGGATCGCGCTGACGAGCGCCTCCTCATCAAAATTCTTACTAACACTGTACTGTGCCCGGCGGTGCTTAAACATTTCAATACATCATTTGATGGCGCGTGCCAGTTCTGTGGGGAGGTGGCTGACACCTTCCACATGGTTTGGGCGTGTCAGTCAAACCCATCTATCCCCCCCAACCCCAACCCCACCAGAGAGGACTGGGAGGCGGCCCTGCTCGGCTGTCAGGACCTAAAGACCCAAAAGGCCTTGGTTCACCGGACGCGGGCGGCGTTGCTTGCCAATGGGGCCCCGGAATAGGGGCTCCACCTAGTATTGTTAGGGGAAAGGGCCAATAGGGCCTACCCCAATCACCTCTCTGTAAATATTTATTGTATTATAAATGTTTTTCACCACCACCACTGCGGAGACCGGGGTTCGATTCCCAAGCTCGGCCAATTTCTTACTCAGTTTTATTTATTTATCTGGTCTGACTAGAAAGGTTAATTGGTCTAATTGGTTAAGTAAGCAGTTAACTAAACTCAGTCAAACTTACTTGGAGCATCACTATACGATCCCTTTAATTGGTTGCATGGTTAGTAGCCGAAGTACAATTGGCCCCGTTTGAAATTCGCGCACTGTGTCGTCACGACCGTTTCGACCAACTGAAAAGCGTGACATTTTCTGTCGACACCTCCTGCTTACAACGATGAGGCATTAAAGGCTTCCGCCTTAAAAAAGGCTTGCGCGTTAATAAATCCTGACTGACACTCGTGAGCCCCTTCCAGTGCGGTGAGAGGACAATACGCGATAGGAAAGCTTTTGCAAATTGTGGGGCACTTAGTAGAGTTGTTCATAGAGTTTGCGATAGATTGCCTCAGCTGTGGCTACGGAACTCCTGGCTGTCGGAAAGTACATGTGCACTCGCCGTCAAAAGTAAATGGCGTCTTTGTGAAACAAATTTAATTTCTTGAAATCTAAAGCATAATGATTCATGTCTGTTGGTGCACACTGCAATTCGCACAATCACAATTAGGCTGCACATATGTATTCAAGGATGCATGAATTCAGGGGGCTATGATTAAATTTTTTTTGTTAATATTGTCTTCCACTTACTTCTGTCGACACCTGTACATACACTAGAATCGGAAGTAGAGATGTAAAATTTTAAGACATTTTGAATGGCATGAAAAAAATCGTCTTTTTTTTTCAGGGTTTTTTTCATAAAAAATTGGAAATTTTGCAAAACGTGACAAAAACAGACTTATTTGAAACTTCACAACGATCAATACTAATGCTCTGAAGTTAAGTCGAATATGCAGTTATAGATGTCGTATTGTGAAACGAACTTCTTGTTCTATTGCTCCGAGAAGATAAATAATGATTTGCACATCAGGCGAATATAGAGATATAAATAACATATTTGTGGAACGACCTTCTTGTTCTATTGCACCGAGAAAGGGAACATGAAAACTAATTCATAAGTCACTCCATATCGGACTCAAAGTCACTGTCGCTGGAGGCGGCACTATTCGCAGCAGCATAGATTGAAGTTGTGTCCACAGCTAGGTTCGACTGCACGTACACAAGCTTTAGAACGCGTTCCCCTGAAAGCCTGTTGCGAATCCTTGTATGGACGTTTCCGAAACGTGACCAGTTTCGTTCGCAGCTGACGGATGATGGCGGTATCTGCAGCAGTCGGCAAGCCAGAGGAGATAGTGGCTGGTTGGTGCAAAGGCCTTGACACCAGGTAGATGAGGCCACGTGCTTCACTGAGTCCCAAACCCCTGTCCTGCACCAAACTCCTGCGGATGTACTGTACTCTGCTACGTTGGAAATCAGTTTACCGTTGTCCGGTCACAGCTGCCCTGTTTGCAGAGATATAGGTGCCCTGTTTGCAGAGAAATCCACTCAAAGCTGTCTGCAATCTGCGCTTCGTCCAGGTGTTTCCCTCTGTATATTGCATCCAGCAAATTAGCAGCAAGGTGGACTGGTTGCAAACAAAGCTTTTCGCGCCTGTTGATGATTTCATTCGCTTGAATCTGTTCTTCGCTTGTCAAAGGGAAGGAGGCCAGGTTTGTTGCAAGTTCAGTTCTAATGGAATGTAAGGCTTCTGGAACGTCGGACAGCAGAGAATTGTCCGACTCTAGTGAGGTTATGGCGGACGCATTTGTTGTAATGATGAGCAGGAAGCTTTGCACGAGCTTCCGAAAACCGACTTCGTCCAAAACAGCTTCTCTCACGGACTTATTTACTTTGAGGTCACTTAATATCATGGTCTGCTGAAGGGCCTCCTTGTTTCTCAGGAGGCTTTGAAGTGACAGAGCCATTCCTCCACACCTTGTTTTGCTCGGAAGCTTTAGCGTTTCGGATCGCCCTTTACCATCTTTTGATTCTTGTTTCTCCTGCAACGTCGCAGCTACTATGTGGGTACGCTTCATGTACTTTATAATTTGTCTTGCCGTATGATGGACATTCTCTAATATCTTTAGTCTCATCAAATCATTCAAAAGCAAGTTCAGGCCGTGAGCCCCACATCCAATACATGTGATATGCTGATGTTTGCTTGCAGCAATACTTCAGGCTGCTTGCATGTTGCTGGCATTGTCTGTGACTAGCGCCACCACTTCATCGCTTCCCAGCGATTCAACCACTTTGCAGATCTCGGCAGCAACATACACCGCAGTGTGACGACTTTAGCCTGTTTCAACAGCTGAGTATGGCTTTAGCGTTGCCACAACGAAATTCATGACTGCCTCGCCATGAATGTTCGTCCATTCATCTGTCAAAAGTGTCAGACACGAACCGTTTCTCACGGTTTCCTCGACGTGTTGCTTTACTCGCGTGTACTCGAGTCCAGAACAGCTCCACTACAAAGGCGTGGAGAAGGCCGAGACTACAATGGTCGAAGCATCCTGCTGCTCTCCAATGTTAATTCTCAGGCACAGAGAGAGGCATATAGCGTGCCATCGTGGACCGGCCGCAGAAGACGACGACAGCCCCAGCACGCCTGCAAGCACACGCAGACTGAATTTCGTGGCTGGTTAACTGCAAGGCCGGCGGAACGCTGTTCCGTTCCCGCCTGGCTGAGCGCGTCCAGCCAAATATATTTGTGGAGACCCGACGACGACTGGTGTCTACGATTCGTCTCCACAAATTTGGTGACTACGGACTACGCGCCTTCGTTCTCTGCTCCTGCCCTGCGCTTGCGTCAGCAGCTTCGCTAGCCATACCACTGCTCGGAGCTCGAGACACCGCCTACCTTCCATTGTGTAAGCCCTGGCCATGGATCCCTCCACTTATGTACCGTCTCCGTCGCCTATCACTCCGCCATCTCATGAGTCCGCGGTCTCCGCCCTCAAGCTCCCCGACTTCTGGCCGTCGGACTCGGAACTTTGGGCCCTCACCATCGAGGCCTTGTTCCGCCGGCACCGCATCACGTCACAAGTGACCACGTTCGACCATGTCATTGGTGCGCTCAACCTACTACCGCTGCGGTTGTTCGCAGCGTCCTGCGCTCTCTGCCTGCCGATAGCCCTTACGATCACATTAAAGCGATGCTCATCCAGCGAACTTCTGAAACGGAGCCGCGTCGTCTGCAGGAGCTCCTTACCTCATAAGAGCTCGCAGATGGCCAACCTACCGAGCTTTTGCGTCGCATGACCGCCCTGGCTGGGGACTAGGCTGCTTCACACGACAGCGCGCTCCTGCGGGAACTCTTCCTGCAGCGACTGCCCCCTCAGGTGCGCATGATCCTGAGCGCGTCTTCGTCCCAATCCCTGGAATCCCCGGCTACGCTGGCAGATCAGATCATGGATGTCGGCTTTACGTCCACTGCAACACTTCATCGCCCTCTTGCCCCTCAGCTATCGAGCCCAGCTCCTGACGATTGCTATACCCGTCTCACTGCTGCTCATGAGGAGCTAGCCCGGAGGTGGCGCAGCTTACAACTGAGGTTGCAGCCCTTCGTACTCGCCGGCCACATTCCATGTCTCCACCCCGCCGTACCAGCATCAGTGCTTCTGGCAATCGTTCTCCGCATTCCACGACCCTTTGCTGGTTCCACCGCCGCTTCGGCTCTCGCGCACGCCACTGCCGCCAGCCGTGCTCCTTCGCGGGAAACGGTCCAGCTGAACACTGAAGGCGACCGGTGTTCTCGGTCCGCGATCCAGGCACCTTTTCCACGTCACTGAACGTGTAACGAAAGTCCGCTACCTCATCGACACTGGTGCCGAGATCTGTGTCCTTCCGCCTACGTTGGCTGAGCGGCGCCGTCCTTTAGACTCTACTCCTCTGACCGCAGTAAACTGATCCACCATAGGGCATACGGCCAGAAGTCGGTAACACTTGACCTCGGACTCCGCCGTACCTTTCGCTGGGTATTTGTCAACGTGGACGTGCTTTCGCCAATCATCGGCGCCGACTTTCTATGGTACTATCGGCTCCTAGTTGACATGCGGCAAGACCGCATCCTGGATTCTGAAACGAGCCTAGTCGTCCAAGGCGTTTCTTGCCGCGCTCCACCACGCCGGCTCCTCCAGGCGCACAACACCGTTTCCGACTCTTGGTCCAGCATACTTGCCGAGTATCCAGATGTCTTCCGACCGCGTCCCTTGAAGCGCCGGTCGCTCACAGCGTAACTCATCTTATTGTAACGACTGGGCCTTCCGTGTTTTCTCGCGCTCGTCACCTCGCACCGGGTCACCTCGCTGTCGCCAAAAAAGAATTTGAGCATATGCTAGAGCTTGGCTTGATCCGTCCCTCCTCCTGTCCTTGGACGTCGCCCCTCCACATGGTGCCCAAAAAGACCGGCGACTGGCGGCCGTGCGGCGACTACCGCGCTCACAACAAGGCCACAGTCCCTGACCGCCACCCGATTACCCACATCAAAGATTTTACATCGGCCCTACATGGCTGCACAATCTTCAGCATAGTCGATCTTGTGAAGGCATATCATCAGATTCCTGTGGAGCCGTCGGATATCCCGAAGACCGCCATTATTACACCTTTGGGCATGTTTGAATATCTGAGGATGCCTTTCGGTCTTTGCAATGCTGCCCAGTCTTTTAAGCATTTTGTTGACCAAGTACTACGTTGCTTGACGTGCTGCTTTGCCTATATTGACGACATTCTCGTCTTCAGCCCTACGGCAGAGGCCCACAAGCTCCACCTGCGTCAAGTGCTCGCAAGACTCAACCGCTTTGTTTTGTGGCCAACGGACCGAAAAGCGAGTTCGGCGTTGCAGAGTTGGACTTTCTCGGCCATCGCGTCAACGCACATGGCATTCACCCCTTACCGATCCGTGTCACCGCCATCAGTCAGTTTCCCCGGCCCACCACCACCCGACAACTGCCTGAATTTCTTCGCCTCGCCAACTATTCTCGGCGTTTCATTACTCGCTGCGCCGCAATACTGCAGCCTCTCCATGACCTTCTCTCGGGCCACAGCAAGCCGACCACTCTTGTTGCTTGGACCGATGCCGCTGACCGCGCATTCAGCGGCATGAAAGCAGCCATTGCCGACGCGACGCTCCTGGTTCATCCTAAATGTGACGTGCCCACGCCCGTCATGGTTGACGCATCGGACACTGCTGTCGGCGCGGTCTTGCAGCAGTTCGTCGCTGGTGTTTGGTAGCCAATCGGCTTCTTTTCCAAGAAGCTTGTGCTCCCTGAACGCCGCTACAGCACCTTCGGCCGAGAGCTGCAAGCAATATATTCGGCCGTGAAGCACTTCCGTCATTTTCTCGAGGGATGCACCTTTAGTATCCTCACTGACCACAACCCTCTGACGTCCGCACTCGCATCCAGCAGTACCTCCTACGCTCTTCGCGAAATCAGGCAGCGCGCCTACATTTCCGAATTTACCTTCGACATTTGTCACATCAGCGGCAAGTCCAACATAGATGCCGGCGCTCTTTCTCGTGGTGAAGTCAACGCGACGGACAATGGACGGCCAATCGTCGACTTCACAGCTACGGCTGCTGCTCAACGAGGCGATGCCGAGTTGCAACGGTTTCGAACGCGAGACACCTCTCTGGTTTTGGAGGACGTCTTGCTTCCTGACTGCGCAGCTCCCCTCGTTTGTGATACGTCAAGCGGTCGCCCTCGTCCCTACGTGCCTCCACAATACCGACGAACCGTCTTTGATCCCCTCCATTCTTTAGCCCATACTGGCATCCGCGCAACACAGCGCCTTGTCACGGCTCGTTATGTCTGGCCTCGCATTAACGTCGACGTTCGTCGCTCGTCGCCCACGTGCTTGCGCTGTTAGCAAAGCAAAGTGCATCGACACACTGCGACTCCGGTTGGAACGTTCCCGTCTCCGCACGCCCGCTTCAGCCACCTGCACGTCGACATTGTCGGTCCCCTTCCTCCCTGCAGGGAACCACCGCTACCCGTTAACCTGCATTGACAGGTTCACAAGATGGCCTGAAGCGATGCCCCTTCTGGACATAACGGCGGAGTCGATCGTAAGAGCACTGATCACACTGTGCATCATCAGCTACGGTGTCCCTTGCACCAGTACGACTGATCGTGGTCGTGAATTTGACTCCACCTTAGTTGCAAACCTATCTCGGCTCCTCGGCGTCAATCGCATCAAGCCGACCTCCTGCCACCCCATTTCCAACGGTGTCATTGAGCGTTTTCACCGGCAGCTGAAAGCTTCACTTATGGCGTCCGCTTTTCCTTCGCCGTGGATTGAGCGCCTACCCTTCGTCCTGCTTGGTCTCCGCACCGAACTTCGACGTGACTCTTCTACCTGTGCAGCAGAGCTAACATTTGGCACTACTCTCCGTGTCACTGGCGAATTCTTCAAGCCCTCGCCACCCACGCCTGCTGACGTCTCGGATTACGCCTTCGGCCTACTTAGCGCTATGAGCACTGTCGTTCCCCCACATCAGCGCCAGTTTTCTCGTCGTGTCCACGTCCCCCCCGACCTTCAGCGGTGCACTCAGGTCTTTATTCGCCACGACGCCGTACGCCTGCCCTTACGGCCACCATACGATGGTCCGTACTAAGTGCTCCAGCGTGCTCCTAAGCACTTTCTCCTGCTCATCAACGGCCGAGAGGACACAATCTTAGTTGACCGCCTTAAACCTGCTCAACTTGACACCGACGTCATCGCAAACTGTGCCACTGCATTCCCTCCCGACCGTGTCAGTCCTCGTCGCGTACGATTTGCGCTAAGACCATCCGCTTTTCGCCATTCACACCTTGGGGGGGGGGGGGGGGGGGGGGGGGGGGGGGGAGGGGGGTGCAATCGTGGCCCGGCCGCAGGAGACTAAGACAGTCCCAGCACGCCTGCAAGCACGCGCAGACTGGATTTCGTGGCTGCTTAACTGCAAGGCCGGCGGAACGCTGTTCAGTTCCCGCCCGGCTGAGCGTGTCCAGCCAAATATATTTCTGGAGACCCGACGACGACTGGTGTCTACGATTCATCGCCACAGGCACATTGCTTGAGTGGATCGCTCGAGCCAAGGCAGTGTCGAATTGGCTTTGCTGCTCTGGAGCATGCGGTCTACAAAAGGCCCAATACTCTTGATTTTTTTTTTGCGCTGGCTGCTCTTCATCGCGTTTGCAGAGTTCTGACTCACTTGTTTTAATTGCTGACTGAGTTGACACACCATCAGGATGTTTGGTGTTCATTTACTTGCTGCAAATTTCCTTGATGTCTAGTGGGCATTTCTTACACGCCAACAGATGCCTTGTAAAACGTGTGGCATTTGGAAATCCATGCTGAACACTGCAGTACTTGCATATTGCTTGCTCTGTTCCGCCAATGTACGTTTCCCACAGAGAAAAGTGTTCGCAAACATTCGACCCCGGGCGAACCATTGTCACAACCAGAACCGTCTACCATGCTAACGAAGTGGCATGCGCTCCGAGTAATCGTTCTTTCGTTTGTTTTGTCAGAGTACAGATGGCAGCACTCTGAAGCCCTGTCCACTGTAGACGTAGTAGTTAATGCCGTAGTAGTTAATGGTTCCGCTTGGTTGCGCCAACATATCGTTAGATGGCAGTGCGAGTCCATCACGCTTGAAGTCGCTTAGTGTTACCATTGTTTCAGGTGTTACTGAGTAGCCGTCCTACCCGATCTCTGTCGCCAAGAAGCTATGCTTGTATTTGGCTAAAAGCGCTTACGTGCACAGCAGCCTATGTTATTTATGCCGTGCGCGTCGCGCTGTAGAATTTGCAGCCATTTTGTTCTACTTGACACGTGAGTTTAACTATTAGTGTGTTTCTAAGTCAAGCCTGGATCTTATATGTGACCTGGCCATCAACCCGTGTACTCGCAGCACGAACGTTTTAAAGGCACTAACTGGCACAGGCGATGACGACTGCTCTCCAATCGTTCAACTATGCACGCTGTAATGGTTTTCAAAGCAAAAACAAAAACTTAAACTGAAAGCAAGCAATCATAAAACCTTCAAACTGCACTGTGAAATTTTTGATGTTTCTTTCCATTTTTTGTCGTCGGAAAAAAATAAAAGAACGTTTTTTTTTCCAAAATTGAGTGTTTTTTTTCAGGTCATCACATCTCTAGACTGCTTAACTGCAATGACGAAATGCAAAGGGATGTGCTTTATGAGGCCATGTGCTGCAGGTAGATTTATATATCTATGCACCCTCTATACAAATGCCGCAGACCTCATAAAAGCTTCCGGTTTAATTGTCGTTTCGGTGGGAATAAGGCGCTGTTTTCCGTTATAGGATGCCAATTGTTTTTTTATTGCTCCGAATGAATTTCAGAGCTTTCAAGCAACATAGATTTTGCCATGCCTAAAACCCTGCACCGCATGCTTAGACACGTAGGCAGGTTCATTCGGTTATTCGTGATATCCACGCGAGCTTGGAACAAAAGAACATGTATAAAGGCCCACTGTAAAGGAACAGTTTCTCAGAGCAGTAGGTGCAGATGGCATTTTGAAGCGGTCGTACCGAGCTGCTACTTTTTATTTATAGTGGATGTCACGAAACTCTAGCTAATCCTCTATAAAACATATACATAAGATACGTAGAAATGATTCTTTTTAATTTCCTTTTTTGAAGAAGCAAAGTGTTAATTCATGTTTTTTGCCCATTCAGTAAGGTATGCGCTGAATATTCGACAGCCCCGTTCGTACGATGTTAGATGGATCCCACGATATTTTACGTCAGACGCCAAAAAACGATCAAGATATCCACAGTCATGCTAATAGATTTTTACGCAACAATAAGCATTTGAGACAGCCTTTCTGAACCTTTTACTGTTTATTTAGGCGCACCGCTTTAGTCTCGTACGCACTGCACCGGTGCGGGAAGACATGCGGGGAGACATCTTTTAGTATTTCGCAAACCAAAATACCGAGCTTATCAGCCAAGCCTGCGGCTCTGACATCTTCACGCCTTCACCTTGTCGGTATTTACACAGCATGAAAAAACGAACAGTCATTCTCATCAATGACAACCCCATTCTTGTGCAAGTAATCGAGCAGTTATCACGCAGCCACGACAGGAACAAAATGCTTTTGCTTGGCGCAGTTGGTTGAGCGCATGCTATGTAATGTATCCCTACAGCCTGCAAAACATTTCCGCAATTATAGCCTGCAGGGGCGCGCAAGATCGAACGATAAATTCACGACATGCACAGATGCAGCGCTCGCATGACGTGGTACATGAGTAAAAAATGGTGACAACTCCTCTGCACACTCACCACGGCCGTTTTGTCTCCATACTGCAGCCATGCGTCCCTCATGAATGTCCCGAAGTCGACTTTTGGTATATCCATACCTCGCAGAGCAGGCTTAACGATTCCATTTTCGATGGTGCCGTTGCAGGAACCGGAGGTGTGGGCTTCTTTGTCCTCGAAAAAAGAGACAAAGGCAGATACATCTTTAACAAAAGAAACAAAAGGAGCCGCAACAGCCAGTTAAGTGTGCAACCTGACAAACCATGAAGGAAGAAGCAGAAATGTAGATTGCACTGCTGCACTGCTCAGAGAAAAAATTTCTTAAAATGACACGGAATATATGTATACTCCGTTTCATACATAGCTCTCAACGCTGCCAAAGGTACGAAAGTAGTCCGCTGCAAAAAACAAGCAATATGTATCCGTCCGCCTCGCGTCGTGGCTGAGTGGTACGAAGCGCGCGCCTATGAGTTCATTTTACAAGATGCCAAGGTTCGACTCCCGGCTTGGCTGGTTTTTTTTTATTTCTTTTTTTATTTTTATTAAAATCATCATTAGGTAGAAAGTCGAAACTGTCAAACTCTAATGCCTACCTTGAAAAACACAGCGCTCTTTACTTGCTTCGAAGGGAAAAGGCAGTGTAGTCTATTGGCGACGGACGTGATTGCGAAGTGCTTTTCTCGGGCAATGAGCGACTTTTTAGCATGCGGCACACAAGGTGATCTTATTCCAGTAGAGATACCTTCTTTCTTGAACCTCGCAACTGTCCGAGGGCTCACCCCGGTCACCTCGCCCACAGTTTCGAGAACTTCACGCGCAGTCTTCTCCGGGAAGCGCTTCCTTACGCTACAGTAAACGTTGACAATCACCTGCTTGCAGTCTCTCGAAATTTTCGGAGGCTTCAGCTTGGAGAATATGTGAGCAGGAGATGTTTTTAAAGCCGCAGTGGGCGAAGAAAACAAGCGAGTAGGAGATAGCGGTGCCATTTTCGCATACTCGGAAACCGAAAGACGAAAGCAGACGACATTGCCGGCCGACCTAGCTGCGAAAACCTGATACAGGAGGAGCCGAAAAAAAACCCAGAAAACTAAGGCACTCTGTTTTGAAGAACATTAAAGAAAAAGCAATCTTTTTGCAAAATAAAACACCATTATCATTATACTGCAATATTAACCAACAATAACTTTAATATTGAGTTCATTACTCTTTTCACTTTCGACGCACTACATTGCGATGCGGACGAGGAGCGCGAACAGGCGCCGCAGCCTTGGCTGCGTTGACAGCTATGTATGAAACGGAGTATAGGACTACAGACATATGCGTAGAGCACTCGAAATCAATACAAAAAGTGCCAAACAGTAATATTTCTTTCCTAGTAGTCTCTATTATTCCTTTATTATTAGTATTAGTCTCTATAGTTCCTAGTAGTAGCGCTGTCTGTTGTCGTCCTTACACTTCATTTTTGTTCTGTTACGCTTTGTAATTCGTGTTATGGTTGAAAAAAAGTTACGGCAACCGATCAGCGCGGGTGCTCTCTCGGTGCGCTAACTACCGAGGTATTCCTTACTTTCCTACTATTGGAACTTAGCCGGTCTTCATAAAGCAGACAGGTACGCTCAAAACACTGCGGCACAGCGTGGAGGTATAAGGTTTTAAGCCGATAGATTTAGGCACAGCAATCATATTTCATATCAATGATATTGCCCTTTCATGCCACCCACATATCCGCACCTACTGACTGGTTCATTTCTCTGATACGATTGGCAGTGCAAGAATAATCACGTTATCCGCCGCGGTGGCTCAGTGTTAAGGCGCTCGTCTACCGAGCCGGAGTACCCGTGTTCGAACCCGACCGCGGCGGCCGCGTTTCGATCGAGGCGAAACGCAATAGGCGCCCGTGTGCTGTGCGATGTCGGTGCACGATAAAGATCCCCAGGTGGTCGAAATTATCCCGGAGACCTCCACTACGGCACCTCTTTCCCTCTTTCTTCTTTCACTCCCACCTTCCTACCTTCCCTTACGGCGCGGTTCAGGTGTCCGCCGATATATGTGAGACAGATACTGCACCATTTCCTTTCCTCAAAAAACCAATTTACCAATCAGGTTATTGCGGGAGAATCAAGAGCTCATGAAAGTTGGCAAGGCTGGGAGGCCACGAAACAAAGTTTTTTAATTCACTATACGAAAGGCTGTTGCTCGCGGGCGATGAGGAATTAGGCGTTCATGCGGTCAGTTCTTGAATAAAAATCGAAAAATAAAACGAAGCATGTGCAAGTAACATCGTAGAATAATGCCTGATCCTCTAGACGCAGCTACTACTCGTGGTTATCGACTTATTTGCGCTAGCTACGAAGAATGCTATCTTGGGCACCTTTTCCCAACGTAATATCGCCGCAAAATACTATATAGCCGGGAAGAAAGGCGAACAAACGGAGAAGTGAAATATAAGAAACAGGGAAATAAATTTCCTGCACTGGACGTGAACGTTTCTTTACTGTTTGCAAAACAAAGTTCAGAGTGCAAGATGCCGGGCTAGTTGGTAATTCATGATGAAATAACAGCGCAAGGAACGGGACGAAAACACGAAGGAAGAAGACACAGAAACGGGCGCTGTGTCTGTGTCTTCTTCCTTCGTGTTTTCGTCCCGTTCCTTGCGCTCTTATTTCATCTTGCAAAACAAGTCCATGACTTCGAAACCGCACTGCAAATTTGCTGTCTTATCAGTCGTTCATAAGCCAGTTTCCGGCCTGAACAAACTGTAGGCTCACTGAACTTTCACCTGAGCACTTCCCGTGGTTCATAAAGGGTGCGCGAAAATTGTTTTTGACATTTGGTATCATTCGCTTCCCGTCTCTGTCGCTACCACACCGTGAAAGTTTATAGCAACTTTATGACGCTATAAAAAAAACTCTACGCTTCCTTTTTACTGTTTTTCAGGTTAAAAGTCTTTTGCAGTTCAGTTTCTCGAACTCTAAAAAAATCGTTTCGGTTCTACAGAGTACATGCTTTGTTGCCTTTTTTGCCGTGTATTCGCAAAATAGGGCCGCTGGAACGTAATGGCGGCTTAGTGAGCCGAATGAAACGCTTCAATGCTGCTTCCTCTAACCTTCCCCTTTCCTTGCTGAGAACCAAAAAAATACTCAAAGTTCGTTTCGACTATTAACCGCTAAAAAGGCATCAAGCGCACCAAGGAGCGTAGCACTGGCTTTCAGTTCCTAAAAAGAAAACACTTTTTTCCACCAACCGTGCGACAACGCTACAAGTCGCACGCATGATCACCCGCATCACCAACAGGCGACATGGCATGCGTGAAGAGGACACACTAAAACTAGTCAGAAGAATTAGTCAGAAGAATTAGTCGAATCACGTACAGCCTACCCTACCAGTGCCTCAACAAAAACGAAATACAACAAGCGGATGCCCTGTTACGCAAAGCGTATAAGACGGCGCTCCGACTACCACGCAACACGTCTACAGAAAAACTCATGGCCCTAGGATTACATAACACCTTTGAGGAGCTACGAGAGGCGCAGCTTGAGTCGCAAAAACTCAGGCTGTTGCAAACAACGACTGGAACAGCGCTCCTGCAGAGACTCCGATACCGCGAGCAGATGCGAGAAATGTCGAGAACGGCAACGATCCCCGACGAGCTTCGCAAGACCCTCAAAAAACATGGATCCCAACCTCCATCGAGGCAGAAGAGAAGTGAGGGCCGAATTCATCGAGAAAACATACGCTCCTCAAGCCACGACCGTGTATGCAGACGCGTCTTGGAGAGGAGGAGATACCAAAATCGCTGTAGCGGCGGTGGTCGATTCGTCTTTACGACCAGCGCGTCTCTCCGAGGCTGCACAGCTGCACAGTCCGAGGAAGTAGCCGTTGCTCTAGCGGTGGCGGAGGGCTATAGAGCCGGGCGGTCACTAACAATACTCACGGACTCTCAAACAGCCTGCCGAAATTACATGAATGGCAGGAAGGGTCGTCACGCGCTCCGTATACTCCTCGCAGCGAGCGACAGAATTAAAAACCAGGAAGAACAAAACGACTAGACCCGACACAAAATTGTGTGGGTACCGGGGCACACGGGGGTGGCAGGGAACCGAGAGGCCGACAGGATAGCTCGAGGATACATTACTTTCCGAGCATCCGACGAGACCGCGGAACTCGCGCCAGCACCCATGGAATACTCGGCCATGCTACAAAACTATAGAGGCAGAAGAATGCGATATCCCCCACCGCACAAATCTCTCAGCAGAGAGGAAGCTGTCACTTGGAGACAATTAAAACAGGCTCTTTCCCAAACCTACATATACTAAACAAAATACACCCTATGATATACACGAACAAATGCACCTGGTGCGACGAAAAACCTACTCTATACCACATCACATGGGCCTGCCAAAACATAGACGTGGTCCCTAAAATATAAAACCCGAGTGAGGAGCAGTGGGAGACTCTGCTGTCCAGCGACCGCTGCGAACACCAACAAGGTCTGGTACAGCGAGCTCAACGGGCGGCAGTGGCCAGCGGAGCTCTGGACTGAGGGCAACCGACCACTGATTAGAGGCGGACGACTTCGACAGAGAAGGCTCCTGGGGGTAGAACCAAGACGTCTCTGAAGATGCCCCCAAACCGCAGGAAAAACCATTAGTGTAAATAAAGTTTTCCCTTCCTTCCTTCCACCAACCGTGGTTCTTCTTCCACTTTCAAGTAGAACTGAAAATAACACATGGAATAGCAAGGGCGTCTACCTTCTCAAGCCCTAAGTCTCTTCGCTAAAAAAACCGCCCCGTTGTATCACAACCGCCAAGACATCACCGACTCTGGTGCTTATGTTTAGCATATACCACAAGTCACGAGTATTAAAGAACACTGACGTCCATTCCCTCCAGGGGCTCATGTTGCTATTATACTGGAACCAGGTACAATAGTTTTTCTCGAAACGTTGGGTAGTGGTCTTAGCCTCCCCGCGACCTTTTATAATTTTGTTTTCGATTGTCAAGAATCCTATTTTAATTCCTTCTCTTTACGATGGCTCAAGAGAGTTGAATGTCTCCCACCTCCCCCAAGTGATGATGGATATTGCTGACAGCGTCCAGGCCCCATCATTCCGAAAACTTATATCTGCGCAGATTACTGTAGAACCAGTAGCATTCAGCGTCTGGGTAGATTATTGTCGAACCAGTAGCCTGCAACAAGTGACCGAAAACCTTGCGGTAGAGACGTATATGCAAAACCACATGCTAAGAGACTATTAGAAATGTGATAAAAACAAATTGCAATGCCGAGATTGTCACTTCAGGATAGCACAATCGTATGACACTCGAAAATCAAAAAAAAAAGGCGGCCAAACCACAATTCAATACGAGTCTTTCAGAATGCAGAAGTGGAAGGCAAATGTCGCGAAGGAAAATTTGAGGGGGCACTTTAGCTCCGCCTTAAAGGTTTGACGAGATAGGGTTGTGGGTTTATTCCCGTATGTGATGAAGCTCATCCTCAATTTTACATTCACAGATCCCTGGTAGTCCTCATACCCCTCCTGGCGCAGTGGTGTAGCGGTTAAGCGATGCGCCACTTCTCTGCGATGGTAAGTGCTCGCAGCGTTGGTCTTTGTGTTTGCAGGTTGCAGGTTGCAGGTTGCGGGTTGCTCTTTTTAACAGCCACCCACCACGGTGGGCAATTCACTCACGATCCGATGGGCAGGTTGTGATAAAGTCGCAAGGTCGCGTGACCTGCACCTGCCTCCTACGTTGCTCTCTGGGGACCACCTGCCAGAGCCATGCCCGTGATTTTGTCGCTCACACCGCCAACGCCGACACCATCAACACCGGTACCTTATCTTCTGGTGAGCACGGCCTTGAACGCTCTCGCTTTACACAGCGTGAGAGCAGGCGTATATGAAGTTCGTTAGCCCGCTACGCAACTGCCTACTGAGAGAAAAGAATGTTCGAAACCCCGTATACAAGATCAGCATCGCTCTATGAGCACTGAGCTCCTCCGATGCTAAATGACTGACGCTATGCACTCGCTCTGCTTTTCGTTTGCGCGTACGGAGTTCGACAAGGCAACGGTTCGGACTACCACAATGCGCCCTATCGCTAAGCGCTCACTTCCAGTATCAATGTAACATGCTCCGGTTTAGCAGTGCAACCTTGCTGATTCCACTAGCTCACCTGATGGTAGGTGATGAGCATTTCATTCCCGAAATCTCCGCCTATTACAGAAAATGTCTTTGGTTCACGGTGCTGTTGCCAGGTTGTCGCTGCAGCTTTTGATGCCTGTTCGGCTCCTCGTTGGGCCATTATAGAATGCAAGACGTTCAAAGGCCTCAACTCTGGCGAGGTATTTGCCTCCGGAAAACCCCGGAACCCGTTTCGATCACCACGAGACCACTATTTGCAACTTCAACGTCCTCTTTTCTTTCCTATTAGTTCATCAGAGCCGGCAGGAAACTTACGCTGTCGTTCAAAAACCACTCAGCTTGCTCCTCTTTTGAGGGCGCTCATAAAATGAGCTACCCGGCTCACTGTGTCAGTTGTATGCCACTTCATCTTTCAGAGCAGGATAGGTATATATATTTTTAGAAAATAATCAATATTTGTTGTTTTCTAACTCTCGCAAGAACAGATTTTGCCCTACTTTCGACACCAAAAGCAGGATTTCCTTCCGACATCTGCAAGTATGTGCATCCATGCCTAAAACTGTGTCATGTCCTCGTTGCTCTTCTTCCAAAGAGGTCGAGCCGAATCAACTACCTGTTCAGTAGAAGAGACAGGGCCAATTATCCTCTGGCTCGAGCATCAAACACCGCTTCCATCATATTTCAGTTCTTGATAAAAAGTTTTCAGATTGTAATTTTAGTACCTAGATAAGCTCTTCGACCATGTTCTCTGTGCTTGTATTTGCCGACATTTTTTTGCAACGACTTGCCTTTTGTGTTTCTACGCCAGATAGCCTATACTTCCCCATTCCTTTCAAAATGGAATATGAGATCCGAACATGGTCACACGCAGGGCGCATTTAAGGTTCCCGTTAATTTTTCCTACTATGTTGCTCGCACAGAGGCACTCGCAACTTGAGCAGCAGGGTTACAACTAACAGCAGTGCGTCTGTGTGCCAAGGCAAGAGCACAAACTAAGGCTTTCGAATACCACGCAAACACTGGGGTGCTAAGTAATGGTTAGTAATAAGAGAAGTATGGAGTAGCAGGAATATCAGGTAGCAATTGCAGGCTATACTACTTGTTTGGCTGGCATGCTTGGGGGTTAAACAGCGCTTGTCCTGTCTAGTCTTCCTTCGTCCTTGCGTTTTTCGCGCTGCTAATTACTCAAGGAATATCGGGATCTATACGATGTATGAACTTCGTCCTCAGGCTAGGCTTTCTTGTTAGAAGGCCGTCATAGTTTCTGCACGAACCGACTTCTCTCAGCTGGCACCAACAATTTTAAATGCCGCGAGAACCAGCACAAGCAACTGTCATAGAGACTTCCTGCAATCCATTCCAACAATTCTGAAAGCAGAATAGTAGTATAAAAGTTAATCGTTCTATTTAGCCGTGAATTATTTGTGCGCCGGTAAAGGTTTTGGTGAAGCACCATTGTCGGACAATTTCAATCAAATATGACGCCTCATGGTATTAGGACGAGGATGTTGATGCGAGATCTCCCAAGGGAGACAAAGAGGATAAATGAGCTGTGTTTCTAAGGTTTAGGTTTATATGCTAATGGGGTTTAATGTCCCAATGTGACTTAGGCTATGAGGGACGCCGTAGTGAAGGGCTCCCGGAAATTTCGACCACCTGGGGTCCTTTAACGCGACTGACATTTCACAGTACACAGGCCACCAGAATTTGGCCAGCATCGGAATTCAACCGCCGTGGCCGGGTAGAACCCGTGTCTTTCGGGTCAGCAGCCGAGTGCCATAGCCACTGAACCACCGCGGCGGCGGCGGCGGTTTTATGCGAAGCATACTACTTTAGCTACCACTTCAGCCCTTCACCGTGGTTATGCGCCTCCAAATCACGTGATACATGACGTCACACCACGTGAAACGATGACGTCACGACAGTACAGAAACGGGGGCCCACCTCGCGCCGTCGCTGTGGTTGTGCGCCTCCAAATCACGTGATACATGACGTCACACCATGTGACACGATGACGTCACGACAGTGGAGAAACGGGGGCCCACCTCGCATCGTCGCTGTGGTTGTGCGCCTCCACATTACGCGACACGCTGATGCTTCGCATTCTCCAGGCTTAACCAAGTTAAGCCTCAGCCATTTTTCTAAGGAACGCAGCTAGATGACAACAGCGACGTAGCCCTGTCAGTGCGAGAGCCCTAGTCCGGGCGTTCAGAGCATTTAAAAACTGTCTCTTGCGTGTAGACCCAGAGTATGTGCCTCCACTCTAAACATGAGTACGCCTATGTTGGAATAAAAACGGAGTAAACTGTCCCCTAGGGAGCTCTCTTGTAAAAAAGAGAGTCCGCTAGAGTACGGTTTACTCCCTTTTTACACCACTCTGTTTAGAGTGTAACGTGAGCACTCCGTCCCCGGGGCGCCGCCCGCTCATCGTCGTCTTCTACGCAGCACTAATCCGGCGGTTCTGACTCAAGCAAAATCGTTTGCTATCAAAAAAATTTATTGCTTTAAAGCGCTTATGCCGAAAGGTCGAGCGAAAGCATTTTGGCAGAGGCCCGGGCAAAATTTCGAGGTTGGCATTCAGTTGTGTATGCTATAAGATATGGTTTTGGAGATCGATTTTGGTCCGAATGGGGCAAGGTAAAATTTTGGAGCTGGATCTACTTTTGGCTGTGGCATTCTTTGTGAAAGCACGGATTTGTGTTACGTAGAATACGATGATAAGCTGGCACTGTAGCCGAACAGATAAAATTATCAAAATACTCCACTCCTTGTACATGCATCCTGGCCAAACCCCGGCAGTGGGTATGTGCCATTAAGGCTAAGGACATCATCATCATCATCATCGTCATTAGATGGAAGTTAATGAAGACGACGCTCTGCAATGCACAGCGGAACAGAGCGGTGCAGTTCACCGCGAGTCGTGTTCTGCTTTGGCGATAGCCTAGTGGTCTCGCGCAGCGTCCTATGAAGATAATTCTTTCGCACCTACGCACATTTTGACATTGTCTAGGTTGAAGGTTAAATTCAGACAGCGGACAGGTAACGCGCTGTTGAGCTGGGTTTGTGCATCAGTAGAGGCATCGCTATTAAAGACGCAAACTGAATCTATCAACATGTGTGTGCCTCAGCTCAGTGCATGCAAAATCAGTAAAAGCAATCTTTGCCAAAAAAAGCCGGTGTTTTCGCACTGCATCGAATGATGTAAATGGTATCTGTCATTTTCTTGTGACACGGTTCGGTCTGAGACACGCCCCAAAAAAAGAAACCGCCAGGCCTAGAGAAATGGGTTTGGTTTATGGGGTTTAACGTCCTAAAGCGGCTCAGGCTATGAGGGGCGCCGTAGTGAAGGACTCCGGAAATTTCGACGACCTGGAGTTCTTTAACGGGCACTGACATCGCATAGTACGTGGGCCTCTGCAATTTCGCCTCCATCGAAATTCCACCGCTGCGACAGGATCGAACCTGCGTCTTTCGGGCCCTGGAGAAATCTTGCGCCGATTAGAAAACAAGTACGCACCCGGCTGCGTTGGTATTGAATCCAGCGCCACACCACTGCGAGGTGTACGCTCTACGACAAGACCGCTGCTTCGATAACTCATTTCTGGTCGTTCCATTTGCTGTCAGAAGTTAGATGTTCCAACCCTGAACCCGAGCAAAGACTAGACCAAGTTAGCCCTCGTTGGTGTAGCGACTCCGCCTGGCGAAGGCAGTGAAACACAACAGTGCCCATTACACTTATATAGATGAAAAGGACGCTTCTAGTCCAGAAAGTACGCATCACCAGGGGCTTTCAGCAACATTGTTCCAAGGTACCTGCTGATCTCTGAGCAATTCACGATGAAGTGGCATCTACTTCAGCGATTAGGGATAAGAGAATAAGTACTCTCTGCTGCTCTGCGCATTGCTTTTCTTTACGCGCGACAGCAGACCGGACGCGTGAAGTGCCTGAGTTACGGCGGGAGCGAATTGCCAGGAGCCCTCATCGTCGACCAGCCGCCCGCCTGCAGAGGATGGTCCCGGAGAAATAATACCGGACTTCGGCCAAGAGCTTCACCACACGCTCTACAATCAATGCCGTCAACGTACTTGAGACCCAAACGTATGACGCTTCGACCGACTTTGACTCCTACCTCCCAGATGTCTTTGCTATATGTTTACTAAGCAGCCGAAACGACTTGTAGAAGCTGACCACGCTCGTAGCTCACCTGCGTGGCAGCACTCTGGGACCAGATTTCGCATCGATGGCACTGGAGTTTCTTCGCGCTTTGGCGACGGCCACCGCTAGCAAATTTATTACATCCAGCCTCGAGCACATCGAAGGAGTTCCCCTGACCTTGCTACTTACATCGAGAGGCTCTCACGAAAGCGTTTCCAGGTGTCCCAGAGCTGACCGTGCCGACGATTTCTGCGGCCTCGTTTACCGATGCCATTGTATGGCTGGACGTGAGACGTGCGCTGCGGCTACCATGCCCTGAGCATTCTTCAGGCGGCGCTGACCACTGCGCTCGAGACGGAAGCCGCCTTTCGTCTAAGTACCCAGCTTCTCTGATCGTCGCCTCTGAACAGAGGGTTTGGCGACAGGGATCATATATGCCTTGCTGCTCCACCTACGGAGGGCCAAGGCTCTTCTCACAGAACTGCCGGCAGCCGCAACTGTGATTGCTGGACGCGAAGCCTCCTCGTTGTTTCTGCCCAGCGCCTCTGCAGTTTGCCAACAATTTCAACTCAAATTGTACGTCACTTTAACGGGGCCCTTGCCCACATCTGTTTACAAGTTAGCCTCATCGGCCGTTCATCTGTTTCACTGAACGCGTCTTTACAGCCGGTGGAGCATAATGTAACTCTGGTAGCAGCCCTCTGTAATGCGGCTGTCTCTGTCTTGAATTGACGGATCTGGGTTCATGACCGCTTTAGGCTTTTACATTGTAAGCGCTCTAGTATGCAGCATCATTCTAAGCTTCTCAGGTGTACTGTCCTGTCGAGCACGTGGCAATGGATTGATCACGTCACGGAACAGCTCGTATACAAATACCGACCTTGCGACTAACGCAGATGACGCGGAAAACTAACCAGGAGGACCTTAGCGGAGGACGTATTTTTACGATCAGTGCGTGCGGTTACTCAGTGGTTAAGGCGCTCGTCTACCGAGCTGGAGTACCCTGTTTTCCCTATTCACAAAGCGATGCTTGCTGCCGTGGGGGGCTCTCCTTCGAGGCTTAGTCGGGCACGCGCGACGATGTGTAAAACCACGGCTTCGAAAAGCACATCCACGGCATTGACAGTGTTCTGCTTGCCTGATCGGTCGCTAATATCAAGCTGCAGCGCTGTACATGTTGTTTCGGCTTTAACAAGCGTTTTCAGCAAGGATGGCGTAAGGACAGACCCTGAAAATTAACGCCCCCTCGAAGTATCCTCAACCACCACTTCTTCCAAATAACCAAGCATGCTGCGCTTCTGTTACAACTTCCGAGATTCATTCCTCACTTAGCTGCATACTCAAGTGCTTTCCGGCATCCTCTCCTGAAAAAATGTGATCTCTTGCTTTTGGGCAGGGGCGAAGATTCCGATCACAGCTTTCAGGATCTGAAATCTGCTGCTGTAAAGCCTCGGACTTTAGCTCGCTTTATCGAGGGCGCCGAGACGTTCCTCCATCAGGAGGAAAGGGGTTTCGAATTGAGCCCGTTTCAGCTCACGGTGGTCCTGACAGCGCAAAGCATGCCTTCGCGTATGCAATCGGCGCACTCATAGAGGCTAAAATTCGGTGGCGTTCCTCTTAGCACCGCAGTTCAGCCATGGTGGAAAAATTTGTCGCTTTTGTTAACGGCATCCATTTCGCTGCAGTCTCTGAGAGCTCTGCCTGCATTGACTGCTGCTCCCGAAGCAGAACCTCACTCACACCAATACTTGTGCACTGAACCATTAAACTTCAGCTTTACGACTTCTGTCCTGCATCGCAGCGGCTCTACACATGTGGACGCCTATTTTTCTTCCGAAGTCCAACTGAACGTCAGAACCGTATCTTTCGTAGTGAAGATAGCTGATGCCCAAGGGACCGATATCACTCTGCTCAACATTACCTGTTTTCACAAAGCAGGATCTCAAGTCATGCAAGACTTGCGGCCTCACTGTTCTTTTGCTGCCTGCAACTGGGTTTTTTCCACAATTCATCGGCAAAGGATGACTGGGTTCCTCTCGTCCCCAATGCCCTGCGGTCGACTGTATGCACACTGCGCAATACTGTTCAATATCTTGCCACCTGAGGGATCACCAGACTATCGCATACTCTCCGAACTCTAGTTTTGGAGATCCAGGTGCGATGACTTCAAGAAATATGTTGCATTCTTTCCTATCTGCTTGTACCCCAAAGCCTATTGCACTTTCTGCCGCTCCTTCCAGTCCGCATCACGCCGCCAGCGAATGCCCTCGAGCTTATCGCCTTGAACAACTCGATCCTTCCGCAAGGGGGCCAGTGGAAATCACGGTTATCTCCGTCACAGGCAATCTCCCGAAATGGCTAGAGACGTGCGCAGTCCCAGGCACAAAGTATGCCATCATCGGTAAGTTTTGTTGGACACATTCCTATCAGGCACCGAGCGCTGAAAACGGTGCTCATCCACTGAGGTACCGATTGAGAGGAATAGCAGCGAGCTGTGTTGTTGGGAAGCGTCGCGCAGTTAGGACACTGAACGAGTTTTTGTTGTTTCAGTATGTAAATAATTTCTTGAAGGTCAGAGAGAAGAAAAATGTGACAGAAATATTCAACGTCTCGCCTTATTTCTATCAGTGCACTAGGACTTACAGTGGTCTCCCAGCATTTAAAGGTTGTTTGTTGGTCGGTCTCTTTGTCTGACGCCGGTTTTATGGCAGGTTGCTTCCCTGCCCACCGGGTAGTGGGAAACCGCTCCCCCGTATGA
Organism: Amblyomma mixtum; assembly: GCF_055824585.1. Classification (NCBI taxonomy): domain Eukaryota; kingdom Metazoa; phylum Arthropoda; class Arachnida; order Ixodida; family Ixodidae; genus Amblyomma; species Amblyomma mixtum. The sequence goes on along the minus strand of NC_143015.1, from coordinate 78,520,551 downwards.
GCCGGTATCCCCATTAGTTCTTGAGAGGTTGCTCGAGAAGAGCAACCTGGGTCGCAACCTAATCTAAGCAACCCAAGTTCCACTGATGGAAACACCTTCCATAGCATGTGCCTCGTGCCACTGCTCACCTGCCAACTGGGTGGCTTACTTACCAATGTGCAGCCGGTAGGCAGGTGAGCAGTGGCGCTGTGGCAGAAGGCAGGTTGTATGGCAGGTGTTGCTTGGGAGAACACGAACGCGAACGAGCCCCCCAACCTAGTAGAGCAACGCACTGCCAAAACACATCAAGATATCGCACATATCCGCATTTGACCTAGTTGATGCCTTAGGAAGCATAAGAGGGTTCGCACACAGCTTCCACCCTCGCCGTTCGATGACGTTCTACGTCACATCAGCCGTAACTCAGGACGTGCTACGTCCGCCGCTTAAGAACGTGGGTGGCGCTGGTGAACACTCCAAACGTTAGGTTATTTGTAAACATAAATACCCCCGAAAGCAGAAGGTTTGACAGCCGTCGCCGTAGCTCAGCGGTAGAACACCGGACGCGTAATTTGGAGGTCGTGGGTTCGGATCCCACCGGCGGCATGTGGTTGTTTTTTCTTCTACTTTTCTAATCAATTAGCTTTAAGCGATAATATATTCAGTAATATTATAAATTGATCAACACCACAAAAATCACAAAAATAAATAAATAAATTTAAAAAACCCCTGTGCCCCTTGGTTTCTGTGGCTGTTGGCTTCTCTCAAATCAACTGATATTATTTTAATAACTGTTAACAAAGAAATGTTAGCGAATTCGTTTCTACGGCTTTAGGATCGCCCTCAGTGAGTAGCACATTTTGGAACAATAAAAATTTCTCAAAATTACACTTTGCTTAAACCCGCAGTGTAAATTAAGGAAGTGAGCGAGGGAATACTGGACACTGTTCCAAAATAAACACCTTACTCGGCCTATTAATGCGAATTCCACTGGCTCATTAGGTATCAACCCTTCATATATGTACCTCTTCGTACAAGAAATGCCGTGAATTTCGGCATAAAACTCACGGCCTATTCACGCATAAAACTTAGTATTTCTCGCTCAGAGGAATACCTCTAGCTTGGGCTAAATAGATTTTTATTAAATCCTAGTAGAGCATAAAGAGCCCAACGCTATTTTACGTACCCGTCGTAGACTACCCCCATGAGGTGCTTGATAATTAGCGCGTGCGGACAATGTAATAATATTTAGAGGAACAGTTGAACCCAGAAGGACATAGACTGGATGCGAAATGTGTAGACGAAATTACACTACTCTATCTAAATGCTATCCCAATTCTATGGCTCGCATGAAGCTTGGTAATTTCACAGTCAGGATTTAGAGCTAGGATTCACGTTCGCTTTGAATTTCCTACCTTCTTTTCCACTATTTTCTCCTTTAGTGGCACAAGTGTTCGTCTTGCGCTACAAACCTACAGAATCGATATGCGGTATTCTTCGATTTGCTGCACGTTAACAAGCGATGTTTTATGTGCTTGTACATCACACCGAATCGAGCTTTCTTCATGGTCCCGATCTGTTGTATAGTCATTTTTGGTGGTACGAAAGAACAAACGACTTTTATCGCAAAGACTCTTCGTGAAGCTGCTACTATTCTCATTCGGTGATTTTCTTGTGTAGTGGGTCTATTTTGGATATATATACGGCACCGGTGCCGCTTTACACTTTCCTGAACCTTCTCCTCGCCTTGTTTATGCTCATTAGCAATCAGTGTCTTTCTGTTGCCGGTTACACTCCATCCTATATAACGTGAAAACAAAGGAAGAGCTTTCGAGAACGTCATAACAGGCGATCTTTACTTTCGTACCAGTAATGTGGCTCCGTCTGGCGGGCCGTAGAAATGCAATCTTGGGCGGATTTAACGTAAAAATGCGACAAGCAATACCTACTAATTCTTCAAATATTAATACGCATAGCTAAATGTAGCGAATAACATGTAGAAGTTAGTGCAGGAGGCTGATATTTTTTTTTGTTTTGCACAGCACCGTACCGAGATAAGCGCCGCCCCAGAATTCCCTTTTATTCAGTGTTTTTCTCCTTCCTGAAGTCTACACCCGGAATTCTGTTCGCTCCTTAATGGAAGGTAATCTCATCTTCTTAATTGGTCTTCTTATACAGACGGCAGGTCATTTAAGCGAAACATGCAATAATTTGAGAGTTTGAAATTAGCTTGGCGCTAAGAAGGAAAGTTATGCGCTCGACCGCATGTAGAATTTTGCCCAAAGTATATATTGCAGCAAACTACTAGAAAGTATGTATGTAATTTAAATCAATTAAACACAAAATTGGTTGGTCGAAACCAGGAATCCCATACGTACCATCTCTCACGTTTTCACGTCCCTGCGTCGGGCTCTCAGGAATGAAAGTACGTGTCTCTTGCCATAGAGGTTTTGCCGCTTTTGCGCCGCACTATTTTTATGGCTCAGCCGTCGATACGAGTCCACCGCCAGAATGACGATGAGAAACAGCGTGATATATCTGAAATGTAGACATGAGATAAAAAAAAAGTTTAAATGAAATGATCCCAATTTTTTATGCTCTTTATTTTTACTTAAAACAAGTATAGCGTGATGTTCCAGCTGTGTATATTGCTTGCAGCCGGTTGACGTTCTCTGCCTATCAGCGAACCGACACAAAAACAACTCAGCCAAATGGAGGAAACCGAGCTATGAGGCACACCGGCCTAAAAAATATGGCACATGAAACATTTTATTTCAGTCGACATAACATTTCCTGTGGAAGCATTCAAAAGTTATCCTGAGCTTGCTAAAGGTTACTTCCAGACATATCTGCAGCGTTACCTATATAAGGCTTGGATGAGGACTTTGGCTCTTCATCAATTCTCTAACCTAGTTTCGTACAACTACTTTAACGTCTTTACCAAATTTCCGGGACTGCGATTTATTGTTTATTTCACTTTTTTTTTGCACATTTTTCTCAGTTTTTTTGCACCGCTTTCCAGGTATTTTCATCTCCTACACACATAATATTTTCGGTAGGTTAACCAAACTGGCGAATGCCTCCGCTTTCGAAAAAAAGTAATCCCATTCTTTCCCTCGGTTGAATAAATTGTTGCTGAGCTTTACGAGGGCTGTTCTGTGACTACTGCTTACAGCTGTTTCAGAGCGGAAAGATTTCAAAGTGGCTTTGCGGAAAGAAAAACAAGAGCTTAGGGAATAAAACTGATGCTTGCATACCTACGGAGTACAAACAACTGCGCCGGACTACCAGTCGGAGCAGTGCTGTTAAATAGCGGAAGACATGCTCTTCAGCCTGGTTTTATTCACCTGTCATCGTTATTCTGGAAAGGGCAGACACGAAATAGTTTAGCGCGTATGCGTATGAAATCCAGCTTCGAGCTTCAAGCCGCAGGTCTTTTCTTTCTTTTTGCTTCACCCAATGTTTATGCTCCTGATGCCGCACTTCGTTTCGTACTTATATGTGAACAGGGATTACGAGATGGCCCAGAGTTATCATGCACACACTACTCAAAAATGTTGTGGCTATTGAGCAATTTCTTTTTTATCTATCTCGATCATCCATGCATGTGCATGGAGTTATGAATTTTGAATTTTTTTATATAAACTCCCCATTGCGATCCACCTCTGTAAAGGAGATGTTGGGTGGAGGGGGCATGCAAGACTTTTAGTAAGAATCCTCGTTTCATTTTTCGCGATGGTATGGAGGAATAATTTGTCAAAGCTCCGGCACAAATAACTGCTAACACTTGCTCCGGCCCCATTCAGTCCCTCCGTCGTGCAGGCGATTGGAACGTTTGTTTGTGGTTAACAACATTTTGAATGTTGGTCTGTCGCACACTCACCTGAAAGTTAACGCCCGGCAATTTTTAAATTTAACTTCACAGATAATTCCTTCCGCACGGCCGGCACACGCCACATGTTTCATTAAGGAACACAGTCGCAACTCTGTCGGCATGACAGCAATGACGCCAACCCTGACAGCAGGGGATCTATGCAATAGATCAAGAGTTTAATACGAGACGCTGCAGCAGCAGGCCAGAACTGCAGTAGAGTGGCTAATACAAACGGCAATTGAATTTCGTCTTTCTAATAGTGGGACAGAACGTGTGACGTGTCAGAGAACATACAGTTCTGAGCAGCCTCACTGCCAGGCTGGATAGAGTAAGCTTCTTTATTGAAACTGCTATACAGGGTGCTAAAATAAGACTTTACGCAATTTTTAAAAATATGATTGATTTAGATTTTTTATTTAGAAGATACATTTTTTTCGGCACAGCATACTAAGCGCTGTAGTACATCAGAATTCAGCTGGGCGGTCTTAACTAGCAGGCTTGTTAACCGATTTGAATAGTTAATGTTTTAATTCTTACTGCTAAGCTCCTTAATTATCACGAGGCGCGTAGCCCACCATAAGAAATATCGACATTACTTTTTAGAATTTCGAAAACTGGGTTATCCTCGGCGCTGTGGGCCAACAAATTGTGGCTATTTCGACGAGTTAGGTGCACTGGAGAAGTTCTTTGCCTGCAAGCTTCTCGAAAGCGCATGTATTTTGGCGCGGTGTAGCCAAAATTTGTTGCGCCACTGCGCCACTCGCGTTTCTGAAATTCTAAAAAATTGATATGGATAGTACATATGGTGGGCTACACGGCTTTTGATAATTAAGGAGCCGAACATAGTTAAAAAGTTGACGATTCAGTATTTGTTAACCAGCCTGCTAATTAGCATGTCCTAGTTGTATTCTGATGTACTACACTGTCTCCAATGCTATGTCGAAAAAAGCACACTTCTGACTCAAAAAGCCTATTTTTTTTCGAATTGTGTAATATTTCAGATGAAACACGCTGTATAGCGTTGCATTGCTACAAACACAACGTGCCCACATTCTAAGCAAGTAGAACTGGGAACGGTTTTTCGAAGAATATATTCCGCCGCTACGGCTATTCTAAAAAGCAACGCTAATGGCCAAAATGTACCGCATTCTCGCGTTGGTGATTTCGCCACGTGCTCGTTTGACAGAGTGCAAAGCGCTAACAAATTTAATCAATTAGTTTTATATAGGGGAACATCGGCTAGCGCCGTGTTCCAGTCATATTTATTTCATTCTCGCATCCTCCTCGTTATATGGTTGCCACAGATTTGAAGCATAATGTCACCAGCAACAAAAACGGGAATACATGAAGAGGTACACAGAACAGCGGTGGTCTGTATACTTTTCTGTTCCTTTTTTGTTGCTGGTTACATTACGCTTGGTCCACACCAACCAATCCACATGGCTACCTTGTCTCTGTAGAAATTTAAAAGCAAATCTCCGTGTGCCTTATATGCCACTCAATTTAGTCATTACGAATAACGGAGAGGAAGCCAAAATTTTTCAGGTTTATCTTTAGCGTTTATTATAAGGGCCACGTAGATGAGGGTATTAATTTGTGATTTCCAGCTATAACATCTTTCTTATCAATCCCAGTAAAAACGCAATTTCTTTGAGTTGCAGCTGCGGTAACATTTATTGTCACACTGCGGTTAACGTAGCCCTGGATGTTAACTTCATTCAGTCGAAATTCGAATGCAAGCTCCTTTTCCATACTTAAATTTATTACCTACAAATTGTCCAGTTTCACAATCTCTCTGTTTTCGTTATTTGTGTTCGTGGAGATGAACAATATTCGTTAAGTCCGCATTGAATAACAAGAACTTAATTTTGGCCCTAAAGCATAATCAACTGACACGTGCGAGCGTCATTTCGCACCTTTGATTGGCTAGCTAATGTGAGGAAGAATGCATGAAGTACAAAAAGATGCGATGGGAAGAAGAAAACACGGAGAGAAGAGAGGAGTAGAGGAATACAACAAAACAGCGGAAAAACCAGAAAGCCGCGCGCTAGACTGATAGAATTTTCCACTTGAAGAAACCATGATTCGTGAGAAATGTATCTGCGAAAGGGCGCAGTTGTACGAAAGCTGGAACACAGAAACAGTGTCAACTAAAAAACTTGGCTTGTTAAATTAGGAGTGACTCAATGATAATATTGCTTTTATATGTTTTCTTGTCCGCAAAATCACTAAAAGAGCATGTAAACGGATATTGTTTTAAATAAAATGATAGATCCCCTTGCTGAAAAAGTTTGTTCTCCCTAACTTATATTTTGAACACACTGGCGCCCTTCTGCAAAATACGACTACCACCAATTGTTTGTTCTTTGTTGCACACCCTCCTTCATAGAGCTTACGAAAGCTCGCAGTTGCATTGCGCTTTGCATGAACGCTTCAAAAAGAATGATGGTTTGTTTCTTTAATAACCACCGTAATAACCGCAAGTTGTGTTACAAAACATTGTAACACACAAGGTGTTTTTTGAGATGTTGGAAAATTTCCAGCGCACACAGGACAGGGTCGAAGAAGAGGATGTTGCGCTAAACCACGTGCACACCGTTCTGACATTGGTAGTCTTTCAGGCCTGTTCTGAGAGCCGCCGCGGTGGCTCAGTGGTTATGGTGCTCGGCTGCTGACCCGAAAGACGCGGGTTCGATCCCGGCCACGGCGGCTAGAATTTCTTTGGAGAAGAAATTCTAGAGGCCCGTGTACTGTGCGATGTCAGTGCACGTTAAAGAACCCCAGGTGGTCGAAATTTCTGGAGCCCTCCACTACGGCGTCTCTCATAGCATCAGTCGCTTTGGGACGTTAAACCCCATACACCAAACCAAACCTGTTCTGAGAGAAAGAAGGAGCGCAAGATGGAGACAGGTACGGAGAAAAGTCTTCAAAAGTCAGTTTCTGATTAAACAATGGTTAAGGTCACACTGTGGATGGTACAGCTCGAAACGAGTGAAAGGCAAAGTAAAAGACGAAATGTATCGTGTCGTCTCCTCCTTTGTATTTCGTCCGTTTCACGTTGTACCACCCAAAATGAATGACAATTACCAACTCGCCCAGCTACCCGTTCATGTTGAGGTCATATTTTAAGATTCTGATGGCGAGGTCCTATATCATCTGCTGTTTCAACAATTATATTTTTGTCAGTTGAAGTAGCGGTTTCTATACAAAGGAAAGACCACAAAAGAGCTATATTTGCACAAAAGTGTAAATGATACAGAAAAGTGCCTTGGGTAACCGGCAGTTAAAACTTTCATGGGCTCTCCGACGGTGACGTGGTGGAGCTTCGGTGTGTCCCGTCTTTAACCAGTCCTTTCAAGATGCAATTACAGGCTGAAATGTTTTGCGCGAAATTTCCGCACACATTGTAAATACTTTACAAGCTACCTGGAAATACTGGATGTGTTCTATCAATGGAAGAAGAAATATAACCAAGAGATGATGTGCAGCCTAGGCAGATCATGCCCTCTAATATTTCATCGGTTTGTTCGTTGCCTACAGGGTGGCCCAATGATTATAGTGCTCGGCTGCTGGCCCGAAAGACACGGGTTCGATCCCGGCCTCGGCGGTCGAATTTCGATGAGGGCAAAATTCTAGAGGCCCGTGTACTGTGCGATGTCAGTGCACCTTGAAGAACCCCAGGTGGTCGAAAATTTTGGAGCCCTTCACTACGGCGTCTCTAATAGTCTGAGTCGCTTTGGGACGTTAAGCCGCCATATAACAATGAAGCCAAAAAACTTCTCAACCTCATGTAACAGTGGCGCACTCTCGGCCTTCGCTAAAATGCTGCACCGTGTACAGCGTCTCTCCAAAGAGCACACCGTGTTACTGGAGCGGTGCTGTCGCCTTCTGCGCCAAGCCATACATTAGAGGAACGCATGCGCACCTGCTCGCTGCCTCTGCATCAAGAAGGGCCGCGGCTGCACTGGTTATGCCCCGCTAGTTTTGCTGCTCGCCGCTTGGGGAGGAGCGGTGCGCTCTCGTCGAGTCGTCAAACTTGAGCCACGCCATTGCTGTCGGAAGAAACTACCAGTCAATGTTGATTGACACTGCTGCGAAAACGCACGAAGAAAGTAGTTTGGGCCGCTGTTGGTATTCACAAAATAAGCAAAGGAAATTGAGACCTTTAGCAGCCTATTTTATCTCAAATTGTTTGAAAAACAACTCCTACACCTGCAGCGTCCAAAGAATGTAATGAACTATACTCGATACCATGTATCCTAGGCATACAGTCTGCATGATACCCTGCTGAAATGTTCTTTATTGCATATTGCTGTTGGGCTTTCATTTTTGCGCACATGTTTCACATGAACACAGACCTGATGTCCCCGTTTCGTTCTAGTATTTTTCTTTATTTGCTCTTATGAAATTATCACGACCTATTGAGCCAGTTTAGGTACAGGTGCTAGGAAAAAAATCATGAGCACAAGCGACGCTAGCGGAGCGGCGAATTCGCACTACGTTGCTGACGTGGCGCCGCGGTTTTCGATTACGCCTTGCACTTTTCTTATCGGAATGTTCGTAGCTGCAGCGCCTAGCGTTGCCACGTGCCGCTGCCGTGGCATCTCACTTGTGCTACTCTTCTTTTTCGCTCTCGCCTGTAGGATGTACAGGTTTAGGCCATACGAAGTGGAGTTCTTTATTATCGCGCCGTGGAATGTTGCTCGAATAGCCTGCGACGCATGCATTCTTTTTGCTTTGTTTTACGTCAAGGATTTACGTCACTTATTCTTTCTATGATACAGAACGAAAAAGAAAGCTCAGTGCCTCTTTCAGACCAGTTGCTGCTATTCATATTAGTATCATATATAATCAATAGTTCGACGAATATACGTCTGGTCAGGAATTGAGTTGAAGGATAAAGAATACGGTCACTGACCAAGTCAAAAAAATTTTGAGACGTTTGAGGAACCCGTACGAGGTTCCGAAACGTCTCACAAATTTCTTCACTTGGTCAGTGACCGTATTCTTTTTCCTTTTAGTCACATATACGGTTACAAATTTTTAGTTATTTCCTATTGCGCCCATGGTTGTAGCTAACCCCTCCAATTGCCAGCTCCATCTGCTCGACCCGCTTTTCATTTGCAGCCAAGGGTCAATTAAACTGCTCATGGCTATTGCAACAGTAATAAGTGCAGTCGCCCAACAGTATTTATCCAATGACAGTCGTGATTGTTTCTGCGTGTCAGCTGCGCATCGTAACGCGACGTGACCTCTTCTAAGTCACCTATTTCACTCAGAGAGGAAACATCGGTCACTTAATCTGGATGTAAACATGGGAGTATATGGCAATATGGGACAGAATTTTTGATATTCTTCGCTCTGTCGACCTGTCAAGGATTGCACCTTTAAAGCGTTTTCCAACGTGCTCCTGCTCGCCCTGAGTGTTCCAGCGAGAAGCAGCACTCAGGTAACTGTGGTAGCTAATAGCTGCGCTCCTTGAGGTGCTCATACTGTTTATGCTACTTCTAACATCTTGGGTGTAGCGTAGTTTTCCAATATTTCCAAGAGTTTTCCATTATTATTCAAGAGGCGCGAATAGAAAATTAGCTGCACAAGCGGCCTTGGTAGCCAAAGGACAGTGCTGATGGGAAATGAATGGACAGGCATTTGTCATGCAGTGGACCAAAGCAGAATGTTGACAGTGATGATAAAAGTTAAATGAATGGTTTATTAGCGTACACTGGTCCATCTCGCTAGGCCTTTTCTGTGGGCTGCGTGTATTTCTTGCGTGCAGGATTTTAAATGGATAATGTCGTCATAATTTCACCAACCTGTACCTTTCGGCACTTGAGCCATCGTTGTACCATGATCATTTTTCTTCTACTTCCTTCTAGGTCAAATAGCTTCCTCTGTGCGAGGCATTTCGTCGTTGTACACCGCATTTATTTCATATAGTGGCGAAACAAAAGTATTTAGAGCAAAAATAATTTAGGAGAGGATATTGCGACATAGAAATGCTGCTCTCGATGCCCTAAACAAAGAGGGTTGAAAGTGACAGAAATTGGGCTCCAATCCCTTACGTCAAACAGTATTTGAAAATAGAACTCATAATCTGCTAATATTTGGGCCATATCTTGACAAAGTTAAATATAGGCTGCCTGCATTTCTGGAGAATTAGCCGAATTAATTCGATGGTTCTGTGTTCTGTCTCCACAAAGATACTAGCGTATTATCAGCCAGGACAGCAGCTTGGGCATGTTGGTTACACATTTGTGATGGATCAGCGCAAAACACTGAGACAAGTGGCAAACGGCAAGACACCAGAACTAGAGGCCTCTTTGAGCCATTGATCAGACAAGGGTAGGGATATGAGGTTCTCGTTGTGACACAGAAATTAAAGAAGCCAACTGTTAACGAAACCTTGGAAAGCATAGGGGAATTCTTTTTTTATTAATGGTATAGGTGAGTGATAAATTAGCAGCGTCATCGTTTGTGCCTGCATGATAAATGATTACAAAGTACAAGAAAAGCAACCACATGTCGGAAGGAGTATGCGAATAACATCTTCATGGAATACGAATCGAATATGAACTTTCAACATTGAATAACGAATGAAATATGAAATCGCTAGGAGTAGGCAGGATTGATGATAACAGTGTTCTTGCTTTCTCATTTTGGCGCATTCAGCGTAGTTAAATGAAGTGCCAGGTAGAAAAAGCGTCCACGGCATGCTTCTCCCCTGTTAGACTTCAGGTTACGACGTCATAGTTGTATCACATAAACCTTGTTATTGAAAGCGTTCGCTACACTCGCCGCAAAATGAACTGAGGCCCGCCTTATTTACTCTTCACGAGCTGGTCTCTAAATTCAGTACGATTCGTACTTTATGCACCCAGCTAGAGCACAAAGAGAGAGTTCAGAGTCATGTTTTCATGATGCAGCATGCCATTTACAGATTGTTTGTGAAAAGGATCAATAAGAGCAAAGCATTTATGTCTGCATGCCGATAGTGTCTTCGCGGCAACAATACCCAGCAACACCGGAAGTAGGCAAAGGCTTCTAACTGGTTCTGTCCGTCAGAAATTGGGCTGAACTCAAAGACCTAGTACTCAAAAGATAAAATGATACATAAAAACGAAGGAGGGAAGAGTAATAAATATAAATAAACATTCTGCACAAGAGCAGAAGAGTGGTTTTTATTTGATATGATTGAAAGTGATCATACCATCTGTGGCTAATGCACAGCAAGCGCTGCAGCGCTAGCCGTGTCCCCCAGGGTTGGAGACAGATGGCACGGAGTACCGAGTGAGCCCCATTACTGGAACGGATGTCACACAAATGATGTTCCATATCTGTAGCGAAAATTGCGCAAGAGAGCTTTGTGGAGCAGAGAGTTCCACAACGGAAAATTTATTGGCTTACCTGTTTAACGCAGACATCATACCAGTTTTTCTAAGAAACTACATCAAGTAGCCTATGTGAAGGATCACTTTTCTGAATGCAAGAAGCACAACTTACATGCCCTCGTTTTCCTATTCTCTGATGAAACAAAATATTCCGACGATGCTTTGTACTTACTTAAAAAATACGTTCGCTCAACAAGAAGGTGTATTTAAAAGGAAGCAGAAATTTGGTTTATGAACTGTAGGACTTTTAAAAAATCCAAAGAATGAAGTCTGTGGTTGAAGTTCCTCTTCAAGTTGTACCTTGTGAATCCTCTGCATCAGAACGTCTGCCTACCCATGCAATCACATCAGTTAGCCCTCAATTATACAGAAACATGTAGAAACTGGCAGAAACACTTAAATGGACGAAAATACTTCATTAAGGTGAAGAGTGTGCCGCAAGCGATGGACACAATTAACACTGAGGTAGAAGGTCACTGTTGAAGGCATCGCGTCTTTTTGAGCGATAACTACTCTTAACGTGCCTGATACGTTAGGTGTGCCAAATTAATGTCGTCAGCGGGTATAAAGCTTCGAATTAATATTTCGTATTTTTTTAAACATGTGTGACTTTGAAAAGTTGAAAACTCCTATATTTACGTCTAATACCAACAGCTATAACTTTCACACAAACTAAAGTTGAGAGTAACGCTTTCGCGTTTATGCCGGTCTATGTATTAGCAGTGCAATGTGCTGTAATAAAAAGACGTATGGTTTTGCAGGCAATTATCAGTAAAAACGTAAACTATACACAAAATTGCCTTTCTACAAGGAGGAGTTTTCAAATAGCAGGCTGCAAGATAAAAATGTTTCTGCCATTCGACAAACCTTGTTGACTGCTTGCATTGATCGACATTAGTCTTTGTGCGGTTTGAATAGAAAATGTTACCTGAGAGACACTGCTCTTTTTGGCATAGCGGAAAAAACGGTCATATTTCCACTTTGAGAAAAAGTTTGAAGATTGAAGTTTGAAGTTTGAAGAACTGATATTTGTTGCGTAGCGAAAAGGAACGAAGGAGGAAAGCGAAAATTCAATGAGAGGAAAAGAGGTTAAGTGTATTTAAGATGTCAAATGACGAATTTCTGCTTGAAATAGTGAAGCTAGCAGTCTTTAGAAGCGCTAAAGAGAGCTGATTTTCTTTAACGGGCACCTGGGATACCCTAGTACAGCCTTTCGAAGAGGACTGAAAGGCTTGGCAACAAACACAGATTTCCTAAGCATCACAAATAACTGGAAACCTCTTGCTAAATTTTAACCTGTCTCCTTCTCTCCAGGGTCGCTAAAGCAAATTTTGTTTGAAAAGTCTAAGAACATATAGATTTTTTCCGGAGGATCTCTATCTTTATCAGGAGCTTGCGATACATCACGTGGTGTACATCAGCTTTTAATGTAAAACTTCTAGAGTTTTAACAGAAATCCGCAGTGGAGAAATAAGCCTCATATTTCGCACACGTTGCACGCTGCTAATGGGCCTGCCTGCAGAACGGATGTTGAGAATGAGCAGTTTCTTTGTTGGTTTCCCCCCACCCATTTTTCAAATGACATTCAGCCAGAGTAATACGGCGGAAAAGTGTACGACTCCGCGCTTTTATGTACCCTGTCGAGAACTGCATGAAGAATACGTATATAGGCAACTTGTCGAAATGAGAAGCTATACCACGCTGTCCTCAGCAGTGCATGGTTGCAACACGTGGCTCAAATACTCTAGACCTAATTTTTAGTAGTATTCCTGATTCCATAGGCGATATTACATATTTTGATGACTTCAGTGATCACAAGTTGATGCAATTACCAATCAGAATCAGTCATAGGCACTCCGGTCGTGAAACTAAAAATATGCGGGACTACAATAAGGCCAACTACTCTCGGATTAACACTGATTTTGACACTTTCTTTCGGTTCACATTTCTGCCACACTTTTCTTCTAGAACGGTGCATGAAAACTGGACCCTTTTTAGGGAAAAGATCTGTGGGTTGGTTGACTTGCACGACCTATTAGTCCATGTGAGCAATGATAAGTTCAATCCTTGGTTTAACAAGTCCCTTGGAAGGTTTAGAAATAAAAAGAAACGATTATATAAGAAGGCCTTGCTGACTAGCAATCAGAATGACTGGACGACTTACAAGGTCTGTGTCAAATCATATTGTGCTGCCATACGGGACGCGAAGGATAACTTCTTTTCTGATGATCTCCCCGCATTGTTAAAATCCGCGCCTAAAAATTTTTGGCAGTTGATTGTGCCGCAGCAAAATAGTAATCACATTTCTCTGTGTACAGACGCACATGTTCCTGTTCCTGATAATGGTATCCCCTCTGAGTTCAACAAATTCTTTTCATCCGTCTTCACTAAGTAAGATCATTCCAGCGTACCATTTTTCCCCGAATTTGACTGGCCGTATATGGAACCCATTACTGTTACTTCTGAAGGAATATCACTTCTAATAGACAACCTCAACCTTTCCACTTCGTGGGGCGTTGATAATATTAATTCTAAAGTACTGAAAAATACTAAGCCGATTTCTAGCGATATATTATGTCGTATATTTCAGCAATCTCTCCAGACAGGTCAACTCCCTGCAGAGTGGAAAATGGCAAAAGTCATTCCGGTTTATAAAAGCGGCGATAGAAATTCTCCTGACAGTTACAGACCAATATCGCTCACATGTATATGTTGTAAACTACTTGAGCATGTTGTTTCTTCTAATGTTCGTCGCCACTTTGAGTCTAATCATTTTTTCTTTCACAACCAGCACGGCTTCAGAAAAGGTTATTCGTGTGACACTCAGCTGCTCGAGCTAACAGCTGATCTAAATTTTAATATGGATAAAAATAACCAAACAGACTGTATCTTTCCTGATTTTTCGAAGGCGTCTGACCATGTAGCCCACTGCCGTCTAATTTCCAAGTTGTCAGCACTTCGTCTTGATTCCCTAACCTTATCATGGCTCCGTAACTTCCTTTCCTTTCGCGAACAGTTTTCCTTTGTTAATAATTATTCTTCACCATCTTCATCTGTTACTTCTGGTGTTCCTCAGGGTAGTGTTCTTGGTCCTTTGTTGTTCCTTATCTATATTAATGATCTACCAACTAACATATCCTCTCTTGTGCGCTTGTTTGCTGATGATTGTATAATTTACCGGGAAATAAAATCGACTGATGACCATCACCTCTTTCAGCAGGACCTTAATATTATTTCTAGGTGGTGTGAAAAGTGGCTCATGACGCTCAATCTCTCCAAATGTAAAACAATGACTTTCAGCCGTAAACGCTCCAATTCTGAGTTCTGCTACTCACTGAACAACGTGCCTGTGGCTCAGACTACCTCGTACAAATACCTAGGCATTCTTTTATCACCGCACCTCTCATGGACCGAGCATATCACTTCCATCTGTGCTAAAGCATCTCGCTCCCTTGGTTATCTCCGCCGTAACCTAAAAAATGCTCTGCGCATGTTCGCAAGTTAGCTTACGTGACTTACGTTCGCCCCCAGCTTGAATATGCTTCTCCGTTATGGTCACCACATCCGAACTATCTGAACTTAAAATTAGAATCGATACAAAACAGAGCTGCCAGATTTATTTCTAGCCCTTATACCCGCCAATCAAGTGTGTCTAAAATGAAAAAAGAACACGATCCCCCACCCCTAGAAAAATGCCGCCAAATCGCGCTTCTATGCTTGATACAGAAGTACGTGTACACAGATAGACCATCGCCTCTGCCACTCAGCAATCCACTGCGCACGTCTCGACACTTGCATAATCATCTTAGTTTTTCTCGCATCTTCGGCCGTACAAAAGAGTTCAATTCATCTGCACTTCCTCGTGCCATTTCACTCTGGAATGATCTTCCTGATGCAATTGCATCGTTACCTAACCCTGCGTCATTCCGTGAACATGTGTTAAACTTGTACTGCTAGCACTAAGTACATGTGTTATTTTGTACAGCGTACATGTATTACCATGTTAGACATATTTTTCTGTGTATATGTATGTATGCACCTGTAAGTATTGCGTTGTGTAGATACGATTTAGTTTTCTGTTCTTGTGAAATTTGTTCTATTTTGATACTGATATACCCAGTGTTTGCCGCTTCTTACTTAAATCCTTTTGATATTGTAACCCCCCTCACACAATGCCCGTTGGGGCCTGTGAGGTTCAATAAATAAATAAATAAACGAAAACAAAATTAAGCCGGTCTTTTTCTGAGGCCTGTTAGTTGACATGCGTGAAATTGAAGATTTTTTGCCTATATAAAGGTATGCCGTGTGTCAGTGCCGAACATACATGGTGACCGCCGCAATGCAAAATACAAGTCAGGAATTTCTTCGAATATGGTACGGCCTGGCCGATCTGCGTGCCCGGCTTAGCTTTCTTGGAGCCGGCGACTGTTCCTATTCTCAATGCCGGATTGGTTGGCTCCGGTGTTGTTCTTTTCGCTGCCTGGATGCGGCTAAAGCTGTTGGTGGGGCTTAGAGGAGCAGTTCTCTGCTCACCCGCTTTCTTCCGCAAAAGTCGCGGGGCTATAACGACAGGGCTGGAGGGTAACGTGGGGAACATTGGTCCAGGATTCAAATGAAAAGTAAAAGAAAACGTCTAAGCAATGTTGACCGTAGCTAGATTACTCTGCAGCCGTCGCGACTCAAACGGTCATGTTTTTCGGCCGCGGATTAGGCACTGATAATCAACATCCTGGTTAAAGAGTGTTCCTCATGGAAAGTCTGGAACAGCACAGAAAATAGGCATAAGGTAGTAACATCTAAATAACCAAAGGCCAGATCAGGCAAAGCAATGATTTATGCAATCATCGTCTCTTCAGTCTAGTTTAGTGCACTTTTGACCACAACTAACTCATCATAGTGCTTGAACATTTTGTTGGCAGATCATTTCTGTGTACGGTTTGTGCCGGCAAAAAATGGTTTAGTGGATATTATTTGTTTTGTTATATTGTGTTCCAGCTATTACGAGAGCTTGCTTATATTTGGTTTATATTTGCTTTATTGGGGTTTAACGTCCCGAAGCAGCTAAGGCTATGAGGGACGCCGTAGTGAAGGGTTCCGGAAATTTCGACAACCTGGGGTTCTTTAACGTGCACTCACATCGTACAATACACGGGCCTCTAGAATTTCGCCTTCATCGAAATTCGGCCGCCGCGGCCGGGATCGAACCCGCGTCTTTCGGGTCAGCAGCCGAGCGCCGTAACCACTGAGCCACCGCGGCGGGGCGCTTGCTTATATTTAAAAAAATCTAACAATTAGTTTTTTTCTGTTTTTAGTCCTACTGCTTACCTGCCTCACTTCTGTGTGTGAGAAATGTGCTAGGCAGCGTCGTTTTCTAGAAGTATTACATATTATACAATACATACCCTAAGCACATCGCCTGACCCGTCCATCTACGAGGTTAACACGCTCTCTAAACTCGTCAGACCGATCAAATTTAGAGGTCTCAGTTATTGTAGAAAGGGCCTTTCCCGCGAATGCTTTGAAAACCATTCAATGGGAGAATTCGAAGAAGCTGCTATATTCCTTAAAATGGAAAAAGTAGAGATGGAGAAGCGTGAACAAAGCTGGAAGTCCACGTAGCTTACAGTGTTAAACGTACTCACTCGCTAACTAATTTCACTTCGAAATCCAGTCATGCGCGATGGCACTGCCTTGGTCACTTCTGATCTCCTTGCTAATTCTGCGCATATCTGTGTTCACCAGTTAGCCTTGCTGCAGAGATAGTTTCCGCGGCTCCAGTAAAAAAAGTGTTCCAACCATGTTTTAGATTCATATCGGCATGATTTTCGAAGGTGTACAGAAACACGTCACTATATCCCAGAACCCATCGGAAGTCAAGAAGGCATCCTTGATTTAACTGCTCCTCAACCCTGACGTCGCCGTACTCAAATGCCATTTCATATTCAAAAGCTAGCATGTCTAACTGAACGAACCTTTTTGCAGCGTAATATCGCGATCAGTATAATTGTAAGCACTCATGATGTTAAAGAGCTAATTTTACGAAGCACTGCAAGGGTAGCGCTTCTGAAGAGAATTGCGCTTAGCCTTTTTTAAGAGAATCGCATTAAGTGCAATGTTTTCCATATTCTATTGGTGCGCAGCACGACGTCATTGATCTCAAACCGCTCAGCTCTTGAACCCAATGGGGACAAATTTACGCGAATGAAAGTGCGCAATAGTCCAACAGAAATATACGCGGAAGTTCAGAGTAATGTTGCAATGATGCAACCTGCCATTAACAGATTGTTTGTGAAAGGTTGAATTAAAACCTTTTTTTTGCCGATAAAGCCTTTATCGAGTTTTTTTTTTTTTTTGTCGCGCATGTGTTAGTTTATTCAGCAGCAACAAAACCCAGAAGGCGTGGTGTACGTAAGGCGCTCTGATTTGGAAGCGAACAAAACTGCACCGATCTAAGAACCCTAGCACCCTAAGGTAAAAACGAAACATATAGCGAATGACGTAAAGTTAATAAAAATACTAGGCACAGCATTGCGCACTAGCGCAAAAGACTGGTTTTTATTCGATTGAAGTGCAAGAGAACGTATCAACTGCGTCTAATGCATGGCGAGGAGTGCAGTGCTCACACTGGCAGCCAGGTGGCCCGAGGGCTGGATACCGATGGTACGCAGTGCCACGTGTCTCTCATTAGTGGAGCGGATGTCACGTATAGCATATTGCAATATCTGCAGACAATGTCCTGCACAAAATTTTCTAGGGAGCAGAGAGATACATGACGGAAAATTAACCAGCTTCCCTACTTATTACAGACATCCTCCATGGTAGCTTAGAAACGACCTCAAGCGACTCGTGTGAAAATTCACAGCAAGCGCAACTTACATCCGCCGTTTTTTCATTCACCAATGAAAGAGAAGAATAATGGCACAATATTCAACAAATCCAGCGAATGAAGCCTGTGGGTAAATTTGCCCTTCCTTTTTCCTTGTTTCACCTTGCAAGTCTTCTGCATCTGAAATTCGTCTGTTTGCCATCTTTCAAGTTGGCCTGCCCAAATTCAGTAGCAGCAACTAGCCCTGCATTATACAGAAACCTGTAGGAACAAGCAGAAACTCGAAATTGAACTAAAAGCCCTCAAAATAATTTGAGGACAGCACTACAAGCCATGGACCCTGATAACGTCGACCTAGAAGCTCCACATTGAAGGACAGATTTTTTTTACGGAATAAGAGTCTTTTTAGCGTGTTTTATTTTTAATGTGTACCGCGTTAGTCTCATCACTGGGTACACGGATTCCGAAAATTCTTTTGTACTTTTTTAAACACGTCCAACTTTGAAAATTTGAAAACCGCCAAATTTGCCTCAAACGCCAACTGTGACTTATATAGGTCTAAGTCTCAGCACTGCAACTAAATAGAATAAAATGTCGGATGTCTTCGCACGCACTTAGCAGAAAAACCTATTCCGTACACAAAACTAGGGTTTCTGCAAGGATCAGTTTTTGGATAGCAGGCGGCAAGATTAAAAGTACTAACAACATCCAATAATCCTATTACACTATTTGCCCCGATAACGAATTAATAAGCGCACAAAGTTTGAACAAAAGACTTTCACTGAGATAAATTATCATCTTGGCATAATAAAAGAAAAAGAACATATTGCAATTCGTCCGTAGTCACTCCTGATGAAGGAACCGTGCTGATAATGAAACGTCGTGTTTTTCCACTTTTACAGCGCAACTCTCATGGGCCCGTTCCTGGGTTGGCCCATGTCGCAGACGTCGGTGTGTCTGAGCAAACCATAAATAAATAAATAAAAACATTGCCACGACTGCATTTCGACACCGTAGCGCAGCAAGCGGGTCAGCTTCGCTGGCAACTGCAGGAGAGCACTGGGCTTCGCCGCAGCCGATCAAGTGTTGTGCTAAACTGCAACATACTCTCGTGCTGTGCATTGCACATCGTTGTCTTCTTCAAATAATACTACTAACGAACTAATGTTGTCGCCAGACTTGCCCACAACCCTGCAAAGCAAAACAGTTAACCTGGAGTGCTTTAGACACCTTCGCTGGCAACTGCAGGAGAGCACTGGGCTCCGCCGCAGCCGATCAAGTGTTGTGCTAAACTGCAACATACTCTCGTGCTGTGCCTTGCACATCGTCGTCTTCTTCAAATAATGCTACTAACGAAATAATATTGTCGCCAGACTTGCCCACAACCCTGCAAAGCAAAACAGTTAACCTGGAGTGCTTTAGACACCTTCGCTGGCAACTGCAGGAGAGCACTGGGCTTCGCCGCAGCCGATCAAGTTTGTGCTAAACTGCAACATACTCTCGTGCTGTGCACTGCACATCGTCGTCTTCTTCAAATAATGCTATTAACGAACTAATATTGTCGCCAGACTTGCCCACAACCCTGCAAAGCAAAACAGTTAACTTGGGGTGCTTTAGACACCGACAGAGATGGGCTGAAATTTCGCATTGGCAGAATTGTAATCATCCTTGGAAATTTCTTGGTTGACGTACTCGTCTAACTCCCAATGGTCCTTCCCATCGAGAGAGACCTCTGTCCTATGTTTCGTTTTGGAGAACATATTTGCACTTAGATAAAAAAGTATATATAAGTAGGCAAATTAGAGGAGTGTAAATGACTCACACTTGTCGCAAGTGTTTCCTTAAGCATTTCTATGCCATTTTTACACATGTAGCTGCTAGGCTTTCTTTTCTACCTCATTTTGTTCCACCAGAGAACTGACGAGATGCCTTCATGCGAGGAGAGATATCCTCCATGAGGAAAAGATTCCCAGTGAATTGCCGCGTCACTGGCGACGCCACTCACCGTACACGTAGAGAAGATGCTCCTCTCTGGATTTGTTCAATTAAGGGCAGAGAACTACGGCACAAACTTTACAGAGAGAACTTTGCTTTTCAAATGTAATGGCACGTTGCGGCTTGATCAGTTTCAGTGTTGGACAAAAAGGGACTAGCCTGGATTTGTATGAAAAAAAAAACCTTTACATTAGCCTACACATTCACCTTCTAAGTTCTTGAGTTCCAACGAAAGTACCTCCTTGAGTGGAGACTGCAGATAGCGAACTCACGCAATGTACATAGTGAAATGAAAAATGCTGGTAGAGTCCACTCCCATCGTCCTGAAAAACCAAAACCTTGCGCGCAATGAATGTTTAGCGTGCAGTGGGAACTGATATCGGAACCATTTTCGGATATTCAGCAGGAGAGGATCGCCTGGCATCCGGGGCTGAAGCGCGAACTTTTCGCGCTATTTACTTTGGAGCGAGAAGACACAAAGGAAAGCAAAGACATCTATGAGAGAGAGAGAGTGGGAACAAGTGTGCATAAGTGGACAAATCACGAGATTCATCATTAAATACAGACAGAACAATCAAATATAGACGTTTTGGATATTTGTCGAAAGGGCCTTTCAAGCAAATGCCTTAGAAAACAGTCAGTAGGTGCTTTTAATGTCCAGCTATATTCCTTAAAAAAGGAAAAAGCAGAGAATGAGAAGAGTGAAGTAGGCTGCAGTCCCATGTGGCTCACAATGTTATTATCAGGACTGGCTAATATCAGGTCTAAATACGATCATGCACGGTGAAAGTGCCTTCCTCGCTTCTGATCGTTGCATATGTCTGCATCTCAATTAGACTTGCTGCAGAGAACGTGCCCGATGCTGCAGTGAAAAAAGTTTTCAGGATGACTTTCGAAACTGTGCACTGGAAACAAAGCTGTGGAACACAGAATTGACCTGAAGCCATGCAGGCATCCTTTCAGCGAGCGCTCTCTAAGCTAGTGCCGTTGTAGTATAATGCTGTTTTATGGTGTAAAGCGAGCATGTCGCATTGAAAGAATTTATTTTAAGCGTAATATGGCGCTCTGTATAACTGTAAAAACTGACGATTTAAGAGAGCTGATTTGGCGAAGCAGTGGAAGCATAGCGTTCCTGAAAACGGTCGCACGTCATTGAGAGCAGTGCTTCTTATACCGTGGAGGTGTGCCCCACGACGCTTTTGACCACTAACCGGCGCGCCCCCTCAGCAAAATGACGAAAAATTCATACGAATGAGGATGAGGAGTTGTAAAATAGCAGAAAAAGAGGAAGCCTGCTAGCGATGCAGCCTGCCCATTACAGATTCTTAGTGAAAGGGCTCAATAAAAAAAAAAAACAGATTAATTTTGTCCTGCATGAGGGTAGTGGCTTCAGCGGCAACAAAGCCCAGAATCCAAATACGCAAGGATTTCTGACCAGTTTCAGCAAAACATATTGCGTCGAACACAAAGCACTGTGTCTAAGATAAAAAGGAAACATAAAACAACCGATTAACATTATTAAAAATACGACGACAGAACATTACACCCTTATGCAGAAGAATGGTTTTTATTTGATCGGAACCCAAGAGAAAACAACATCCATGCATGATGTAGGGTCAGCAGTGTACCGCTCACCGTGTCAGCCAGGTGTGCGAATAGCTAGAGACAGATGGTACAGGGTCCCGTGTGCACCTCATTACTGGAACGAATGTGACGTACCTGTATATCATGCATCAACATCTGCAGCGAAAGGTGTGCAGGATATTTCCTGTGGAGCAGAGACTTTCCTTTTTGAAAAATTGGCCAGCTTACCTGCTTAACACAGAGACCGCACAAAGTTGCTAAGAAACGAAATCAAGCAGCCTACGTGAAAGTTCACTGTTCTAAAATCAAGAAGCACATCTTGCATTCCCCCTTTTCCCATTCACCCATAAAACGAAAAATTCTCAGGATGCTGGGTCCTCCCTTAAAGTACATTTTCGCTCTACAACAAGGTTATATACAGGCAACAATAACCATTTTGTTTTTCAGAATTGCAGAAAATTGAATAAATTCAATGAATGAAGCCTGTAGGTAAAGTTGCATTTAAGTACAGAGCTCGGGCTCAGCATCTCAACGTTGTCCGCGTGCTTTCCATCAAGCTGGCCCACCCGCATGCAATCGCACCAGTCAGCCCTGAATTACACAGAAACCTGCAGGAACGGGCAGAAACTCAGAATTGAACAAAGGCTTTAAATTGAATAGAAGACCACCCCGCAAGTAATTAACTGAAATTACATCTAGGTAGAAGGTTACTTTTGAAGGGCCCCGCCGCGGTGGCTCAGTGGTTACGGCGCTCGGCTGCTGACCCGAAAGACGCGGGTTCGATCCCGGCCAGTAAGTTCAGTATATATAAGCGAGTTATGTCCAGTGAGTGTTAACTTTTGCACAGAAAGGGGCCCTGCAAGGGGCTGCAATGAGCTTGCGGTATCTTTGGGATGTTAAAGGAGAACACGTCACAATTATCCATCAGGAAGAATTTTTGAATGCGCTTTATAGAAGCGGTGTTAGCTAGTCGAAATTTGATTTTCAGCGTCTTCGCACCTTTCCTTCTCCTCTCGTCACTTTTCGTAAACTGAAATGTCTGCGCTCAGCCACCTGCCCCATCGCCGAGGCCGGAGCTTCCATGGCCATGATGGCGGCCTGTCGTGAAAAATAATGTAACAATAGCCATCTCTGAAGCGGTTTACGCAAGACTGTGCGACCGAGGAGGGTATGCATGAAAAATTAGAGGACACACTTAAGCTCCGGCTTAAGAATATTACGCTATAGCGCTAATGAGTTAATGGCCAGATATGCGAAATTGATCACTCAACTTTACAGTCATAGGTCCCTGGGAGTCCTCACACCAATCAGTCAGCAATGGTGCAGCGGTTAAGCGATGCGCCTGCCATGCGATCGCAGGCGATGCCACCCGAGAGGCTTGTACGACCCATGTTGCTCTACCCGAGCAACCTCTCTTGAGCAATCATTAATTTAACATCCGTATGCAACGCTGGTGAGTTTGATTACAATCCGCTGGAAAAGATTTGGTGCTAACTCACCAAGGTTACTTCTCAAGGTGGCCACCTGAGCCACCCTATTTGAGACTCACAACGCCGGCAACGCCAACGCCAGATTTCCTGGATAACGGGGGCTATAACACTGTCACGATAAGAGTCTCCGGAAAGGGCCTGCCAACTTTCGTGCGTGATTCTGAGCTCTCGTGCGTGTACTTGACTCATGTGTTCATAAAAGCGCAATGCAGGGATAGAATGAGTGGACATTTTCCGCGAATATTTCTAGTGTTGTTTGTTCATTCTCCAAAGCTGCCGGCTTACCGCTTTATCGCTTTGTTTGCGATGCAAAGACGCACCTAGATTTATCTCGATCTATCGCATCCAGGCGGAGCCGTCTCTACGTTGTTCCAGAGTCTTCTAGCACCTTTCCAAGCTTTATCTCGAGAGTTGGCTATCAGCTATAAAAAAAGCACAGCCCAGAGCGGCGGGGATTCTGTTCGACGACCACCGAGCACGCTTGTTGCTACGCCGCCGCCGAGTGATTAAGTTCTTTGCGGGCGCAAATCAGCCCAAATAAAGAGTTTCGTTTAGAAGCGAGTCTCGCTGTTTTCCTGTTCGCAGGACTGCTGTCACAACTACGTGACATGTGGTGGAGGTTTGACGGATGTCCCTATCGCCCTCACCCTCTGAGAACTGCCAAAGAAGCCCGAGTCGTCTCGAAGAAAACTACGAGAAAGCTGCAGAAGCCGCCCCAACCGAAGACGAAGTGCGAAGTAGCCGTCGTGTCCAGCGGCGTTCACCTGAACACGGACTACTGCCGGACCGCACGCGAGAAAAGAAGGACTCAATTCCGACGTCAACCACAGCTACGACACCAGCCCCCATTATTTTGTACCAGCCCCGACTGCCGCCCACATTCAACGGTTCACCGCCCGAGGATCCTGAAGAATGGCTGGAACAGTACGACCGTGTCCCCGTCTTCAACAGTTGGGATGACTAGAATAAATTAGGCCATGTTTTCTTTTCCCTGGAAGGACCAGCCAGAATTTGGTTCGAGAACCATGGAGCTTCCCTAACGACGTAGGCACCATTCAAGCGGGAGTTCTGACATGAGACTGACATGACGGAGGAGTAGAAGCTGGAGCTTTTGATGCGTGGTGCTAAAGAGGCACTTTTAGGCGGTCTGACCCGCAATCCATCGAAGACAGTCGCGGAATTCACCACTGAAGCAGTCACCATTGAGAAAACCTTGGAAGTACGAGCCCGTCATTTCCCTCGACAGCCCGAAGTGACCTCGACTGCCCTCTTGGATGGCACAGCATTCGGAGGCTGCCAGCGGGATGTTATCCGCGAAATTGTGCTGGAAGAGCTGCGTCGCCTGCTAGCATCTTTCAACCAGCCTCAAGTAGCGACCCGTAAGGAAATCATCCGCGAAGAAATACAGCAAGCACTTGTCTCCCCGTCACAGACGACACCAACGGCAGCTAAAGTCATGACCTACGCCGCCGCACTACGCATTCCTCCGCCCCGACGAGACCCCCCAAGCGCTCTTCGACGGGCACCAGCTCTACAAGAACGACGACCCCTGGCTCCCGCCCGCCCCTCTTACGAGCGGAGCAATAGAACTAGAAAATGCGACCATTGGAGGACTCTCAACAAGCGTCCACTTTGTTTCCATTGTGGCCATGCCGGGCACATACTTCGCCACTGCCCATAGAGACGCATCGGCCTGCGAGGCTTCGCCATCAACGCCCCATGACCTCTCCCCGGCCAGCGACCACGGGAAATCGATTGCTACCTGCGCAGAGGGGAGTACGTGTTGTCAAGCTGTCTTTCCCGCTCCCCGTCACCGTCCACCGCACGTTTTTCATTACCGGGCCGCAGCTACGCCGCGGATGTCCGAGGAAGATCCCCTAGCCCTCGTACAGCAAACTAAACAATGTAACCTGTGGAGGTCACGTTGCTTGCCGAGGAAACGACGAAGATCTTCCAGTGACCACGTCGTATGAAGACGCCGCACCTACTACGCCTACAACGCATACAACAGCCTCGACCCCGAAGCGAACCGCCTTCAAAACTACGCCGCCATCAAGAAAAGCTTCGACCACAAGCCCCACCCACGATTCACATACTCGACGAAGCCATGACCCGACGCCGAGGACGACGCGCAACGCCAGAGCTAGGACATACGACTTAGAAGTCCTTATCGATGGCCGGAAAGTTACCACTCTAGTCGACGTAGGAGCCGATTATTCGGTGATGAATGGATCATTCGCTGCACAGTTGAGGAAAGTAACGACCGCTTGGAACGGCCCAGAAATTCGCACCGCTGGGGGCCACCTCATTGCGCCATCAGGACGATGCACAGCGCGAGTGACTCTCAAGGGGCATACCTATCCAGCGGCCTTCTTCGTGCTGTGGCAACGCCTCCGGGTAGTGATCTTGGGCATGCATTTCCTAAATGAGCATCAGGCGAATCATCAACCTGCGATCCAAGCTGATCACCCTTTCTACGGACGAGCCCATCCCGTCGATGAGGACTCCGGAAGATCACGTTGCACTTAGTGTCCTAGAGGAACAAGTGAGCGTCCCACCCCGCTAAAGCGTCGTGGTCAGCGTAGGCGCCATGGAAGCTAATAACACTCAAGGCATTATCGAGGGGAACAGGCCGTTGCTTCTCGACCGAGGAATCGGCATCGCAAAAGGAATCGCACATTTCCGCAAAGGACAAGCAGAAGTACTGCTGACTAACTTCAGCGAAGAATACCGGCACGTTAGAAGAGGAACGACGATTGCTTTCCTCGACGAAATATCCGACGTACGAGACTTCTTCGCCCTCTCCGTCCCATCCGTAGAAGATTCGCCTGACCAAGTGAACTCGCCCGCTCTCCACATAAACCAAGCCCTGCCCCGGAACAGGCAAGATCAGATCCGCAATCTCCTTCGAAGCTGCAGCGAGTGCTTCTCGTTCTCGCCGAAGGTCCGACAAACGCCAATTGCAATCATCGCATTATAACCCACCAGCACGCCCGACCTCTCCACCAAAGCCCCTACCGAGTGTCGCCGCGAGAACGACAAGCCATCCCGGGCCAAGTGGAAGAAATGCTTCGCGACGACGTCATCCAAGCTACAATGAGCCCCTTGGCCGCACCGGTTGTCCTAGTGAGAAAGAAAGACGGCACACTTCGATTCTGCGTTGATTACCGCCGCTTGAACATCACAAAGAAGGACGTCTGCCCCCTCCCCCGCATCGACGACACACTGGAGCGGCTCTGCAACGCTAAGTATTTCCCATCGATGGACCTCAAGAGCGGCTACTGGCAAATTGAGGTCGATAAAAGAGATCGCGAGAAGACCGCATTCATCACTCCGGATGACCACTTAGAGATCAAGGTGACGCCGTTTGGTCTCTGTTCCGCACCAGCGACATTTCAGCGTGTATTAGATACAGTGCTGGCAGGCCTGAAGTGGCAGATTTGTTTGGTATATTCAGATGACGTCATTGCCTTCGCCTCGAACTTTGTGGAACACCTAAAAAGGCTTCGAACAATACTAGACAGAATCAAATCGTGCGGCCTAACGTAAAAGCAGAGAAGGGCCACTTTACCTATGAAGAGCTCCTCTTTCTAGGTCACATCGTTAGAAAGAAGGGAGTGCGCCCAGACCCGCAGAAAACAGCTGCTATTGCAATGTTTCCGCCACCGGCCGATAAGAAAGCTGTGCGCGGATTCCTCGGACTGTGCGCGTATTACCGACAATTTGTCAAGAACTTTTCGCGCATTGCCGATCGAGCCACTGACCCACCTGACAAAAGCAGACGTGCCATTAAATGGGAAGCGCCGCAAGTGGAAGCCTTCAAGAAACTTCAGCGTCGTTTATAGTCCCGGCCGATTCTCGCGCACTTTGATGAAAAAGGCGAGACAAAAATTTATACCGACGCAAGTAGTGGGGGCCTAGGCTCTGTCCTCTTAAGAAAACTGACGGAGTAGAAAAAGTAATCGCATACGCTAGCCGTTCCCTGTCCAAAGCCGAGGCTAATTATTCGACAACCGAGAAGGAATGCCTTGCCATCATCTGGGCTACGTCGAAATTCCGCCCCTACCTGTACGCACGACCATTCAAGGTCGTCAGAGATCCCCACGCGCTGTGCTGGCTTGCCAGTTTGAAGGTTCCCTCCGGCGGCCTCGCTCGATGGAGCCGGCGCCTCCAGGAGCTTGACGTTACCGTCGTTTACAAGTCGGGACGCAAGCACTCTGACGCCGACTGCCTGTCACGAGCCCATGTAGATGCACCGCCGCCGGACGACAATGAGGACGCCCTCCTGGGAGCCATCAGCTCCAGCTCTTTTGCACAACAGCGACGCTTGGACCTCGACCTAAAATGCCTCATTGAGTATTTGGAAGGCAAGGTTTCGCCAGCCCCCCCCCCCCCCCCCCCCCCCGCCTCGTTCAAGAGAAGATTATCTTCGTTCTGTTTACAGAATGATGTCCTCGTGAAGAAGAACTTTGCAGCGAAGAAAACAGCCTACCTCCTTTTTGTACCTGCAAATCTGCGCGGAGAAGTTCTTCAAGCTTCACACGACGAGCCGACAGCTGGACATCTCGGGTTTTCTCGCACTCTCCGCCGCATTCAAGTCAAGTATTACTGGCGGTGAGTCTGCCGATGTCGCACATATGTGAAAACCTGCCGAGATTGTCAGCGACGAAAGACCCCTCCAACCCGACCAGCAGGATTTCCGAGCTGTGTCGCCTGCTACGATGACTTTAACATCATCAGGAAGCAACCCTTACAGACATCGTCCACGAAGAAGTCCATCATGCACTTGGTTCCCTCACATTGAAGACCAGAACGGAAGCAGAAGCCATGACTTAAGCAGCTGCAGAGCGCAATCCTACGCCCACTCGAGACATCCTAAGCTCTGTTTGACGTCAGCGAGTTGCGCTAGAACGACGCCTCCCAACTCCTCCCCCGCCCCCTCCCCGAGCATGGGAGCGCCGTTTCAGTCGCAGAAAGTACGGTGCCTGGCGTAATGATGACAATCGTCCACAGTAACAGTATCTTCAGTCCCAGCCGCAGGTCGCAGTATATGACGAAGCCGTGAGCCGACTCCAAGACTAGCCTGTAATTCAGGGATATGAACCAGCCATCATGAAGTCACTATTGATGGACGCAAGGTTACTTCCTGGTTGGCATAGTTCAGACTTCACTGTCTTGAATGTAGTACCCTTATAAAAACGGTCTATAGACTTTCTATAGACTTTTTATAGACTCTATAGCCATCCTATAGACTTTTCCTTTTGTCTATAGACAGTCTGTAGAAAATCTATGGACTAAAGTCTATAGCTGCTTCAATTTCCTTTTGTCTATAGACGGTCTATAGACTCTCTATAGACTAAGATCTATAGCCGCTTCAATTTCCTTTCGTCTATGGACTGTCTATAGACCCTCTATAGACTAAGGTCTATAGCTGCCACAATTTCCTTTTGTCTATAGACTGTCTATAGACTCTCTATAGACTAAGGTCTATAGCTGCCTCAATTTCCTTGTGTCTATAGACTGTCTATAGACATTTTATAGACTAAAGTCTATAGCTGGTTCAATTTCCTTTTGTCTATAGACGGTCTATAGACTCTCTATAGACTGAAGTCTATAACTACCTCCATTTACTTTCGTCTATAGACGGTCTATAGACTCGCTATAGCCTAAGGTCTATAGCCGCCTCAATTTCCATTTGTCTATAGACTGTCTATAGACTAAAGTCTATAGTTGCTTCAATTTCCTTTCGTCTATAGACGGTCTATAGACTCGCTATAGACTAAGGTCTATAGCTGCCTCAATTTCCTTTTGTCTATAGACTGTCTATGGACTAAAGTCTATAGCTGCTTCAATTTCCTTTTGTCTATAGACGGTCTATAGACTCTCTATAGACTAAGATCTATAGCCGCTTCAATTTCCTTTCGTCTATAGACTGTCTATAGACCCTCTATAGACTAAGGTCTATAGCTGCCACAATTTCCTTTTGTCTATAGACTGTCTATAGACTCTCTATAGACTAAGGTCTATAGCTGCCTCAATTTCCTTGTGTCTATAGACTGTCTATAGACATTTTATAGACTAAAGTCTATAGCTGGTTCAATTTCCTTTTGTCTATAGACGGTCTATAGACTCTCTATAGACTGAAGTCTATAACTACCTCCATTTACTTTCGTCTATAGACGGTCTATAGACTCGCTATAGCCTAAGGTCTATAGCCGCCTCAATTTCCATTTGTCTATAGACTGTCTATAGACTAAAGTCTATAGTTGCTTCAATTTCCTTTCGTCTATAGACGGTCTATAGACTCGCTATAGACTAAGGTCTATAGCTGCCTCAATTTCCTTTTGTCTATAGACTGTCTATAGACTAAAGTCTATAACTGCTTCAGTTTCCTTTCGTCTATAGACGGTCTATAGACTCGCTATAGACTAAGGTCTATAGCTGCCTCAATTTTCTTTTGTCTATAGACTCTCTATAGACTAAAGTCTATAACTGCTTCAATTTCCTTTCGTCTATAGACGGTCTATAGAGTCTCTATAGACCAAGGTCTGTAGCTGCCTCAATTTCTTTTCGTCTATAGATGGTCTATAGACTCTCTATAGACTACGATCTATGGCTGCTTCAATTTCCTTTCGTCTATAGGCGGTCTATAGACTCTCTATAGACTACAGTCTACAACTACCTCAATTTCCTTTCGTCTATAGACTATACACTATAGATAGTCTACTGCCTATAGACCAGTCTATAACAATCGTAATTTTATCTAACTATGTTCGATACACTGACTTTCGGCTAAGTCCAGAACAATGTCAATTTCTTTTTGCACTGCATGTTGAGGGGACCTGCATCTACCCAGGTAGCACACGGCAGCGGGCCAATATTGGAAATCCACTGGCAAAGCGTGGCCCTAACTAGGCCCAGAGTTGCCAGTGAGCATCCTATATTGGTTGTGCCACTCCTTAGCACATCCAACAATGGCCCTGGTTGTCCAACGCTTTACCAGTATTGGCTGAGCCATAATTAGATCCTGGCTATCATGGGCCAGGTTAGCCAGGATTGCCCCACTGTTTGCCATTGCTGGCTGTGCCATCATCGAATCCTGGCTATCATGGGCCATGTTAGCCAGTGTTGTTCCACTCTTTGCCAGAATTGGCTATGCCATTTCCGGGAGCTGGCTATATTGGCCTAAGATTGCCACCGCTTATCCAGTGTTCAAAGTATACTGGCAAACGTTGGTAAACATTGTGTCATCCATTAAAATGGGTTCAAAATTATTTTTATTGTCGAGTACCATATCGAAAGTTCATAATTTTCGAACGCGCTAAAACATGCGAGTTCAAAGATTTGGTTTTATTTATTATTATATTTTAACCGAACACTTTTGCAGTTTGTGAGCAAAGCTGCCCATGATTCCGTTGGAAAAGCTGCACTCTGGTTGCGCAGTGAGCAGCAATAATACGTTTATCAGAATTGCGATCGAAGTCCTGTTGATCAGAATTAACGTTCTGATTACACCCGACACGCCTTCAACAAAAATTGTCAACAGGTGCCTTCAACAAAAATCAAATAAGTTTCATTTGATTAAATTCTTGGAATAAAAAAATCACTTTTTTTTTTATTCGCTCTAGGAATTCACTGCCGCAGTACGCAGCTGGTGTCTGCTTCAGGGAGATCGCGATACAAACGTAATAGATTAGCGCAAGTGCATTCGCTAAACCGAAATTGTGCTCAGTTTTGGCAACGTCCAGAAACGAAGCAGTCGCCTCGTAATTTCGAATTATGCGTTGCGCTCGTGAAATATTAGGCGGGTGCTTCATAAACGCACGCGGACACGTGCTAAGCGATTCCTACGCTTCCCTACGTCTTGCCCTGTGATCGCGCCTTTCCCGTGTTTTCTGATTTGCTATTTCCTTCCTTTTCTGCAAATCGTTGTGTTGGAAATTGTTGTTTTTGACCATTTTATTCTTCTGTTGCGTAATTTGCATTGGGGGCTATATAGCTCTTGCTCACGTCTTTGCATATTTACTCGCAGGTTTTTTTTTCTTTCGAACATCACCTTTATTGATGAAAACCATCGAAAGTAGTTGCGAACCACAATTCAACATGCCTTTGTTTGTTTTTGCTTTTTTTGCGCGAAACTTCCACCCCAACAATCAATTTGAGGATTCTTCGACGACCACTGAATAAATGGACTGACAACTGGTGTTAGACGCATGTTAACCTAGCTTGTTTGGCGCATGTACGGTACATGAAACTATGAAAGAGCGCGCATTCTGCTTGGATATTTTTCTTGCTTTCTATTTTTGTTATGTGGTAACATTTTAAGCTATCTTGAACTAACAGAAGCCACATCATACGGCCCCACAAAATACGCGAGTGTCTCAAGTCGTTTTGGCGAAATGCATCTTGAAGCTCCAAGTTTTTCACTTCAAAATTTTCAGGCTTTTGCTGCAGCTTTGTAGCAATACTTTGACGCTTCCGTGTTTCCCATCCACTTCTCTCTTGTAGATATTGCTTTCTGTACTGCCTGTGGCCATGTGACTCATTCTCCAAAAATTCCAAACCCTTTTCACGTGTTTTGGCCTCTTTCCCTCTCTCTTTCAAGTCTTCAAGTCCAATATCTCCCCACCTGTTCTCCCGGCCGTGCCCTTTTCCAGGGAGCGGGCTAACCCCCCACCCCGCGAAGCGCTATTTTTTCTTTTTGGTTGTCACTTTCTCAAACCTGTTTTCCCTCGCACGCAGCTACGCGCTTCGCTGTTCCTCCACCTCCCTGTCTCCCCCTTTCAGCTCGAGGACTTTTCTCGGAACCACAAAACCTGTGTAAAGGAAAATTACTCTCTCCCCTCCAGCCAACCCCCCCCCCCCCCCCACACACACACCATCGTCTCCACTGCTCGTCTTGGAAGACATTCTTGACTGCACGGCGGAGCTCAACCACGTGCACAACCAACGCGACGAAAATGCATGCACACTCGAGCTAGCACCGTTCATAGTCTGTGCACGCGAAAAGCCACACTCATATATTAGGAGAGCTCCGACGCTGTTCGTACCGCCTGCAAGATCTTTTGTAAGTACTAAAACTCTTTTACCTTGATATACGTCTGGAAGTTAAAGTGGTTTTTGTAGTAAATGTTGCTTTGACTACATGCGCCTTTATTTTTTAGGCAGGAGAAAAGAGCGAGCCAAAAAGCACGAGGACGACTTCTGTGTACCCACTCTCATTGCGAAATGGCTTGCTTGACGTCGTGCGCAGTGGAATTGTGGCCGAATGGTGAGAATTTAATTTTTCGTCTTTGGTGAGATGAACTCACTAAAGATT
Organism: Amblyomma mixtum; assembly: GCF_055824585.1. Classification (NCBI taxonomy): domain Eukaryota; kingdom Metazoa; phylum Arthropoda; class Arachnida; order Ixodida; family Ixodidae; genus Amblyomma; species Amblyomma mixtum. The sequence goes on along the minus strand of NC_143015.1, from coordinate 78,488,096 downwards.
CACTACTTTGGCTAACAGCGGGTTTGAACTCATATGACTTGAGATAGGATGCATTCGGGAATATGTCCTTTACCGCTTATGCACGACGGAAATCAGAACCGCTTAATTAATTTTCCACTGCAGACTAGTTGGTAAGGATATGTGTAATACTTCCGTAGTGTTTCTTTTTGACTTCTACTCTTGCAGACTCAATAGAAAATCCGCAATTACTGGTTAAAGCTTTTGCCCAAGTTCTCTCGCAATGAAAAAGGGCATTACTCTTGACTATCAGACTAGTATTTTTGTGTGGTTTTCAAGTTGCAGTTTCGAATCCAACTATAGCATGCATGCGAAGCAACTAAGGTAAAACAAAGGTGCCCCGAGTTCCTTGCGTTCAGCGTATTTCGTCAAAAATCGCTAGCCGCATTTTTAACCCCATTAAATAAAACTAATCAAAAATGTTGTTTTGACGTCCATGTGGAAGAGACGCTACAACCTGTGCATATTTACTGGAATAAAAAATCACCTCGCAATTTAGAGATACGAGTTATATTAAAACAAAATAATACATTAATCTGTTTTCAATATCACATTAATTTGCTTATCTCGCATTGAATATATTTACTGGGAGTGCGACACGACGCATTAAACTAAATTAAACCGTTTGGTATAAGGGAAGTTTAGTAAATTAAATTCCACTTTGTGCAACTAATGTGGCGCTGGTTCTTAAGAAAAAATTAAAAATTATCCTGTAAAATATGTTGCTAGTGTCTTCACGATGACTGTGTTTCACAAAATTCGGTGTTATTTAATCATTTTTGTTTTTGTTCTGTGATGGCCATAATTCAACTTACCATGACATCATGCATCTCTTTGCAGGCTTGGCGCTTCGTGAGGCCATCGTGCAAGAACTGGACGAGGAATTTGTTTGAATGCAGTCCAGCAGTCCCCTTGCAAGTGGAGTGCAACGATTACTTTGGTTATGTCTGATCAGTTCACTGGAGGACAGCTCCGTTGAGCGCTTTATGGATGCCTTAGCCGTGCCGCAGCAGCTTGCCGAGATGCTTTGTCCAACCTGATCGGCACTCACCAAACTTGAAAATAAATTGTTTTCCCACAGCCTCTGCCACCATGCTCTTGGGCCCCTTTTCTTTACTCCCCACGGTGGCTGGTGGTAGCGCAAACCATCCTGTGTGCGCTAGAAGCGTGATTCTTGTAACTCAAAGCAATAAACGGGTCTTTTTTCTGGAATTCTTTCGCAACCTCATTTATGAATATTTGCTAGGTAGAATGGTATGTATGTACATCCATCCACAGTGCCGGTCATTGGCAAGTGGGTTAATTGCATGTGCCAGCGTTCGAAAGCTGGATGGCATTATTCAAAAGCTGGAAACCATTATTCGAAAGCTGGATGCCAATATTCGAAAGCTGGAAACCATTATTCGAAAGCTGGCTACCAATGTTTGAAAGTTGGCTACCAATGTTTGAAAGTTGGATGCCAGTATGAGACCTTTGCTGGTCCATGCTGCAGAACGAACATCGGGACTGCGTTGGCCGCTTGATCGGCCGAGCGTTGGCCCAAAACTGGCATGAAAGTAAGGCCAATGTGTGAAGTGGTAGCGCTCGGCCCAAATGCCAGTGTAGGACCGATGTTCGTGCCAAGTTTTGCCAACACTTGCGCGACGTTCGGCCAATGTTGTTGTGCTGCCTGGGTAGTGACCGCAACTATGTCGGGAGTCCCCCACCTCCTTCGCTATTACGGAAATTAAAAAGTATTGCGTAAGGCCATTACAACACCCTCCTGTATATTGTTTTCAGGAGCATTGACAAGCTCCTTTTCGTTATACCATGACGTATTTTGTCAATACAATTAGATATTTAATGCTAACAAGTAAGCCGAGGAAAGGCAGCCGTTCTTGAAGTAAGGGCGCCCGCAAACTGTACTACATCGAACGAATACGCTGTCCCTTAAAGGAATCGCTCTACACAATTCCATTCCATCTTTCGATCGTTACTGTCCAACGCGCTGAAATCAGAAACATTTCATCAACGCTTCTACATTTCTCTTTGAAACGTCCTGAAAATAAAGGGGGAAATACGGGTGTGAGAATTCAAGGAAGCGCCCATCCCTTAGAAACATTCTAGATTAATCTCAAAGAGCCTGGTCCTCTGTGCGATTAACATCTGCCATTTTTACCTTTGCAGTTTGTATTCACGTGAATAAGTGCTGCGACGCAACAATCACAAAGCCAGTATTTTTTCGTTCCTACCCTTGGACCTGTTGCTTCAGAGCCGATGACACGCTGATGTGGCGCATAACAGTTTTCTAAACACGAACACACGCAAAAAAGATGTTATGCTATGCAACCTTATAATTATTATTTGAGAATTGTACCACATACTATTCGGTGGGAGATGCGGCGCGTATACCGACAAGAAGTTATATTTCGGTTCTGTTTTCACGAAAACAATAAGATTTTTAGAGGGTAAGCGAAGAATTTAAGCTTATAAACCAATTTCCTTCTGTGGTCTTGGTTATCAGATCAAGCTGCACACGGCAAGAGTGCGAGCGATAAAGATACGACCGTGAAATGGGTTTCTGTTTCACGTTTTACCCATTTTACCGCGAGACGGCGGAAAATCATTCGGGCTGCAAACAACCCTGTGCGCGGCTGCATCAAAGGCGTTGGAGTGTTTTTCGCGGATTACGTTTTCTTCAAAATCCAGCTTCATCGTCCGCTTACGGTAAGTCTACACGTTTATATTTTATTAATTTGGTCTCCTAAACCACTCTAAGCGGAGCTGTGTGTGCAGAACAGATTATGTGCGCAGTTACAAACGTCCTATCTTCGTTTCTAAGGCGGAAGCCATCGGGTTCTCGACTAATGCCGCTTATCTCTGTCCCGCTGTCTTTACTAACGCGCGGAAAGGCAGTCTGTGCGATGCCCTTGATGATAAGCCGCTCCTCGCGAGCTGTCTACTAGATTTTTCGTGTTTCAAGGTAGATGCGCGGCCAGAATGTCGTTTAGCCTGTGAATAACGGTCGAAATGGAACTGTGTTTTAGTTAGCGCCGTGTGAGCTCAATTTACTTTGCACCTCCGAAAACGTACTTACATACAGTCTCGTTCAGTGGTGGATTACATTTATTTTCTTATCGTTGTGTTATCGCCTGTCTGGACCATGGAGTGCTGTTCTTTTTGAGGTGTGCATTGCTTGCTACGTATGGAGGCTCGCTCGGTGCGCGTCGTGGACGGCGACGTTTCAGCAAAGGTGTCTTGTAACGCTATAGACTGGAGCGCGAGACGTTTGTCAAAGTTGTATTCAAGCGGCGCTGGAGAAATGCTTGTAGTGTGATGGGTGAATAAAATTCGTTGCCGGCGCGAATGGCCGGCGTGCTCTAACACCGCGAAGAACCCACGAGCTCCATCCCATCTCCCCTTCGTTGCACACGTATGGATTCGTCCGTGTCTGTCATCATAGCCGTTGGCCGCCGCCGCTGGCTTGCGGGCACTTCATTTTGAAAGCTGGGTAAAGGTCGGCTCGACAAGAGGTGGCTTACATTTCGTTCCGAGTGGTTCGTTCATGAATCCCGCTCACGCGTGCACAGATTTCTCGAATACCATTTGCGCGAGAGGGAAAGTATGTGTTTCTGATTTCAGACAGCTACGTTACGAAAGCGCCGATGTGACTCGCCGCTTATTTGCGCCTAAAATTAAATTAAGCTCTCGTGTTATTATAGCTGCGCCTGTTGAAGGCGTTAATTGTTTCATTGAAATACTTCCTACTTTGAGCACGTTCAATGCTTTCGCTGATTTTTCTAGCAGCGTTGGGTTAGGCTGCCTCCATGCAAGAAACACACCTCTTTACTGCGCTGTTGGAGCTGCGCTTGAAGGAAAAACTAAGTGATTTTCAGACGGTATTTTGTCGTGACAGTAATTTGCTGTCTCAACCTCGCGACTGCTTTTCAAACGGCGCAGCTGCAGCCTCTGTGTGCTGTATTAGTTTTCTGAATAATGAGCGCGGCATGGAAGCGCTGCAACCCTCTTGTTTCTAAGAGCGCGCGCAGATGTACGAGTAGGCTGTTCCGTCTTTGTGCTTCAAGTTATAGGCGCAAATCTGTGGTGAACTGGTTGCTTCTGCCTGCTGGTTTTCTATAGCTTGCGCCCGTTTGAGTATCGGCTTATGTTCACTCGGCCAAATCTTTAACTGGCTTAGGTGTTGCATCGCTAAATGCACCTTGTAAAAAGGTGCCTTTTGGCTACACTGCTGGCATATTCATGTTGTAATTTGACGCGTGAGATGGCATTTCATAGTTTCATTTTGTTAATATAATGTTTGAGTGGAGTAGTTGCATGTTTAGATCAAAGTTATCAGAAATATTCATCGTCTGCCGCTACGAAGAGCCGAAACAAGCGGAATACGCAGCAACGGTTCTGGTAGCGCATTTGCACTAATCTGGGTAAACGACTTGTCTGCCGTGAAAGGAGTGGTACTTTACCCAGAGGATGAGGCCTAATGGACCAGATCCATTGCTGCGTATGCCACTTGTTTCAGCTGTTCGTAGTCGCAGACGAATGGTACTGATAACGTTGATCTAAACACGCAACTACCGCACTCAAACATTATATGAACAAAAAGGAACCACGAAATGACATTTCACTCGTTAAATGACAGCATGAATACGCCAGCAGTGTAGCCGAAAGGCACCTTTTTTACAAGGTGCATTTAGCGATGCAACACCCGAGCCAGTTAAAAATTTGGCCGGGTGTACCAGGCTTAATTCACGCAGGGTATTCTGAAGCGCTTCTTCTATAGCGGTCATAAGAATAAATGCTGCAATATTCTCCTTTTTGATCCCTCTGTAAGGTGCACTGAATCTGTATTTTATGGAGGTGACATTCTTAACAGCTCCTTGCTTGTCAATGCAGATATGTGGCACAATTGTTCGAAGTCTTTTGCTACAAATAGTGTAAAAGGATTGCCATAAAGAGATCAGTATTGGCTGTAACAGTATTTCCATACAGAAATCAATATCAGTACTGGATTCAGAGTAGAGTGTCCAGGGATTAGGGGTCTTTGTTACAATGTTTTATGACGACACTTATAATCTGTCGTGTATTTACTGAAATGATTGAGCCGGCGTGATAGCTCAGTGGCTATCATGTTCGTATGGCGATCTGAAAGATGCAGGTTCGATTCCGGCCTAGGCGGTCGCATTTTAATAGAGGCAAAATGCTAGAGGCCTGTGTACTATGCACAGGTGACCGAAATTATTCCCTAGCCTTTCACTTCAGCGTCTCGTAGCCTGTGTCGCCTTGGGTCTTTAAACCCCATAAAACCAAACCAAAAGATCAAGATTGCCTTTCTAGAATGGCATAGCCAGGATATGCCTTGCATTGTAAAGCACATGTGTAGAGATGGAATGGGAATTTTTTTTTCAGTTCCTCTGTTATTTTTTTCCTTTGTGCTGTACAGGTGAACATGCCCGGATGATTGACTGCAGACAACAGGCCGCAAGAATGCTTCTGAGGAAACTAGCCGGACTGTTACTTTCAACATTTATGTTATTGTGGTGCATTCTTATGGTGCATGTATTGCATATTCCCAGCCTGGATAGCTTGGAAATAAACTAAATTTGTAAGTATATTGATTGTTTCATGTGTGAACTCTGTCTGGTGACCTTTTTCAATGATTGTGGACAGTCTATAGGCAGTCTAGAGATAATGGTCTACCAATAGTTGAGTAGACAGAGGTCTATAGACTGTCTATAGACAAAGGTCTATAGCACTGCCAGGCCACACACCTATGGAATGTCTATAGACAGTCTATAGACATATGTCTACTGGACCAGTAGAGTTTTGTCTGTAGACTGTCTATAGGCAGTAATCTACAGGAAGTCTATGGCCATAAGTCTATAGGTCGTCTATAGTCCGTCTATAGACAAGTGTCTATAGACGGGCTATAGACAGCTCTATAGGAAATCTATAACCATAAGTCTATAGATCGTCTATAGACTGTCTATAGACATGTGTCTATAGACTTCCTATAGACCTATAGACGTTCAGTAGACATTTGTCTATAGACTGTCTATAGACAAAAGTCTACTAAAAGTGTATGGCCATAAATCTATAGACTGTCTATAGACCAGTCTAAAGGATTTGTCTATAGAAAGTCTATAGACTTCATAGACTAAAGTCTATAGACAGTCTATGGACTGTCTATAGAAATTTTTATAAGGGTATTCCGCTCATGTGATTCAAATAACGCCCTCATCTCTTGGGCCACAAATAGGGAACGCTGCAGGCCACCTTTTAGGCCGGTAGGACGATGCGTCGCGAGGGATACAGTCAACGAGCATACTTACCCTGCTAGCTCTTCTTAGTCCTGCCAATGTGGTCTCGCCCCGTAATTGTGGGCATGGACTGGTTGACTATACATCAAGCCATCATCGACCTTCCATTGAAACCAATCGTGCTTTCAACGGTCTACGCAGTACGTTCGAAGACCGCATAAGAGAGCTGCGTTGCCCGAATGTTCTTGATGAGCAAGTGAGCGTCTCGCACCGGTTAACCTTTATGGCTTCCGTGAGAGCCGAGAGTGCCAAGAATATAGATGGCGCCTTAAAGGGGAACATGCGGTTGCCCCTAAAACACGTAAAGAGATCGCTTTAGTCCGGAATAGAAGGGCTGGGGTACTAATAAACATTTCAGAAGAAAATATCGTCCCCTCAATAGAGGAAAAAATAGCACTTTAATGAATGGAACTGCTTTGGGGAGCACTGCGTACGTTCTGTCGACCCTTCATCGGCGACTGGAGTAGCCCAAGCACCAGAGCCCACCTTCGATATTAAATCGACATTTCCAGGCTACAGGCACAATTAGTTCAAGTGCCTCCTACATCGTTATAAGAATGTTTTTCATTGTCGTCTAAGCTCCGGCAAGCACCAGTCACGAAGCACTGCATCGTAAGAGATGAAAACAAAATCTCCTGTTCGGAAAAGTACCTACCCTATGGCAGCCCGAGAACGCGAAGCTATCAGGAATCAAGTGGAAGAAATGCTACAGGGCGACGTCATCCAGCCTTTAAAATGTCCTTGGGCGTCATCTGCTGTAGTGGCAAAAATAGCAATGGTACGCTTCGCCTCTCCGTGGGTTACCATCATCTGAAGAAGGTAACCAAGAAAGCTGTGCGGCCTCTTCACGCGTCAGCGAGACCCTGGGCCAACTCTATAACGCTAGGTACAGCCCTTGTCAAAAGTGTGGAGCCCAGGGGGTTTGCTTCTGAACCACACTGTGTGGTTCGTAATGCATCTCCAGCGCTCCAAATTTCCTGAAGGTAAGATGATTTCTGGCCCTGCCTCCTCCAATGGGTAGGGCTGCCACGAATGCTTCAGGAGTCCTACTACAAGGCTTAGAAGCAAACCCCCTGGGCTCTAAACGTTTGAAAAAGACTGTACTTCTCAGCCGTGAATGTCAAAAGTGTCTACTGGCATACCGAAGTCGACAAAAGAGATCGAGAAAAGGCTGCTTTGAATACGCCAGACCGCTTCTTTTAGTCAACGTAACGCTTTGTGGACTTTGCCCCGCTCCTACAACTTTTAAGGCTGTCATGGACACGGTGTAAGCAGGTGTCAATTGAGAAACTTGCCCCATTTCACTAGACGCCGTAATGGTCTATGTCATAGCTTTATGAGTTGCTGGAGCACTTAGAGGCAAAAAAGACGCTTATTCGTCTTGAATGAGGGAAATGAAATATGCTTTAGATAAACAGAATCTACTGCATGCATGGTTCTATTATTAAAAGAGGTGACATTGGTATTCACAAGACCAGTAACTTTATTTAAAATTGAGTGCAGAAACTTGCTCGCTTGTTTATGAGTAGTTCCTATTAGCTCACCGCCCTACAAAAAGTGCCATCTGTGTCTAATACTCGGTATAGAGTACAGGACTCAACATGCCATAGAGGTGACCCGACCCAAAGGCTGGAGACAGATGGTGCGCATCGCCGCATAGCCCTCATTAGTGCAATGTATGTTACGAATTTCATGTTCCAATTTCAGCTAAGATATTAGTCCAGCAGATTTTATGTGCGGCAGATGGCGTAATAATTGGAAACTCGTGAGCTTACCGGTTCACCATCTAGAACATATGAGGGTTGCCGCGGAAAAAACAAGCCAGCAGCCTATGATAAGCCTCAGTTTTTTCACAGGCCAGAGGCAGACCTTTTATAGTCCGTTTTCCTATTTATGGTATTCGGCTGGGAATTTTCGAAGAGGATTTCTTGGTACAATAGGAAAGTGTATTTTTAATAAATGCTGAAAAGTTTTTAATTCCTCAATGTTCAAAGAATCGAACGCAGGGAGGCTGCGGTTAAAGCTTTAAAGGCATTTTTTTTTTTGCTAGGTAATAAATTAGACAATAAGCGATTAAATCGCATCTTTCTCCTCATACCCTGGTGTGAGGCTGATTCTTTCGGCTCATTTTTGAACAAAACCACACTACATTTATGAAAAAACCAGCGCCGCGGAAGCGATCTCGCCTCGCGCGCCGTAAACATAGAGAGAAGGAAACCCTGGAGAGCGACTAGCCTTGTGTGTGTAGTTTCCATCTCCACCATCACTCGCCGGCGCGGCGCCAAGGAACTGCATCAGCCCATGTCGTCGAATCTTCGAGAATGTCGGAGTAGTTTGTACTCGATGCTGACGAATAGGGCGTAGTCCAGAGTGTGCTAAGTGATGCCCTCTCCCTCTTCACTCAAGCGTCGGCGGCAGCGCCACACAAGAAAGATCTCGAAGCACCTCGAAGCCAGTCTCAGCGCCTGACCAATGGGGACGCGAGCCCCGCGCGAGAAAGAGCAGGAGATTGCGCAGCCGATACTGTGTGTAAGTGCGCGCCTGCCTTGTAACGAAGAACGAACAGACGCGGAGCTTTCCAATATATGAAGGGTGTTGACCGCTGTCTTTCAGCCCGAGCCGCAGTTCAAGTTTTAGAGAAGCGCGCCCGCTTGACTCCCGGGACAACACCACTTGTCCAGCCACGGACAAACGAGGCAGCGTGCGCCAACCTGCGGGACGGCCTTTTCGTGAATCTCTGGTCGTCGGACTGTCGCAGAACAAATTGCGTTTAGTTTGTTTGTCTCTCTCTTGTGTTAGTGCACTTTAGGTGCGATAATTCATTTGTATTGTAATCTCTCTGAAGTGTATCTTTGCACGAGTTGCATTGTTATGTTAATCATTTTGTATGTGCTCGTAGGAGTGATTGTGGAATCCCCTGTATCGTCTCATTGCTGTATTAAGTTTGTTTTGTTTGTGAACCTTTGACTCCGACCCATTCTCTGCCTTTCGATCGGCGAAAGCTGGGCACCAAACAACCAAGTCTCTTGTCACTTGGTAGCTGAGTCGACGGCATCTCTTTTGAGACCGAGACCGCTACCCCCTCACGCTCTAAGGGTGTCTGGGAACGGACGATAAAGTGTGCGAAGTGGTGACACCTGGGCGGAGTAGGGAGAAGCTCGGTGATGACGTAAAAGTTTAAACGTCTTACGCTGACCTTGTCCGCAGCCGACCGCACGTCAGCTGATGTTGAAAAAATGGATCCGCGAGTGTTGCTTTGGTGGCGTTGGGTACCTTCCTTCTAATGTGGGCAATTCCTTCAAGGTGAAATTCTAGAGGACCTTTAACTTTGCGATTTCCGTGCATGTTAACAAATTCAAGGTGGTCGAAATTTTCGGAGCCCTTCACTATGGCTTCCCTCCTAGCCTGAGTCTCTTTGAGGTGTTTAAACCCCCATAAACGAAACCATACCTAAAGAAAACTTCGTTTTGGCAACTATAAAATGTTCTGGCTTCCCAGAAAGCAGATGTCCAGGCTACATAGTAGTTTGAGAAATTAAGGTCTCGTAATCTGTGCAACATCGCTGAGTGCTCAACACTGTCGTAGCATTTACTGACATCAAGCAGTTTTTTTTTGCTTTAGATAACTTATTAGTAACAGCGGCTGCTGGGTACTAATATAAGAATTCCAGAACGAACCCCATAGGAAGACTTAGAATGAAAATGGAAGCATCAATGGTCTGATATGACAAAAGTTACCAAAGGACGTCTGTGTTAGTCACTCAACCCTCAGATTAGGGCTCCATGATGTCCTCAGCGACTTCAACATTGGTAGAATTTGGAAACCGGCAACGTAAGTTATCTTGTGGGCTGGGAATTTAGCCTTGAAAATTCCCTCTGACACTTCTCTACATAAACCATATTTCTCGTCGCAAGCAATAATCCCGCACTCCTTTGATGCAGGCCAAATTAAGGCATAAAAAATACGATACATGTAGAAAAAAAAGAGAGAAAATTGCTCAAGGACGGACTTCCGGTAAGTAAAGGAAGTTTAGGACTCATGGACCTAGCCCACCTGTAGCAACTGGAAGTGTAATTTTAATTTCTTTTCTTAAACAGTAAATATTTTCATTTTTTCTGTGACGCTAACACAGGTATATTTGTCTCAGTGAAAGCTTTTTTTGAAAATTTATGCAATTATTATGGCATATAAAAGCAAGCAGTGAACTAGGATTACCAAATGACGCTAATAATTTTCGCATTGCAACCCGTTATATGAAAATTCTTGAGCATGCTTATAGAAAGCCAACTTTTGCGTATGATCTATGTTCTTTTGCAATAATTGAGTTAGCAGTCATCACACTCTCAGTTTAGGTTATTTGCAGTGCTAATATGTATACCTGCATGAATGTCAAAGCATTATGGTGTACATTGCATTAGTTGTTTTGGAGTTATCACTGTCGCAGTTTTAACTTTCAAAGTCACACTTGTTTTAAAGTACGCAAAATACTTTTTAAGAGCTTTATACCCACTGAGGGCATTAGTATGGTAAACCTGACAAATGAAACACGTTAAAAGGAATGCTAATCTCCATACACAAAAAAAAAACATTTTACCTTGAAGAGCGGCGTTCTGTCTCAACGTTACCTCAGTCCATGGCTAGTGACGCTGTCCTTAATTTCTAGCCTTTTCGTTCCTTTCCAGTCCCCGCCACTATCTAAATGTATCGCTATAATTTAGGGATAATTTGTGCTATTCCATATGGGTAGGCCAGCATCAGTGGTGGGATATAGACAACGTAGAAGCGCGGAGGATTGAGAAGGTACAAATTAAAGGCAGCTTTACCTATAGGCTCCATTCCTAGAATCGCACTAATAACCGGTAGTTATAAAAAAAAAATGATGGTCGGTTGGCGTAGTTAGGTACGTTTTGAATTATGTGCACTGGCAGTTGGGTTTTCCCATTGGTTCCGGTGTTCATATCTAGCGTTCACCAATGGTAGTTGTTCGAATAGCGATATTGAGCTAATGTCGATATATGCAAAACTTGTCATTCTCTTCATTCATAGATTCCTGGAAGCCTTTCTACCTCTCCTGGCGCAGTGCAGCATCGGTATATATATACTGACATAGGTTTTCGGGCACAAACCACACATTACAGACCGGCGTTCACTAGCAGTCAGCGGTTCTAGCAGCACGAACCCGAAGCACGCGCTCGCGAAGAGCGGTCCCGCTGCCGCTCGGGCAATTGTTCGTCGTCTCTATAGCCCCCGGGCAAAGAGGAGCCATCCTGGCGACTCGAGGCGTGGTGCACATCAGGGGTTCGTGGTAAGGCTTCAGGCGGCTAATGTGAACGGTTTCACGGCCACGACGGCGGTGGTAAGAGGAGGGTGTCAACGCTTCCACGACGTAGTTCGCGGGGGAACTCAGAGAGACAGCCTGGTAAGGGCCGTGATGTTTGGCGAAGAACTTAGATGACAGGCCAGCAGTGCCAGGATGGCCCCAGAGCCAAACAAGGGAGCCAGCAGGTAGGCGGGTGAAGCGTTGATCAGAATCGCGGCGTTCTTTGTGTCGATGTTGATCGTGGCGCGTGAGGGATCGGGCTAGTTGGCGGCAATTTTCGGCATGAGTGATTTCAGAAGCAGGCGAGCAGTCAGAGGCATCAGGATGGTAGGGCACAATGTCAAGCAGGCAGGTAAGTTCGCGTGCGTAAAGGAGGAAGAGTGGCGAAAACCCAGTGGTAGACTGGACGGTGGTAATTTAGCGTATGTTACAAATCGTAGTACGAGGTCCCAGTTATAGCGGTCAGGAGTGACATACATCGTTAGCTTGCCACCGAGCTTCCGATTGAACCTTTCGGTAAGACAGTTCGTCTGAGGATGATACGTCATGCTTGTTCTGTGAACTACGCGGCCGCGATCGCTGAGAACCTAGCAGGGAGCACTGTGGCGAATAACGAGGTTGCGAAGAATGAATAAAGCTACTTCTCTGGTTGCTGCCGCCGCAATAGCGGGCGTTTCGCATAGCGCGTAACACTGTAGACGGCGACGACAATCCAGCGGTGACCTGAAGTGGAAGGCGGCAGAGGCACATAAAGGTCGGTGCTCACACGATAGGGCGAACGGGCAGGGCAAGGTAAAGGTACAATGGTCCGGAAAGGAGCTGCGGTGGGGACTTGCGGCGTTGGCAGTCAAGGCATGAGCGGACAAGCATGAGCGTTCTGAGGTTCGGCATAAAAAAAATACGCACACTTCAGCGCGTAAGCGGCGAGGGAGTTGCGGGCTTGACAACGAAGCGAGCGGGAGAGCGCTGGGCTAGTATGGCCAGAAAGGAGGCGCACGAGAGAGGCTATCCAGGCGTCTTTACGCTGCTCCAGAAGCATATTTGGAGAGAGCGCGGGTAGAATGCTAGAGAGGGTCGCTTTGTCGGCAAGTAGCGATGACCGGGAGAGGGCATCGTCGTCAGAGTGCTTGCGCCCGGAACGGTAGATGACTCGAATGTCGACCTCCTGAAGTCTCAGTGCTCAACGAACAAGTCGGCCGGATGGACCTTCAAGGACGACAACCAACATAAAGCGTGGTGGTCGGTGACTATGGCGAACGGGCGGCTGTAGAGGTATGGTCGAAATTTGGTTGTTGCCCACAAAATTGCGTTGTCTTTAGACAGCCGTGCGGCTGGTATACGCGCAACATATTCATGAAATCCAGGCTTCCTTCTCTCTCTCTCTCGCTATATATATATATATATATATATATATATATGTATATATATATATATATAGGTTGCGAAAGCGTGAAGTACTAGACTGCTTATAAGAATATATAGCGAAGTATACGCTTCGTTACAGGAAACATATTTATTAAACTCGACGTTTCGATCGGAAGACCGATCTTCTTCAGGAGTGATTTTACATTGTGAATGCATCCCCTTTTATAGGGGCGGGCACAGAACAGGTAAGTGGGAAACACAAAGCACATAGCAGAAAAATACGCATAAAAAATTATTAGAGGCAGTGCGACCCACACACACATACACCAAAAAAAAAAAGAGAGTGCGAGGAACAGGTACTCAGTCAGAAAATACAACGTCCAGATGCGGCCTCTGCTTTGTTAAGCACCACATGCTTGCTTATTGACAGTCGTGAACAGCTGGGAGGTGCTCGACAGGTGCGTGGCCGTGCAACAACTTTCGTAGAAAAATGCGAAAACTTGTTCCTTCTCCTGGCCGCGAGAGCAAAAAAATAAAATATGACCCTCCAACAGAGGGAGCAGACAACAGAAAAAAAAAGAAGAAAAAAAAGGAAAATAAACAGAGCAAGGAAGAAACCTCGAAAAAAAAAGTGAAATAGGTAAAAGAAAACCATTAAAGTAGTGCTTTTTCTTCGCACCCAGCTATAGTGCACCCACCCCTGGTTGAGGGGAAGTATTGGAAGGAATGTAAAAAAAGAAAAAAATATATAAGAAAAAAAAATGTGAGCTTACATAGTAAAATTAAAAAGGAAAAAATAAAAAAATAAAAAAAGAAATTGTGCGGCATTCGCGTGACCACAAGGTGAGCACACCCGGGGGGGAAACGGCACAGGTGTGGCACAGGTGTGGCATGCAGAAAGGGGTATGACCTCAGACGACATAGTCAGTGTTGCTTTGTTTAATTTCGTAGGCCCCTGACCTCGGAAGAGAGGTGAGGGTGCCGTAAGTTTCATTAATGCCATTTTGCACTGTGTTAAATTTAAAAATAAAATATGATTCTCGTTGCTCGCGCTCACGAGTGTTTTTGAAGCCACTCTGTAGTATTGTTACTTTAAGTTTGTCAAACTCGTGACTTTTCTCGCGGAGGTGTTTCGAAAGAGGGAGGTTGGGGAGGGATTGGGTATGTGAGCGGTGGTTATTAAATCTGAAACGGAAGGAATTGTCTGTTTGGCCTATGTATTGCATTCAACAGTCGCCACACTCGAGCATGTAAACCACGTTGCTGGAATCGCAATTCAGGTCTTCCGGGATAGAATGCTTGAAATTTGAATGGGTGCTTTTAGCCAGTGCCGTGGTCTCCATGTGTATGCAGACTTGACATCGGCTTTTTTTGCATGGTGTGCAACCTACAGCTCTCGGTTTATTGACTGTCGAATGGACAACATGGTTTTGCAGATTTTTTGGTCTCCTATATGTTACTTGGGGGACCGTTGTGAAAATATTTGAAAGACGGTCACTCTGTTCTATGATATTAAAGTGTTTTTTTAGGATGTTGTTAATATTCGGGAGATTATTTGTGAAAGTTAGTATCAGATTACAGCGCTGTGATGATGGCTGAGATTCCTTAATGACATAATATTAGTTGCTTCTGCCTTTTTAATGGCACCGTTGATTATAGAAGACGGGTAATGTTTTTTTAGAGTGTACCGCATGCGATTAGCATTTTCGTGAAAACCTTCCGATCGTGAGCAAATCCGTTTGAATCTGATGGCCTTTGAGTATGGGATTGAAGTTTTGCATTGCAATCCCATACTCACAGGCCATCAGGCGTCCAGCGAAGGGGTCCATCTTCTTCTTCACAATGCCCCCCAGAGAAAAAAGAGCCATCCTGGCGACTTAAGGGGACGAAGATACGATGGGGTCGTAGAACGGCTTAAGGCGCTGCACATGTACAGTTTCACGGCCACGGCGCCGAAGATCAGAAGGTGGTGTAAGAGGCTCAACAATGTAATTGACTGGCGAAGTGCGCTCGACGACACGGTAGGGCCCATGGTACTTGGAGAGCAGTTTTGTTGAGAGGCCGGGACTGCTGGATGGAACCCATAGCCACACGAGCGAGCCGGGCTCGAAGTGTAGTGCATTCTTCTGAGTGGTGTCATGGTGATGTTTTTGGCGCCATTGAGAGTCGGTCGTGAACGATCGGGCAATCCGGCGGCATTCTTCGGCGTGCCGTGCAGCTTCGGTAACGGTGGTACATTCAGAGGCATCAGGTTTGTAGGGGAGCACTGTATCAAGGGGAGCAGATGGATGCCGACCGTAAAGCAAAAAGAACGGAGAGAAACCCGTGCTGGATTGCGTAGCAGTGTTGTATGCATAGGTGATATACGGCAGCACAATGTCCCAGTCGGTGTGATCGGATCCAACGTACTTCGCGAACATGTCACCGAGGGTGCGATTAAATCGTTCAGTAAGACCATTTGTTTGCGGATGGTAGGCGGTGCAAGTGCGGTGAATGACTGTGCACTGAGCGAGCAGGGCTTGAACGACGTCAGATAAGAAAGCACGGCCTCTGTCGCTGAGCAATTCGCGAGGAGCACCGTGACGGAGAATGAAGTGCGTCAATAAGAATCCGGCCACATCACGGGCTGTGGCAGATGGGAGCGCAGCGGTTTCGGCATATCTCGTCAGATGGTCGACCGCGACAATCACCCAGCGATTGCCGGCAGCTGTGTACGGAAGAGGGCCGTAGAAGTCAATGCCAATGCGGTCGAAGGGTCTAAGCGGACATGAGAGAGGCTGTAACTCACCAGCCGAACGGTGAGAGGCAGGTTTGCGGCGTTGGCAAGCCAGGCACGATCGGACGTACCGAAGAACCGAGTTGTACATACCGCGCCAATAGTAGCGAAGACGGATTCGAGTGTACGTCTTGAAAACTCCGGCGTGACCGCACTGCGGATCGGCGTGGAAAGCTGTACATACTTCGGTCCGTAGATGGCGCGGGATCACGAGGAGCCATTTCCGTCCAGTTGAATTGTAGTTGCGCCGGTAAAGGAGGTGATCCCGAATCTCGTAGTGGGAAGCTTGGCGGCGAACGGCGCGTGAAGGGGTAACTTGCGAACGGTTGGAGAGGTAGTCAATAAGAGAGGCTATCCATGGGTCCTTTCGTTGTTCGGCGGGCATGTCACTGACGTCGAGCGTAAACGGCACGGGGTCCAAGGCAGAGAGGCTGGCAAGGTCGACTGGAAGCGGCGAGCGAGACAAAGCGTCGGCGTCTGTATGCTTGCGACCAGATCGGTAAACGACACGGATATTATATTCCTGGAGACGAAGAGCCCATCGTGCCAACCGGCCGGAGGGATCTTTGAGCGATGAAAGCCAGCAGAGGGCATGATGGTCAGTGACTACATCAAAAGGACGGCCGGAAAGGTAAGGTCGAAGTTTAGTGAGTGCCCAGACAACGGCCAAGCACTCCTTTTCCGTTACTGAGTAGTTAGTTTCGGCTTTCGTGAGAGTACGGCTGGCATAAGCGACCACGTATTCGCCGAATCCAGAGGGGCGCTGAGCAAGCACAGCGCCGAGGCCGACACCACTGGCGTCTGTGTGCACTTCGGTGGGCGCCTGGGGGTCAAAATGGCGCAGGATGGGCGGAGCTGTGAGGAGGCGGCGCAAGGTATTGTAGGCGGCGTCGCATGCTGGTGACCACAGGGAAAAGTCTGAGTTGTGGCCAAGGAGCTGAGTCAGCGGGGCGACAATGGATGCAAAGTTCCGTATAAAACGCCGAAAGTATGAGCACAAGCCCAAGAAGCTTCTGAGTTGCTTAATGGTAGTAGGTTTCGGGAAGGCAGTCACAGCTCGAAGTTTGGCGGGATCAGGGCGGATACCCTCCTTGGACACAACGTGGCCTAAAATAGTCAGCTCACGAGCAGCGAAACGACACTTCTTCAAGTTGAGCTGCAGACCGGCATTCGCAAGACATGTCAAGACCTGCTTCAGGCGAGAGAGGTGGGTCGCAAAGTCCGGCGAGAACACCACGATGTCGTCAAGGTAACACAGGCACGTCTTCCACTTCAGGCCACGCAGAATAGTGTCCATCATACGCTCGAATGTAGCAGGAGCATTGCACAGACCGAAATGCATGACGGTAAATTCAAAGAGGCCATCGGGGGTGACGAATGCGGTTTTAGGGCGATCTTCCGCAGCCATGGGTACCTGCCAGTAACCGGAGCGTAAATCGAGCGAAGAAAAGAGTTCCGCGCCTTGTAAACAGTCCAGTGCATCATCTATACGCGGTAGAGGGTACACATCTTTCCGCGTGATTTTATTTAGGCGACGGTAGTCAACGCAGAAGCGAATAGAACCGTCTTTCTTCTTCACGAGGACTACAGGAGAGGCCCACGGACTGTTAGAAGGCTCGATCACGCCATTCTGAAGCATAGTGTCAACTTGGGCTTCAATAACTCGGCGCTCGATGGCAGAGACACGGTAGGGGCGCTGACGCAGAGGAGCATGAGAAGCGGTGTAAATGTGGTGGGCGACAGTTGATGTGCGGCTCAAAGCAGGCTGGTGAAAGTCGAGTGAAGAACGGAATTGATGAAGAAGTGCGAGAAGTTCAGTGCGTTGAGGGCCAGGAAGATCGGCGTCGATCGAGCGGAGGAAAACGTCAGGAGACGACTGGTCCGGTGCAAGAACAGGTGGTGTGAGTGCAGCCAAGTCACCAGGCTGCGAAGCGGTGGTTGCGTCAGCGGTGAGAATGGAATCAATGAGCTGTACGGTGCCGAGGCATTCGCCACGACGCACGGAGACGGGAAAGGAGAACGGATTAGAAATCCAGAGCGCGGTGAGGCCAGCTGATATAGAAAGTACGGCACAAGGCAGGGGAAGACTTTTGCGGTTTAGAAAGATGGGCGAGGGTGTGAAAAGGACATCGGTACTGCGGGGAAAAGCACAAGCGGTGGGCACAAGGACGAAAGAGCACGCAGGGAGGTCAATATCTTCGGCAACGACGACTTTCGGAGGAGGAACGTTCGGCAACGGTACGTCAAGCGCTAAAAACTCCAGTTCGGCACGAGCACAGTTGATCACCGCATTATTGCGCGACAGAAAATCCCAGCCCAAGATAAGATCATGAGAGCAGGAAGGCAAAACGACGAACTCTATGGCGTACACAACTTCCTGAATGACGACTCGTGCTGTGCACACCGCTATAGGGTTGACAGGCTGGGCACTTGCCGTGCAAAGTGAGAATCCTGAAACAGGTGTCGTTACTTTGCGCAATGAACGGCAAAGACTTGCAGCCACGGCAGAAACAGCAGCGCCGGTATCGACCAGAGCCAGTACTATAACGCCTTCAACAGAAACTTCAAGCAGATTCGCGGGAGATACGTGAGGCCTTTGACAGTTCGCTCGTTGCGCAGTTCTCGCCTCAGGAACTGCGGCAATCAGTTTTCCTCTTGCGCAAGATTGGGACGCCGTCGCAGCGGAGATAGGGAGCGGCGACGCGGCGAGGTTGAGCGGCGAGGAGAAAAGGAGCCACGGTCATTCGCGACGGAACTTGCAGACGGATCGGCGGCTGCGTACTGATTTCGGGGCGGCTGCCAGGAAGCGGACATTCGGCGCGGTACAAAATCGTCGTGAGTGCGATTTCTGCAGTACCGAGAAACATGGCCAGCAAACCCACAGGACTAACAGATGGGACGGTTGTCACTTGTTCGCCATGGATTGCGGCGCTGCGGAGGAGGTGGAATAAAAGGCTGTGGCGCCGGAAGAAATTAATGTACAGGTCCTGGAGGCGTAGCGTAGACGAAAGGGTAGCTAGCTGGCCGTGGTCGGGCAGCGACGGCAGCGTACGTCAGCGGTGCGACAGGAGCGGGCGTCATTGGTGAAACGGCAGGGACGTCGGCGTATGCGAGGGGCTCAACGGCTGGTGCGTGCGGAGGCATGGGAGCTGGTGGAGCGACAGAGGGAAGGGCCTCTGCCACGCAGTCGGCAATGACCTTTTGAAGGGGCGCCAAATTTTGGGACAGCTCGCAGTTCGTCGGAAGTAAAGATATCTGGCGAGCAACTTCCTCCCGGATGAGTCTTTGAGCTGCTGCAGCAGCGTGGAGCTCCCAGATGTAGAGGAGAGACCAGAAAGTGGTTCCAAAGTCCCGGAAGGTGGTGGAGTGATGAGGCGCTGCTTGCGCAACTCATCGTAGCTCTGGCAAAGGTTGACAACTTGGGCAACAGTAGTCAAATCCCGGGACGTTAACATTTGAAAGGCGTCATGTTCGATGCCTTTCAGGATGTGCTTGATCTTGTCTTTTTCGGACATCTGTGCGTTGACGCGACTGCAGAGATGGACCACATCTTCAACGTAACTTGTGAATGTTTCGCCGAACCGCTGTGATCGATCGTGCAGGCGTTGTTCGGCGCGGAGCTTGCGTACAGCAGGACGACCAAACACGGTGGTAAGGTTAGCCTTGAATGTATCCCACGTCGTGATATCGGCTTCGTGGTTTCGATACCACAAGTTGGCAACTCCGGTCAAATAAAAGATGACATTTGTTAACTTAGTGACGTCATCCCACTTATTGTAGGAACTCACTCGCTCGTGTGACGCGAGCCAGTCGTCGCAGTCTGTGTCGTCGGTGCCGCTAAAGAGCGCAGGGTCGCGCTGGCGCAAGGAGCCAGAGCAGACAACCGGCTGGGTCATCGGGGCGGCTGGGGGGTGTCCGTCTTCAGCCATACGAGCTCGTCTTGGCATACGTGAGGCAAGGAGACCAGGTAGCACCTCCACCAAATGTAGAAGAAGGACTTCGGGGACGGCGTCGAGGTCGGCGTTGGAGCGGGGCGACCAAGACCAACACGATCTGCGCGATGGCAATCCCACAACCGCTTCTTCTTTATCGGCGTCCAGCGAAGGGGTCCATCTTCTTCTTCACAAAAGCAACACTGACTAAGTCGTCTGAGGTCATACCCCTTTCTGCATGCCACACCTGTGCCACACCTGTGCCGTTTCCCCCCCGGGTGTGCTCACCTTGTGGTCACGCTAATGCCGCACAATTTCTTTTTTTATTTTTTCCTTTTTAATTTTACTATGTAAGCTCACATTTTTTTTCTTATATTTTTTTCTTTTTTTACATTCCTTCCAATACTTCCCCTCAACCAGGGGTGGGTGCACTATAGCTCGGTGCGAAGAAAAAGCACTACTTTAAAGGTTTTCTTTTACCTATTTCACTTTTTTTTCGAGGTTTCTTCCTTGCTCTGTTCATTTTCCTTTTTTTTCTTCTTTTTTTTCTGTTGTCTGCTCCCTCTGTTGGAGGGTCATATTTTATTTTTTTGCTCTCGCGGCCAGGAGAAGGAACAAGTTTTCGCATTTTTCTACGAAAGTTGTTGCACGGCCACGCACCTGTCGAGCACCTCCCAGCTGGACACGACTGTCAATAAGCAAGCCTGTGGTGCTTAACAAAGCAGAGGCCGCATCTGGACGTTGTATTTTCTGACTGAGTACCTGTTCCTCGCACTCTTTTTTTTTTTGGTGTATGTGTGTGTGGTCGCACTGCCTCTAATAATTTTTTATGCGTATTTTTCTGCTATGTGCTTTGTGTTTCCCACTTACCTGTTCTGTGTCCGCCCCAATAAAGGGGATGCATTCACAATGTAAAATCACTCCTGAAGAAGATCGGTCTTCCGATCGAAACGTCGAGTTTAATAAATATGTTTCCTTTAACGAAGCGTATACTTCGCTATATATTCTTATAAGCAGTCTAGTACTTCACGCTTTCGCAACCTATATATATATATATATATATATATATATATATATATATATATATATATATATATTGTAGTGTCCCAAGTGTGACAGGTTCCGCTACCGCCATGCGCCGACACTACGCTGCCCCTGACGACGACGAAGTTATGCGCCGACCCTACGCTGCGCCTGACGACGACGAAGTTGCCCCACTCTCTTGGTGCTGGCTACGCCCGTCTACGCTGCCAGTGTGCATCTCAGTAAGCGCAGTCGGGTCAAAGTGGCGCAGGATAGGAGGCGAAACCAAAAGGCGGCGCAAGGTGTCGAAGGCGTCATCGCAAGCAGGCGTCCAAGCGGAGAGGTTGGAGCTGCCTGCGAGTAGCTGGGTCAGAGGAGCGATGATCGAGGCGAAATTCAAGATGAAGCGACGGAAGTACGAGCAAAGGCCAACGAAGCTACGGAGCTGCTTCAGTGAAGTGGGCTTCGGAAATTCGGCAACTGCACGAAGTTTGGCGGGGTCCTGAAGAATGCCGTCTTTAGAGACTACATGTCCTAAAATGGTGAGTTGTCGGGCAGCAAAGCGGCACTTTTTCAAATTCATCTGGAGCCCAGCGTCAGTAAGACAAGTCAGAACGCGCTCCAGGCGGATGAGATGAGAAGAAAAGTCCGCAGAAAAGACGACGATGTCATCGAGATAGCAAAGACAACTCTCCCACTTGAGTCCACTAAGGATAGTGTCCATCAGGCGTTCGAAAGTTGCCGGGGCGTTGCAAAGGCCAAACGGCATGACGTTGAACTCATATAAGCCGTCAGGTGTTATGCACTTTTTGAGCGATCAGCGTCAGCCATGGGCACCTGCCAGTAGCCCGACCTCAAATCCAGCGAGGAGAAATACTCAGCTCCCTGCAAGCAGTCCAGGGCGTCATCGATTCGTGGCAGGGGATAGACGTCCTTGCGTGTGATGTTGTTGAGCCGGCGGTAATCAACACAGAACCTGATGGCACCATCTTTCTTTTTTTACCAACACAACAGGAGACGCCCAGGGACTGTGGGAGGGCTGTATGACACAACGACGGAGCATGTCGTCCACGTGATCAGAAATGACGCGGCGCTCAGAAGCCGAGACACGATAGGGGCGCTGG
The DNA here is from genome assembly GCF_055824585.1 of Amblyomma mixtum. NCBI lineage: Eukaryota > Metazoa > Arthropoda > Arachnida > Ixodida > Ixodidae > Amblyomma > Amblyomma mixtum. The sequence goes on along the minus strand of NC_143015.1, from coordinate 78,466,224 downwards.
GGAAGAGGGGCGTGTGTACCGGTGTCGATGGTGTGCGCAACGACAGACGTACGGCCCAAGGCAGTCTGAGGAAGATCGAAAGAAGAACTGAAGGGCTGGAGGAGGGCGACGAGTTGATCACGTAGCGCGGATGGAAGGGCGGCGTCAATGGCACGGTGGAAGACGTCGGAGGGCGGTGGATCATTCTTAACATCACAAGAGCTGAGCACATCGACATCGAAGGAAGCGGTGGTATCAAGAATAGGGTAGGGAAGGCAGGAATCAAGTTCTTCAATACTCCCGAGGCATTCACCTCGGAGCACTGCTGACGGGCACGAAGATGGGTTCGAGACGTAAATTGCACTTTGTCCGTGGTCTATCGTCAGAACAGCAAAGGGAAGCAGGAGGCAGGGATGGCGGGAAGCGGTTTCGGAAGGCGTGAAGAAAACAGTTGAATGAGTGACGCCGGCCCAGGAGAGGGGTACGAGGGCAGCAGAAAACGGAGGAATGTCGGTATCAGTCTCGACCACAAGTTTGGCAGACTGCGTAGGTATGGATGGATGGATGGATGGATGGATAGGAGCGCCCCCTTTGAAACGGGGTGGTGGCAATTGCCACCATGCTCAGCTTTTCTTTATTTATTATTTTTTGTTTATTCTGTTGGCAATTCTCATTAAGATTCTCCATCACCTTTGCCTACGGTTTCCTACAATTCTAACCTTATGCCACATCTCTGCTTTTCAGCCACCAATCCTCCAATCGCTTTTTGCTGACTTCCACTGCAGATTTATTTACATGACCATTGTTATCTTTAAACCCTAGGGCCTCAGAAAGACTGACTGTGCCTGCATCGACATCCGGAAGGATACCATCACATTTGATTATGAGGTGTTCAATTGTTTCCACAGATCTACCACACACTGCACATGTGTCATCTTCTTCGTTAAATTTCTTTTTGTAGCTGCGCGTTCTAAGACACCCTGATCTAGCTTCAAAAAGTAGGGCACTGCCTCTTGAGTTATCATAAATAAATTCGTTCCTGATCTGCCTTTTCCAGAATCGATATAGTTCTACACTATGTTTCTTTTCCATTGAATTCATCCAATTTTTAACTTCCGCGTTTTTAACCTGTCGTTTAATGCTCTTTCTTTCTCCGTCCTCATGACCGGCATACTTACTGGTTAGTTTTCTAGTTCTTTTCCGCCACTGTGAGTCAACGTTCTTTCTGTATAGATATTTAAATACCTTAGCTGCCCATCTGTTATCGGCCAATTTCCTCAGGCGTTCTTCATATAGTATTTTACTCTTAGCTTCCCGTGCCTCGAACGATGCCCAGCCCATATCCCCCTGTACTGCCTCGTTTGTGGTTTTGCCGTGGGCACCTAGTGCTAATCTTCCAACAGCTCTCTGATTTACGTCTAATCTCGACTGAACTTCTGCCCTTAAGCACAGAACCGCATTGCCGAAAGTAAGTCCCGGCACCATTATTCCTTTCCAAATACCTCTTAGTACTTCATATTTGTTGTACCCCCATAATGCCCTATGTTTCATTATCATGGCGTCTCTTCGTCCTTTTGCCCTAAGAGCCTGTTCATGCTTTTCCGTGTATATCTGCCCTTCGTTTAGCCATATCCCGAGGTATTTGTATTCGGCCACTTTGGGTATTTCGTGGCCTTGTATTGTAAGCACCTGATCAGTTGTATCGTTAAAAATCATCACACCTGATTTAGTTGCGCTAAAACTGAATCCTAGAGCGTCTCCTTCGTCTCCACAGCAATTAACCAAAGTTTGTAAATCTTCCTGGCTATCTGCTAACAGTACAATATCGTCCGCATACATTAAACCCGGGAGTCGCTGCTCAACTACATTTCCGCCTAATCTGTACGATAGATTATAACCCAGATTACTTTCTTCTAGCCTTCTTTCCATATTTATCACGTAAAGCATGAACAGCAGCGGTGATAGAGGACAACCTTGCCTTAATCCTTTGTGCACCCCCACAGTTGTGGTACTTTTTTTCCCTTCCCATGTAATTTCAACTTCATTATCTCGGTAGATTTCCTGTAGAAAATCAATTACCTCATCACCAATACCTAAATCTTTCAATATGCTCCACAGGAGTTCCCTGTTCACGTTATCGTATGCACCGCTTATGTCCAGAAAGGCTATAAACAGAGGTCTATTTTCCGCCTTAGCTATTTCTATGCATTGGGCAAGCACGAACAGGCTATCATCTAACCGCCTACCCCTTCTGAACCCATTCTGAAGTTCTCCGAGTATCCTATTCCCTTCTACCCATGACTGCATTTTTAATTTCACCGCCTGCATTGCCAGCCTGTACATAACAGATGTTATCGTAATCGGACGGAAGGATTTTATGTTCATCTTATCTCCTTTCGTCGCAAAAGGAAGCGTCACACAGCGGAGAAAAGGCAATTTCAGCTCGAGCGCAGTCAATAACGGCACGATGAGTCGAAAGGAAGTCACATCCCAGGATGATGTCGTGTGAACAGTGAGACAGCACAATAAACTCGATGGTGTACAAAACATCTTGAACGAGGACACGGGCCGTACATGCGGCTGAGGGATGAATGCGCTGTGATGAGGCGGTGCGAAGCGAAAAGTCAGAAAGTGGGGTAGTCACTTTGCGGAGTCGGCGGCAGAGAGCTTCACTTATAACAGATACTGCAGCGCCCGTGTCGACGAGGGCGACAACCTTGACACCTTCCACGAACACTACGATTACATTAGCGGGACGACACGGAGGACTTGAGGAGTTCGAAACAAGCGCAGTTCTTGCCCCCGGAACTGCGGCTGTTAGTTTCCCTCAAGCGCGGAGCTAGAACGTCGCAGCATCGGAGAAGAGGAACGGCGTCGAGGGGAAGGCGATCGGTGAGTGGTGTAAATTTGGCGATCAGGGGAAACAAAGGGGGGACCAGGTGGCCTTCTCGGCGAGGATAGTTCGGCATCGTACGGGTAGGAGCGCAGATCAGGAGGCGCTGGCGGCAAAGCCGCCCGACATGGCCGGGCAGACCACAGGCGTAACAGATGGGTCGGTTGTCCGCAGTACGCCAGGGATTCGTAGGATGTGGGCGAACCCTTGAGAACGGAGCTTGAGACGGGGGCTCAGACGGCGGCGGAGGACGGAAAGAAGGGGCGGCCTGGTAGGAATCGGGTGCCGGCGTATGTCGTGGCCTGGCCACCGCTTGGGCGTACGTCAGGGGTGCTGTCACAGGCGGGAGCACAGGGCTCGACGGTAGCAGATCAGCGACTTGGTCTTGCACGACACGGCGAATGGTAGGAGCCAAAGACGGGGTCGAGTCAGGAACTTGGCGGGCGGGGTCTTGAATATGTGATATGAGGGAAAGCTGGCGAGCTACCTCTTCACGAACGAAGACTTTGATTTGGATGAGGAGAGGGGAGTCCTCAGGAGAAGTACCACCCAGGGCCAGTGTGGAGAGGGCCTCGTCGCAGACACCGGCACGCCGTGTAGAAGCACGCTGCTTGCGGAGCTCGAAGTAGCTCTGGCAAAGCTTAATAACCTCACTGACCGTGGTGGGATTTTTCGCGAGGAGCATCTGTGTGGCTTTTTAAGCCCCTGTGTGGAGGACCTGCGGGTCAATGGCCGCAGCCCATGGACGTAGGATGAGGGGAGAGTCCCCAGGGAACGATTAACATTCTCTCGTGTTTGCTGTATGTGCCACGACTCGAGTAGAAGCCTCCTGCGTGGGTTAGCTTCCGTTTCCAATACAATGGTGCTGTCGAAGTCAATTGGGTGGTCACACCCTTCACAGTGTTCGGCCACGGCGCTGCGTTGACGATTCATGCTGACGAGGAGCATGAATCGTCAACGCAGCGCCGTGGCCGAACACTGTGAAGGGTGTGACCACCCAATTGACTTCGACAGCACCATTGTATTGGAAACGGAAGCTAACCCACGCAGGAGGCTTCTACTCGAGTCGTGGCACATACAGCAAACACGAGAGAATGTTAATCGTTCCCTGGGGACTCTCCCCTCATCCTACGTCCATGGGCTGCGGCCATTGACCCGCAGGTCCTCCACACAGGGGCTTAAAAAGCCAAGCTGCGCTCGCCCGTAGTCACACCGTGAAGAAGGGGCCGAGCCGGTCCCGAAACGTCGTGTTTTTCCTGTATTTTACTTGGTTGGCGTCACTTACCTTCTCCTAGCATCTGAAATGCGTCGTCAGCGATGCCTTTGAGGATGTGGTGGATCTTGTCCGCTTCTGGCATGGCGGCGTTGACACGTTTGCAGGAGTCAACGATGTCCTCAATGTAACTTGTGAAGGTCTCGTCGGTGTGTTGAGCGCGGTCCCGTAAGCCCTGTTCGTTACGGAGCTTGCGCACCTCAGGGCGGCCGAACACTTCCGCAAAACTCTTCTTAAATACGGGCCAAGTGGGTAGGTCCGCCTCATGGTTTCGAAACCAGAGGTTCGCCACGTCCGTGAGATAAAAGATGACGTTACTCAGCTTGATAGTGTCATCCCACTTGTTATAGCTGCTCACTCGCTCATACGATGACTACCAGTCGTCAACATCTTGGTCGGCAGTGCCACTGAAGAGGACAGGACCACGCTGCCGGATGGCGCCGGAACAAATGACGGTGGTTGAACTGGCCGCCGGTGTTGGGGCAGTCTCATCTGGCATGGTTGACACAGGCGGCAGCGTACGGCTCCGGAGTTCCAGGTTGGTAGGGGACGTACCCAGCACATCCACCAATTGTAGGGGTGCGTTTATTAGGCGTCCTCAAGAGACCGAACCGCCGTGCAGGATCTGGCAGCGTATACGGGCGTAGCCAGCACCAAGAGAGCGGGGCAACTTCGTCGTCTTCAGGCGCAGCGCAGTGTCGGCGCATAACTTCGTCGTCGGCAGGGGCAGCGTAGTGTCGGCGCATGGCGGTAGCGGAACCTCTCACAGTTGGCACACTACAATATATATATATATATATATATATATATATATATATATATATATATATATATTATAGTGTAGCAGCCGCGCTCTCTCACTGTGGTGAACTGTGGTAGTAAAAGAGGACGACGATCCTTAGGTGTGAAGCTCTCTCGCAGCCCGAACGTTTGGCTCAACCTTTGCTGAACGCTGCAGAGCGACCTAGGTCCTGCTAAGTCACAATCCCCTCCTACCTTTGGTGGAGGCTGCTGTAAGTTCCCCCTCTCGTCCTCATCCTGGAGCTCCGTAGCCGCACCTTACCTTTGCCGCCCGTTATGCCTGAAGTCACCAGCCAGACAGCCCCCATTCCGTCGCCTACCATCCTCTGTTCTGGCGGGCTCCGGCAGCGAGATCCCAGCGTCTTCAGCGGTGCCGACGACTACGATGTTGGCGACTGGTTGGCGACTTACGAGCGCGTCAGCGCCCACAACAAGTGGGACGATACCACCAAGCTTGGTAACGTGCTCTTCGATCTTAGCGACGTTGCCAATTTGTGGTTCCGCAACCACGACGCCGACTTGCCTACCTGGTCGTCCTTTAAGACCAGCTTCTCGGAGGTATTCGGCCGCCCAGCTGTGCGCAAACTGCGCGCCGAACAACGCCTCCGCGCTCGCGCTCAGCAGACCACTGAAACCTTCACCAGTTACATAGAAGATGTTCTAGACCTGTGCAAACGCATCAATTCATCCACGCTGGAGGCCGAGGAAATTAGTAACATCTTGAAGGGTATCCCAGACGACGCGTTCCAAATGCTGCTCGCCAGGAACCCACAAACAGTGGTGGATGTCATCCAGCTTTGTCAGAGCTATGACGTCCTCAGGAAGCAGAGGAATTCTACTCGCCGACCCGGCGTGCTCGACGAGTCCTTTCCTGCGCCGGCGGTCTGCAGTCTGGTCTCTGACTCGGCCTCACTGCTTCCCCAGATCAAGGCCTTCATACGGGAAGAGGTGGCCCGCCAACTGTCCCTCCAGCCTGTGTCTGGCGACCCTGCGCCAGCCCTCGATCCCGCACTGCGACGCACTATCCAAGAGCAGGTCGCCGACGCTTTGCCTTCTAGCCCTCGGCTTACACCTATGGCTGCCCCCCTCACATACGCTGAGGTTGCCGCCAGACCCCGCCGCCACGACGCCTATGTTTCCCATCCATCTGCTGCGCCGCTACCACCTGCGCCGCCACCTACCTGTCGTCGTCTGCCGCCTCGCCGTGCCGTCATGAACCCGTGGCGCACCCACGACAACCGCCCCATATGTTACGCATGTGGCTTGCCGGGCCACGTCGCCCGACTTTGTCGCCAACACACGCCGAGTTTCCGGGACGGGGCAGGCCCATTCCACTACGACCCTGCGCCTCCTTCGCTACATGTTTGCTCCGGCACCACTGCGGACTCCTTCCATCTTGACCGCTCTTCATATTCTTCACGCCTGTCGCCTTCTCCCCGTCGCCGATCTATCTATCCCATGCGCCGGCGATCACCTTCTCGTCCGGAGGAAAACTAACAGCCGCAGTTCCGGAGGCAAGAACTGCCGTTCTATCGAACGGCCCAAGTCCTCCGTCTTCACCAGCCAATGTTATCGAAGTATTTGTTGAAGGCGTCGCCGTTCTCGCCCTTGTAGACACGGGCCCTGCTGTATCCGTTACTAGCGCAGCCCTTTGCCGTAGACTCCGTAAAGTGACGACGCCTGTTTCGAACTTTTGCCTCCGCACTGCAAGCTTGCACCGCATTCAACCTCTAGCGTCATGCACAGCTCGCCTTGTTATCCGGCATGTTGTGTATATCGCCGAGTTTTTCGTGCTGTCCTGCAGTTCTCATGACGTCATTCTGGGCCGTGACTTTCTAACCCTTCATTATGCGATCATCGACTGTGGCCGTGCCAGCATTGAACTGTCTCCGCTCTGCGCTACTCTGCTTTGCGACACCTCTCCCCGACTCGGTAAAATGCTGGTCGCTGCAGATACAGACATCCCTGCCTTCTCTGCAGCCCTGGTTACCCTCTCTTGCGCCTGCGATCCTGATTGAACTGTTCTCTTTACTCCGACTGATGCTGCTGTCCGTCGCCACTGTTTCCTCCTTCCGTTCGCTCTTCGGACTGTCTGCGATGGCTACAGCGCAATCTATGTCACGAACCCTTTTTGTTGTCCATCCACGTTTCTCCGCGGCGAATGCCTGGGACATGTCGAATCAGTCGATCGCGTTCTTCTATACTCCGTCTCGGAAGAACCTGCCCCTCTCCACATAGATGCTATTGGTTCGCCTCCTGCTGCGCCAAACCAAGACACCGTTTCTTTTTTTTTTCGATCTATCGATGCCAGCCTTTCACCGCACCAACGTGATCAGCTCGTCGCATTACTTCAACGTTTCCGTCCGTCCTTCGACTTCCCGCACAGCTCTCTTGGCCGCACATCCGTCGTCCCACACAGCATTGATACCGGAACGCATGCCTCTTTGCGCCAGCGTCCTTATCGCGTGTCGGCCCCTGAACGCACCGTCATTACCAAAGAAGTGGGCGACATGCTTCAGCGTGGCGTCATCCAGCCTACTCACAGCCCCTGGGCCTCTCCCGTTGTTCTCGTGCGGAAGAAGGACGGATCCATCCGCTTTTGCGTTGATTACCGTCGCCTCAAGAAGATTACGCGCAAGGCTGTGTATCCACTTCCCCGTATTGACGATGCCCTCGACTTCCTGCAAGGCGCGGAATTCTTTTCCTCATTGGTCCTCCGCTCCGGCTACTGGCAGGTGCCCATGGCTGCTGCTGATCGGCCAAAGACGGCCTTTGTTACGCCCGACGGCCTCTACGAATTTAACGTCATACCGTTCGGCTTGTGCAATGCAAAAGCCACATTCGAGCGCATGATGTACACAGTTCTCAGCGGACTCAAGTGGCAGACGTGTCTCTGCTACCTGGACGACATTATCATCTCTTCTCGATACTTTTCGTCCCACCTGGTCCGCCTCGAGCTTGTCCTGCAATGTTTAACCGATGCCGGCCTGCAACTGAATTTGAAGAAATGCTGCTTTGCAGCCCGGCGGCTTACCATCTTGGGCCACGTCGTCTCCAAAGAAGGCGTCCTTCCCGATCCTGCAAAACTGCGAGCAGTCGCCGAGTTCCCCCGACCCACTTCCCTGAAAGAGCTGCGTAGCTTCATCGGGCTGTGCTCATATTTTCGCCGCTTCGTGCGCAATTTCGCTTCCATCCTGTCTCCCCTGACTGATCTGCTTGCTGGCGACACCAGCCTCTCGTCTTGGACACCAGACTGTGACGCGGCGTTCACCACGCTTCGGCGCCTGCTTGTGTCCCCTCCGATCCTTCGCCATTTCAACCCCAACCTGCACACTGAAATTAACACTGACGCCAGCGGCGTGGGCCTCGGCGCCGTGCTGGCTCAGCGGAAGCCCGGCTGCGCCGACCATGTTGTTGCGTATGCGTACTTTGACAAAGGCCGAGCGCAATTATTCCGTGACAGAAAAGGAGTGCTCGGCAATAATTTGGGCTATTGGAAAGTTCCGACCTTACCTATACAGTCGCCCATTCTCTGTCGTTGCCGACCACCATGCCCTCTGCTGGCTGTCGTCCCTCAAAGACCCCGCAGGCCGTCTTGCTCGTTGGGCGTTGCGCTTACAAGAATACGACATTGAAGTAATCTATCGATCTGGCCGTAAGCATTCTGATGCCGACGCACTATCGCGGTCCCCTCTACCTCGTGACTTAGAGTACACATCTTCCGCCACCACTGATGCCTCCTTGCTTGATATTGCCGACATGCCATTTGAACAACAACGGGACTCCTGGATCGCTTCCCTCCTCGCTCTCCTGTCTACACCATCTCAGCGACCTGCGACCCGCTCTCTCCGTCGTCAAGCCCGCCACTTCGCAATACGGGAGGGCCTCCTTTATCGCCGCAACTACCTTCCCGACGGGCGCATATGGCTCCTTGTCATTCCTCGGCACCTACGTTCCGACATGTGCGCCTCTTTCCACGCCGACCTCCAGTGTGCTCACGCCGGTGTGGTGAAGACCTACACGCGCCTTCGACTCCGCTTCTACTGGCGGGGAATGTACCGGTTCATCCGACAGTATGTTCGCTCCTGCCCGGAATGCCAACGCCACAAAACCCCTTATCGCCGTTCTATTTCTCCTATGCAGCCCTTGCCTTGCCCCACGCGCCCATTCGACGGCGTTGACATTGATCTCTACGGGCCCCTTCCCATCACTCCGGCTGGACACCGCTGGGTCATAGTGGCAGTCGATCACCTTACCCGCTACGTCGAAACGTCATCCTTGCCATCCGCGTCTGCGTCCGACGTTGCGTCTTTCATCCTGCATCATCTCGTTCTACGTCATGGTTCCCCTAAGGTGCTTCTGAGCGACCGCGGCCGTGTCTTCCTCTCAGACACCGTCGAAGTCCTACTTCGCCATTGCCGCATTGTTCACAACTCTACAACGGTCCACCACCCTCAAACGAACCGCATTACTGAACGTTTCAATCGCACATTGACCGACATGATGGCCAATTATGTTGCGTCGGACCACTCAAACTGGGACCGCATTCTCCCATTTGTGACATATGCGTACAAGACTGCCGCACAGAGCACTACAGGCTTCTCTCCGTTATTTCTTCTTTACGGCCGCGAGCCTACCTGTACCATGGGTACCGTGCTTCCGTATCGCCCTGATGTTTCCGAGTCTCTTATCCTTTCTCAAACAGCCACCTATGCTGAAGAATGCCGCCAGCTTGCCCGCTCTTTTACAACGCAAGATCAGAATTGCCAGAAGCACCTTCGCGCCCCTACCAGTCCGCTTCCGTCCTATACCCCAGACTCGCTCGTGTGGCTTTGGGTTCCCTCAGCCAGTCCCGGTCTCTCCACTAAAGTCATCTCGAAGTACCACGGCCCGTACCGTGTCGTCTGCCAGTCCTCTTCAGTCAACTACATTATTGAACCGCTATCGCCGCCCCAAGATGCGCGCCGTCGTGGTCGTGAAACAGTGCACGTTGACCGTCTCAAGCCATACTACGACCCGCCTATCGTGTGTGCGCCCTAAGTCGGCAGTATGCCTCCTTTTTCGCCGGGAGGTAATTGTAGTGTAGCAGCCGCGCTCTCTCACTGTGGTGAACTGTTCCCCAAAAAAGTCGGCGTTCTATTTATATTTATAAAATACTGCAGGCCTTGAAGTTGCCCAAACAGGAGGGGAATATAAATGATAATAATACAGCGGAACAATACAAGCCGAGATATAGAAAAGATTAATAAACATTGCACGTATTACCAAACCAGTCAACCAGCTGTAAGCGTAGTTGTAACGAGAAAATCAGCAGGAAGCAAAGTTTCCGCTTTGCTTACCTGCGATTTCAGCGCCAGCATTCGGCGCTCACTGGAAAATCCCGCGATCGTACGCCTCTACCACAACAGATGGCACGCGAGCAGCGAAGCAGACCCGCTTCTGGGAGGCCTGTGCGATGGATGCGCTGCCTTCTACCAGTGCGGGGCGCTTGTTATAGCGTTCAGCATTTACAGGCGAAGCTTGAGCGACGTCCAAATTTTATTTCTCTTTTCTCTCGAACCCGTCATCGGTCACTTGTGCTAATCTTTTAACGCGACAGAATTTACTATTAGGTGGTAAACCCAGAAACCACATCACTGAAAAATCCTGACTGATAGAGGGAGTAGTGGCGTAGTAGTGGGAGTAGCGGCGTCGCTGAAAAGAAATAGGGAATACAACTTGCACGGGAAGGAAACTTGTATTCCGCGCGCACGTTCTTTCTTGATGGCTAGAGCTTCAATGCCGTTTTGAAAGGAACTTCCTTTGCGTGCCCACGCTAATCTCCCTCCACTCGCTTTTGGGCGCCGTTATGAGAGAAGTCCGCGGCCTCATATGTTTTCTTGATGTGCTCGGAGGGTGTTTTCACACTTATATTTCGCTTGGTCTCGTGCTTTAGAGAAAGACGAGCGTGTGTGCGCGGCGTTAAACAAAACACCCAAAGAGAACGTTGTTCTCGTCAAGCCTAGTTTTAAGCCGAGAGTGCATAAGCACGTGGATATGAAGATAAAACTGAAATTAAAGACTTCCTTCGAAAGAAACGGCGGTGTTTATGAGTTACGAGTTTTTTTTCTTGCCTTTATATTTTGCTTGCTCACTTCGCTCTGTTTCCTTCCGCCCCGCATGCCAGCCACACCTTTCCGTTACTTTCTTCTTTTCTTTTTCAGCGGTGTTTCAGTGGCTCTGGCGCTAGGGTGCTTGCCCCCAGGTAGCAGGTTGAATTTTGTCGTGTTTAGATTTCGGCAGAATATGAAACCGAATTTTGCGATGCTGCTGCGCGTTGGTTAATCCCAGTCGCTGGAAATTAGAGACTTTTAGCATGGGCGTGCGGCAGGTGCGACCTATATGGTAAAGCACTGCCGTTTCCACCGTTGTCGCGCTTGCCTAGCCGCTTTTGCTGGAAGCTCGTAGTTACCGTAGATGGCGTATTTACCAAACAGACATATAAAGCGCTATGTTGATCCGGGGCCCTTCATATGGCGTTGCCCACACTCTACCTTCAGCCATGGGACGTTGAACTGATCTGAAAGGCAGTCCACATCTTGCTGTCTTTTTTCCGGGAGACATGACATTGCGGTGAGGTGATTTAGGCAAGAGAAGCACGAAAATAAGCTCCTACTTTGAGGCTACTGCGCAGGCGCCATGCTTTTTGTTCTTTTTTCCAAGGCGCACACCTGGACGATTAATGAACGTTGAAGCTGAACCATTTTATACATACCGAAATGAGATAGCTTAGTACAGCAGACGGTGAGGCCACTCACTCGGTTATCTGCGTAACTTTTTATAATGCAGAAATTTGACGAGCATGCTGTCTTTTGAACTGAGTAGGTGAGGGCAAAACTGAAATGAGAGAGACGATCGTTTGAAAGCATTTGAGAGGCACTGGACATCTGTTTGTAATTACATTAAGGTGCTTTGAATGCGCTGCTGTGAAAAAGATATATCATTGTCATGCAGCAGCATTCGTCCAAATGCTTATGCTGAACAGTCAGCATTACTGACGTAGCAGGATATCAAGGAAAACGAAGCAATTAGAACGCTTCCGAGAAAACAGTCAGTGAAATGCAATTCGACGATATGATGTAAAAGTAGAGCAGCCACATTTAGATAGAACTTCAGCGCTCGAACTTCGGCAAGCCAAATACCTATGCGAAATACTTTTAGAGCGGTTAAATTTATAGGTAATAAATTAATGGTTGAAAGATAGATTTTAATATTGCGCAAGATTCTGAGCTTTCTTCCTCCTTAAACCACGCGCTTTGAACAGGTACATTTATCAACCATTCTTCTGTCCTCGGTGGTGGTGCGACATTGTGATAGCAAACGCTGCTCAGACTAAGAACTCACCTTCCCGACTGGCGCCATTAATTTAGCAACCTCCTCTACAGTCCGCTCAATGGTCATTGTCCTTAAGGGATAGAGTAGTGCAACTGTCAGCTGTTTCGTGAGGTAAAAAGTTCATCACACTTGCATTCCTTCGCATAACATTGCTGCAAGCGATAGCTGTGAGTGCGGCCCGCAATACACGCGCGACTAACGCAGAAGTGAGAGGCAGCTGATCGCAGATTCAGCTGGATTCTTTTTACAGCTACAAGTGAGACGTTACAGCTTGTATCAGCTGTAACAGGACATCACAGCGAGTCACCAAGGGTGACTGTCACTTTTGTTGCTTCTGGGGCGAGTCATGTTCATAAACCTGCGCGTTCTCGTTGCGAGCTCACACTGAAGAACGAAATCGTGTTTCCGTGCCTCATCTTCTCTTTAATGATGCTTTTTTGTACCTGTTTTTAACCTTTAGTTGTATACTGTTGCAGCAGTTTACTGTGGTGATCTATCCTCCGCGTTCACTCCAGTTCATTTCGCGATCTTCTTTGGGCAGCACCAGCCAACGCCCTGACACGTGCACACCGTAAGGTGAGCCACATATCTTGGATTAGCATTCGCTCTTCACCCTCCTTTCAGCCATTATTTTTATCACCGGCACGAGGCAGATTGTTATTGCTTCTTGGGGCTGCCGTTTCATAAATGGCACTTTACCGCAGGGGGAAAAATTCCAGTTCAGCGGCACCAAACATCTGGCATGTTGTCTCCGTTTATCTTGTGGCGTATTCGAAATTTGTCCTCTGGAATGTTATAAATAACAGTAGCATCATTCGAGGAAAGTGACATGAGCTTGTACGTCGGCTGATACTCTTGCATATAATGTCATATGATTATACATCTCATATCTCTGTATTATTTTATCGCGTCGTACCCTTTCATCACCTGCATTGTAGCAGTTCGTGATTGTTACAGAAAGTGTATGTCGATATCTGCGTCAAAAAAGACTAGATGTGCAAACTACTTGCACATTTGCAACTAGAGCTCTTTGCGAAACCCCATCCATAGCATCGAAACATAACCTTTATCCACGCGAGTAAGGATGGAAGCTGGAAAGCGAGGTGAATTCGTTGCACTAACGCCCTAGGCTCTCATTCCGCGAGGGTTAGCGTGAAAGATGGGAGGTGAAGACTCCTCTTGAGTGGGCACACTCGATGCTAATATCAGGCGTTGTTGACATTACCGTGAGAGAAGCTGGGAAAAGAGGACAGGGTTGTGTACCCTTGATTCAACAAGAATGGCGTTAATATATATCTCGAGATGGCGTAAGAAGCTAAAGAGGCTGCAAAAGCTTCTGAGCTTTCATCGAGTCTAGCGCAATACGTGGCACATCGTTAATGCCATCGCTTTTCATAAACAAACTTCAAGAAGCCTGGTATGAAGCGTCGTCGCACCAATCTTCCATAATCTCCCATCTAGTTCATAAGGTTCTCTAACTTGAGATCCATCCTCCAGGGAAAGACTGGCTTAAAGAGTCGACAATACCGGGTGTTTTTTTTTAGAAGGTCCAAAATTTTTTAAAAAAGGTAAATTGCTTTAGATTTATTTTAGCACTGGGGCTATACTGGAGGCTACGGCGGGTGCCAGGCAAGAGGAAAACTGCTTTAATTAGTTCGCTGATTAATTAAAGATGTTAATTAACTTTTCTAATTTTTGTTTTAGGGGATATGTTGTATTCGCAGAATTGGAGCTCGTCCTCTAAACAGTCCAACCGAGAAAAAACAATTTTCATTAAAAATTTTTCACGCACGTTACCAGGCGCGAAAAAGTCACCCTGGTAGGCATCTTCACACCGTATCGCATCGGCGGGAGCGCCTCTGACGTAGTTCACTCCGCCCTGTGCTTTGCGTCACGCGTCCCGGACTGGCGGCCTGCGCTATCGCTGCTTATCTCGCTTCGCTCCGCGGCCTCACGGAATGCCGCGCTGGAACAAAAACGCATTGACACAAAGTGCAGGGCGGAGCGAGCGCTCACAGACGCTGTGTGACAGTGTGAAGTTGCCTACCAGGGTGACTTTTTCTCGCTTCGTTACGCGCGCAAAAATTTTTTTCATGAAAATCTTTTTTCTTGGCTGGACTGTTTGGAAGACGATCTCCAATTCTGCTAATACAACATATCCCCTAAAATAAATATTATAAAAGTTAATTAACGTAATCAGTTAATCAGCGAACTAATTGAAGTAGTTTGCCTCTTACCTGGTGTCCGCCGTAGCCCTCAGTATAGCCCCAGGGTTAAAATAAATCTAAAGGAATTTACCTTTCTTTAAAAATTTTGGACCTTCTAAAAAAAACACCCTGTATAAGATCAATAGCACGGCAGATGCATATCGTGGTGTGCTAGGACGAAATGGAAGAGCTGCTAGGACGAAATAGGGAGATCAATGTTAGGCCAGTAGGAAAGCTTTGAAGGGCCAGAAATAAAGAGGAAACGCCTGTTGAAGGCGTTTGCAGAGAGTTTGCAAAATATGGCAACCGTTTTGGTGAAAGGATGGGAAGGGAGATCGGCTGGCGCCTTGCGGGGCCAGCAGTAGCTTTTTTTTTACTGGCACCACATAAAATCAGGGTGCAGGGGTCGGTGGTAGCCAACAAGAAAACTTAATAACGAAAGTTTAACACCAGGATCAGTTACATAAACATGTAAGAGAGTTAGATGTCTTGAAATCGGTCGGCTGTTAGAGAAAGAAGAAATGCGTAAACGCTCAGCGCGAGACACACCTTAGAGATCTAGAGGATCCGTCTTTTACCGATGGCTATATCTGAGATGGGTGCAACAGAACAACAACGAAGAATCAGGGGGGGGGGGGGGGGGGTATGCTGATAAACCCATGAACACATTCAGAATGAAGAGAATTAACTTCAAATGAACATGTCTTGGTGCCCCGAAAAATTGTCAATAAAAGGACGCGGCTAGGGGTAGCCAGGCCCATATACGGCCAGTAATCAAATGCAGGCAAGGAAAAGAATATCTACTTAAATGTCTCAATGAGAATATAAAACAGTTGGGCATAGACGCTTTTTCTTGGCTCCTGTCATTAAAATAGTGTTCCACACAAAGTGCACTTTTATCTCAAAATTACTAATCGTGTTTTCTGAAACGTCCTTCATATATGAGCGCACACTCAAAGAGATTCAGTTCTCTCGCATGATTAGTTGTTGCTTTCGGAGACAAACTGGTTTGCCGTATGCAACTCTTCGTTCGAACCGAGCAACGTAGGTGTGCAACCCTTCACCCGAAGAAAGACACGGCTGAAGGGAGAAAAATATTTCCATTACCGTGATGGAATTGATGAATAGAAGTCTTTATTGTTTCGAATGGCCTCTAATAGAGCAAGGATGGGTGGGCCTCCTAGTTCGGCAGTCCATTGGTCTTCAGCGCAGCTTCCGCCCTGATCACCAGTGGTCGCTAGTCTTCAAGGTAGTCGTTGAGCAGAATGGCCTCCCATAGTTCCCCAGATATGTATTACCACCTGATATGGCGGGCTGAGAATCGAGCCTCTACCACTGCTATAAACGATTGCTTTTGTTTATGGAAGTTTAACGTCCCACAGCAAACCCGGCTATGAGGGACACTGTAGTGAAGGGCTCCGAAAATTTATACCACCCGGGGTTCTTTAACGTGCGCTGACATCTCACAGTACGCGGACGTCTAGAATTTCGCCTCCATCGAAATTCGACCGCCGCGCCCGAGATCGACCCCGTCCGTATCTTTGTGGTCAGCAGCCGAACGCTATGACCACTTAGCCACTGCGGCGGCGCTGCGAACGATTCGTTGGTTATATAAGAAACGTTATGAGGTAACTGTAGCCGAGGCGCAAGTGTTCTGAGGTATGGCTAATATTCGCGCAATGTATGGCTGTTTTATTGTCATAAGCTTCCGGAGCAGGCTTTCGATGAGAGATGGAAGTAACCGGCGTGCTTATAACGGCGTTCTTCGCACACAAAATGTGATCGAGCCGGATGTGTGTTGAGCACTGTGCTTCGCAGCGGGGACTGCCCTGAGGGCGTCAAAGTTAATTCGACACCTTTGGGTGCCGTATCGGCGTGGTCTGCTGTCCTTGACGGCGGTTTGGGTAATGTCTCGACTTTCTACCAAGCTCGGCGACATTATGCCAGGTGGCGTCAAGCGCAGGGTTCAGCGACTACGAAACGCCTGTTGTCACCAAGCAGCGCGTCACGGCCACAAAATTTAAATCCATATACTTGATGCAGCGAAACGAAATTGCGTATATCTTTTCAGTGAGCAAAGCAACTCACACCCTTACACGATTCGAAGAGGTACTGTATATAACGCCGCATTCTCAGTAGCATATCGCTCCCATACCACAAAGCCTTTATCGGAGGCTTTTAAACAGCCTTTATCGGAGCTGCACTCTCAGCCTCAGGATAGATAGCCACGATTGTTTTGTTCATGACCATTATCTCAATATTTTCTTCACCTTTTGCATACTCTTATGGACACCGATTACAAAAGGCCACAGTTTAATAACCAGCAAACTCACCATCGGAATAGATGACTTGGAGCAGATGAGACCACGCAAGCGGCTGCTAAAAATGATGTCGTACTTCTCTCTGCTCTTCTTTTTTTTTCGCAGTATGTTGATTTCCGGGGAATAAGAGTGACAATTTTTCCCGAAATCTAGAAAAAATTCCTTGGAGTGTAATTACTGATTAGGCACAAAAGTTCCTTTTTACTAGTAATAGGTGGTATAATTAGTCATTGTACTTTTTTTCATTTCCCTCACTGATTCTGCACCGCTGGAGAAATGGACCTGGATTCAAGAGCTGCAGTTTCAGCTGGTGTAGCCGTCCTGCTGACGTGCCTGTTGCTGCTGTGGCGGTATCGGAATAAGCGGCGCGTGCTCGTTTCTGTTCCTGATGGAGCTCAGACGCCTCGAAAGCCAGCTCAGGTTCCTCTCCTGGGAGGTCTGGAATTCTTCATGGAGGGAGTGAGTGCGCAGAAAGCATTTGCCTGGTCCCGCACCTATGGACCCGTCATCAGGTACTCATTCAGAGCACTGAGCGCGTAGCTGATGTTATAAACCTGCGTTTACTTTCTGACCCAATCTTCCCTCTTGCCGTCCCTTAGCGTTACACCGATCATTACCGTTTCTATAGTTCGCTGCGTTGTCATTAACCTAAGTTGAACTCTTTTCGCGATCCTCCTCGTTTCTATCTTATACATGGGTACCGGTAAGATATGGCTGTTATAATACTTTTCTCTTGACGGATACTGATAAACTGACATTCATGATCTCAGAAAACATGCCAAATGCGCACTATCCCATTCTTATCCTTCAGTTTATTTCACTTTCGTGAATATAATCTATTCTTTGGCCACTTTCTGCCTTAGAACACGTATTCCTTTACCACTTCCAGCGCCTCGCTACCAATCTTAAACTGCTGCTCCTTTTCGAGAATGTTGTTGATTGCTTTGGTTTTCTGCGTATTAATTTTGAGACCAAGCCTTCTGCTCTGCCCAAGTCACTATTCATGCTTTACAGATCATTCGCTGAGTAACTTCCGCAGTGTAATCACGATTCTCAGGTAGCTAAGGTATTGTTCGTAAGCTCTTATCCTCAAATGTTCGCTATTCGGGCCTCTGCATAGCTCGTAGACAAAGGCGGCGAATAGTATTAGCGAGATCGCATCTCTCTACCTGACAGCCTTCCTTATTGGACTTTTATTGCTGACTTTATGGAGGACTATATTGGGAGTGCAGTCGTTATGGATGTCTTACTTATAAATAGATATCTTGTTTCTGACTGCAGCGTATACATGCCTGCCGCCTGCATTTAGGGTCGAAGAATCGCATGCAAGTCACAGTACGTAATTGATAGTAATGTGCGCTCTCGATACATTGCGCATCACCATGACCTGCAAGGCAAAAAAACGCTTTATTTGCTGTCATGTAGGCTCGGAGAGTAAAACGCGATTTTTTTTTATTTCCATGCGCAGAATCAGAACTTGTCTGAAAGAGACAGTCGTCCTGAACGATTTAGAAACGATTAAAGAGTTCCTGAATCACAAGGATCTGCTCTACCGTTCGCCGCATTGGATCTTGAACGGCACCGTAGACTTAGGTAAGACCACCTTTGCAGTTTCAAAGCATGAAATGCGTGGGCTCTGTTCTTCTGCTTTGAGAGTCTGCACAGCCTTTTGTAAGTGAATAAAATGTATGAAGCGCAACAAACTATGCTGCACGTTACTACGAGCTCTGGAGGCATACATGCATAGAGGGACGTCAGTGATTCCGGTGGTGCTCCGTTTTAATTGTTGGCGAAGACGGTGTATCAATTGGCTTGCAATTTTCCGGAATTGTGCTTAAGGTTCAGGTCCTGTGATGACAACATTTCAGCTCTCTGACGAATGCTTGACCACTATGAAAAGAAACCACTTTTCTGCACTCGTAGTGCATATCCTTTCGTCCTTTCTCTCTGCCTTTCAATCTTTCAGCCTTTTTTCACCCCTTTATTTCTTTCTCTCTCTGTTTCCTTTTTTCCTCTCTTTCGGCTGTCAGAAGGTAACGCCTGTGGAATAGCGGTAGGCGTGAATGTCTATCACTGGGCTTTTTCTATCCAAAGTTCTAAGATAAATTGTGGAAGAGAGCCACTGAATTTTTTGAGGTTCCTCAAATGCTTCCTACCAGCGCAATGGCCTACGATTTCTCACGATAAGTTTGCCATAGGCGCATATATATTGTGAGCATTCTGAGCTTGCTAAGAACATATATATGCGCCTGTGGCAAACTTATCGTGAGAAATCGTACATATGTATCCGCTAGTGTGTACAGCACCATAAGAACAGAATAATCTTGATCGTAGAGGCAAAAACGTAAAAATGTAAAGTAGGTAGTGTAGCTCAGCATTACAACGCAACAATAATAGCAGAAATAATGCAACATTCATAACATATTCAAGCAAAAAAGGACAATCACTCCCACAAGAAAGACACCGCTATGCGTCTATACGTTTTCTTCCCGAGTTCTGTTTTGCAATTACTAAAGAGAACGGGATTATTATTCGAAACTAATAGTTCCAAAGTGCTCAAAATCATTATGCACAGGCTTCGCTGTTTATGAAGGCAAAGCATGGGAGGAAAACCGTCGTCACTCAGTGCAACTTCTACGCAAGCTGGGAGCCGGAAAACCTGAAATGGAAAAGATAATCGCCGTGAGCGCCTGCTTTTTCTTTCATCTAATCGCGCTTTTATATGATCAACATTTAAGCTCGTCAGTGGACATTTCTTCTGAGAGATCAGTAGTGACTTTCTATGAAGCAATTTGAACATGCAAGTGCTGTCATAATCTGAGAACATGCGCACTTTTCTATGTGCGAAACTTTGTTACGTTATAATAAGCTGTCAGTGTGGGCAAAATTGAATGAATCACTGCAGAAACTTGTTTAAGTATGGCGGCTAAAGAGAGCAGATCTCCAGCGAAAGTTCACAAATTTAGGTTTGATGAATATCAGGAGCCTGCGTTCAACACTTCACTGTTCCATTTGTTACACACACGATGCTTTGTTGGCTCCTTCGCGGTTGATGTTGCGCCGCTTTCGTGTTCGCCCTGTATGTACTAAACAGGACTTTTGTTGTGCCCAAGCCGTTCCCCTCTGCAGAAAACGTTTGCAGCCTAGCATTTTAGGCTGTCTTGGCTCGGAAAATTATAGCAATGCCAACAGCTATATATAAGTCCAAAATACGGCAGCTGAAAGGATAGGTTTTGATCCTAATAGTCATACCTTGCCCATGTGTGCTTTTTGCCAATCGAACTTTATTTTGATACTCCTATTATGTATTTATACCTAACGCTTCCCAAACGCATGTGGTATTTTAAGGATAATGCCACTATTCCTTTCTGAAGAACTGTGAATCCTGTTAACTCTTTCCCTACCATGGGGAAAATGACCATTTTCGGAAGGTTTCAGTAGATTTTTTTTCTGTAAAAACTACTTAATTCAGTATTGATTGCAATACCTAAAAACAGAGCTGAATAAAGGTGCTTTCTATTAATATACGTTTAAACAACAAATTGCATGTTGCAAGAAAAAATTTTATTTGCTAAAAACGAGACTTTAGAAAAAATTCAACAAAACTTGCAGAAACACGCTTGTCTATTAAAAGAAAAATGTTAAAAATTTTCTGGAATATGCAAAATGTTTGTTTGTCTGTTGGTCACTCTCTGCAAAAAAAAAAATCATTTCTATCTTGAATAGTATTGTTGCCACAAAAGAATACCTGGAAACCCTATTGTTGTGCATCGCAGCGCGGCCACCTGTGTTTCAGGCTGGTTTCCATCATCACCGATGTGATAACTGAATCATCTTCAGCACCTTGCAACATTTTCAGGCTCCTTGTTGCACAGGACGTCGATTAACTCACTCGCAGACGAAACGGAGCCCTGAGATTTGCTACGTCTTAGAGCGCGTGCCACGCATGCGGAGTTTACCAAGGGACTTCGATGGTACCGCATCTTCGGAGTGGTTTCAAAAAATGCCATTTTGGGGGGGCAAAAAAAAAACTACATCAGAAACAAAACTTCACTTCTCCGGCTATAAGCCAGATGCACATCGTGTCTGTAAGCAACGCGGAAGGCTCCGAAGTCGAGCGGCGAAGGCGTCATCTGCGGGGAACATGGCGGGCAATGAAAGCAGGTCCGCGTCTTCATTTCTTCGCAGCGCGTTAAAAAGGGCCCCCTCGCGACACAAAAGAAAACTACATCGGATTCAAAACTTTGGTTCCTGGCCTACAAACTACATCTGCAGCGTGGTCATTAGCAACGTAGAAGGTTTTGAAATCGGGGCATGAAATTATCGTTAGCGGACTAATGATGCTCAATGGGCGCGGTAGGGAAAGAGTTAAAGAGTAGATTACCTTCACGTGCCTCGCTGCGTCTCGAAAGGAAGCACCTGCAGGTGCCTACGCTTTTCTTTATTGCACGATTTGCTTACTAGATCAATACCCCTGGGAATGTGACAGCAGTAACCAGGCTAATTAGAAGCAGTTTGACTAAAATTAAACAAAGCTAGCTGCACAAGATGGCGGTTAATAGAGTATTAAAGAGTCACTTCACTGAAAGAAGTCGTGGAGCTCTAGGTGTGGCTCACTAGCCATCGCGTTCTGGTACTCGTCAGAATGGTGTCAAATCGAATAAAAGCCTTAGCTGCCGCATTTCCATTGAAGCGAAACACTGAACACGCGCCGAGTTAAAGAATTCACTATGATCTAAATTAGTCGGGAGCCCTTCCCTAAGGTTTCCCCTATGGCACATGCTCCATCTCGGGGCTTTAAGAGCTTACGTGACCATACGCCTTCACAGGAAGCATGCGAGAACTTTGGCAATCGAATAGCCGAGAAGAAGGGGCTGCCACTGGACATGTCTGAATTGCTGCTAAGCAGCACGTGTGGCGTCATCTGCCGGCTGCTGTTTGCCTGCCAGTGTCCTGTCGAAGATCAGCGCCACCAGGAGCTTACATGTGCCATGCGAGATGAGTTCTCGAGCAGCTGTCGCGGGACCATGGTGTCGTCCCTGCCACGTATTCTGGTATCTTCGATCAGGCGTCTGCCATTCACAGATGTGGGCAAGCTGTTCAGGGCCATGGTGACCATTCGAGAATTCTCAAGGTAAGCACGCGCAAGGTATGCTTCTGGCATATCAGATGATGAAAGAATGAACGTATGAGCTCTGCATCTAAAGTGCTTTTAAACCTTGATCAGTGATAATATCTAGGAGAATTGTTTGGTTCCGTGTTCGCTAAGAAAATATAGTTCTGAAAATTCCGGAGAGTGGATGCATCCTCCTCAGTTAACACCTCGTTTTGTTGCCCACGCAAGAAAAGCTACAAAGTCGTCTCTAACTTATTAACAGTCTGATGGAATGTGGTGAGCAGCAAGATGGCAGTACCCGATGGTGAGGGGCATGCAAGCCAGGGTGACTGTCGACAGCAAAAATGCCATGCGCCTCATGAGATTTGCGCTTCAGGTGTACACGTCTCAAGAGAGGGGGAAAGTTGATTATCAAAATGCTAGCCTCTGCCTCCACTTCAATGGAGTGTCTGTCGCATGAACCGTCTCGCCTGATACCTATTTTCAAAAATTTTGGTGCTCCGCCACTTTATCGTAGCACCAATGTTAAGTCCTGGCTGAAAAGTATCTGAATTCCCAACATGACCACTGATATCGGCCGTTTTTCATGCATGCTCATATTTCTGAAGAGCCTTCTTTTCACTGGTGGGGACGCCGCTGTCGCGCGTAATTCCTGCTTTCTACGAACATGTTTGCCAGTCGCACGTAACGCGTTCCCACCAGAATCGTCTCAAAGCAGCATTAGATTTTGCCTTATGATTATATTCTTCCCTTCTCATTTGTTAAAAATCAAGGATAATAAAACTTGTCCATGTTTGTTGCAAATCCAGTCGTAATTATGAGCTTTCGGCGACACCTCTTTCAGAGAACACACGCACCGTTTCGCAGGAGGTCTAAGGGATGGCAATAGCAGTTTTGTACAGATGTCTCTACAGGAACACCGGATTGTCTACAGCAGCACGTACTCCTTTAGCATCCGTAAGTACAGCAGAGCGTATCAATCCGACTAACTGGAAGGATTGATTTCCCGTTGTATTGGCCCCATCATTAGAATTTTTTTTCGGGTGTCCATTGTCAGAATGTCGTGGGTACCTCAAGACAAGTTCAACACAATAGCGACACCGGCGAATTGGTGAAAACTTTTTCGGAAACGAATCAAAAGACGCGGCCGAAAGGGGGAGATTCGTCTCCCATAAATTGATCTCTTCCTTTTGTCCACTTCTTTCGTGGTGTTGCCGAAATAAGCTAAAAAATGCATCACTCACAACTGCTTTTTTTTCAAGCCGGTGGTTCAAGTTTTTGAGCACTCAGCAAAACCTCCGCAGTGTCAGCAAGTGCAAGTGCTTTCAAATTAACAAAAGTAATTACAACTACACCATTAATTATTAGCTACAGCTATTCAACATTCAACAAAACTTAAAAAACAAGAAACTTGATTTTGATTCTCGTTTTAAACGGAAATTTGTTCTCTTTCAATTACGTTTCAATAAAAGATTACCGAATGATCTCTTATGATGATGCCACAGAGCGCTTGTGTCCAACGGGATGATGGACACAAACAACGTCTTTAACAGATTGTTCTACAGGCAGGTGTTCGGACCCGCTACGGGTGCCTTCTGCCTAGTTACATGCGCCAACCTGGCTCTGGAAGCAATCGAGGCACTTGCGCTTGCTTCCTTTAACCGTCAGCCAAAAATAGTCCTGCGCTATGTAGATGATTGTTTCTGTACATGACTGATGCAAGAACCGTCAGCTCTACTCCAGCACCTAAAATCTATACAGCCAACGACACAGCTCACGGTGGAAGAGAATGACGATTCTCCCGTTTACAACTAGGGTCATTTCACATTCAGTCAATTCCGGACGCACTGTATCGGACATGTGGGCCCATGCCTGCAGCATACGCATGCTCATTGCAACGGCCTTCACGCGTATAAACAGGGCTGTTACGCTGTTCATTTCATATGCAAACGAGGGACCTCTACGGGTCCCGAAATGTCATTTGTTTTACTCCATTTCTATTCTTTCTGGCGAGAGTGTGATTTTAAAGTGGCGCCATTTCCTTGCCACACGTGCTATCGCCGAACTTTGGGCGAAGAATTGCTCGCTGAGGTGCTGCCCTCCACTGACAAAAGGAGGCAATGTCTCAGGGCATGATAAGAGGTTTAGGGTGTCATTGTTGTTTAAGGTTGTGTTTATAAAGTCTCATTCCCGTCATGCCTGGGAGAGTTTCAATGCCACGCTTTTTAGGAAACAGTGTGCGCTACCCATGGCCTCTCGCAGCCAGTGACACATCCACGGGCAGTGTCAAAACACTATGTTGTTTCGGACTAACAAAACCATTCTCAAAGGGGGTCCATAAAATGTAGCCTGGCTAGAGAGCATGCGGTCATAGCTCTCGAGAGAGCAGCGTTATGATGAGCTCAGGGACACAGGCGCAAGCATCTCAGCGATATAAAACAATTGCACACACGGCGCCACTGACGAAAGCACGCGGTATTAATACAAATTCGACATGGTACAGGAAACTTGGCGCCAGACATTACCGCCACTTGCGTTAAATAACGCTTTCATCCGCGACTCGCTGCGCGTATTGCGTCACTACCCTTTCAGATGTTGATTCCAGCGGCCGCCATAAAACGGCTACCACCGTACACACCTCCTCTTTAGAGTATTCGGAGAAGGCGGTCCTCGCTCTTGTTTTCACCGCTCCCAATATTGCAACCATTGTCAGTAATAATAAATCAGCCATCGACATCCGGCGCGGATCGGATATCCTGTCCAGCCCTGTCCCTGCTCCATGAACATTTTCCAACCCACTCTGTCACCCTTTTTTTGGACCCCCCCCCCCCCCCTTACAAGCAAGCCTAACTAGTAACGAGGTGGCTCACGCCTGCACCCGAGGCTTCTCTGTCCGGGCGCAGGCCATGAAGTCCGCTTTCGGCAACCTGGCCCCGATTACTGCGCGGGACCGCTTCCTCTCCTTTCATGATACATATCCCCCACTGCAAAACCTCTAGGTATCACGAGATTCTGCGGCGTAAGCTTCAGGCTCGAACTTTTCCCACTCCTATCTTCCGCCATCTCATCCACCCAGCTGTCTATCCCTCCTCACCTTTTAATTTCTGCCCGGCCAGAGCCAATTTTGACAACATCATGTGGGGCTGTTTTCTTCACTCCTTCACCAAAACCCCTGAGTATTAATGGGAGTGTGAGGCTTGCCCACGGAGTCCAACTCCTGAACTCAAGGACAAGATCCTAGATCGGGCTCAGAGGGTAGCGGAGGCCTACGCAGCCTAAGTTACCTCTGCCTCTACCACTGCTCTCTTCCCTTTTGAGATAAATAAAACTGTCAGTCAAATCAATCACTGCCCCGCTGGGAGGCGCCGCTTCTTCGTCCATGATCAACTATTCAGCGGCTAGCCCAGGCTGCCTACAGCATAAATCTTCTGGCCGCGCCGCATTCAACACCCTTAGTCTGTAATAGGGACTTGTACGTACCGCGCGTCTCCAGAGCGGACGGGCTGATTGGTCATGACGTGGCAGGCGTGCGTACCGCTGGCATGCACCGGGTCCCATCAATCACCCTCATGGTGATCTGCGTATGCGCACTGACGTTGCGAGGTAGCGATGGCGATATGTGCCACGCTGAAAGTCTCTAATCGCAGTGATGCACACATGCCAGCGCCTCTCAGCAGGAGTATGAGTTCGGTCAAGCGCAGTTGCTCTGTACCAGGTCGCACGCGGATCACGGAAAGACAGCGCGCAGTTTCCTTGGCGAAAAGGAACCATAGGCCCCAGAAGTTAAAATTATGGTCCATTGAGCAAGCCCGCCGTATATAAAAGCTGAAAGTTTTTGAGAGAACTCTTGATAGTGTGATAGTGCGTTCAATTTCAATGCCGTTCTTTGTATACAAAGAACGGTTGATCCCCCGGTAGGCACCACACGAGACAAAGCAGATACTGATACTGGTGCGAAAGCTTGATAATAAACTTCATAGCGGTTCGATGGTAAAAGCGTTTACTACTCAATGCTCTAAATTCTAAACAGCGCTTTTTTCACGGCATGATAATGACGGAAAGCGCAATCACATGACAATTTAAATTGTGCTTTTTGCAATCAGCTCCTCCTGGCGTTGTTAGACAGGTTTTCGCTAGAGTCTGTGTCGTAGTTTTAGGTCTGGTTTCTCTTGTAAGAGCTAAATATGCTAAACTTCTCGGTTCCACCAAATCTTTAAAAGATCATTCGCGTACAAACCCTTCAGGTTGCAACGAAGACACAAGTCGTGCCGGGGTCGGCGGCCTTAAGACGTTGATAACTAGTGACCAGCGCCATAACAACACACGAAAGCACACTCCGCTTGACCCTTTCGGCCGCGCGTCGCTGTTTCACCACGTCACCGCGAACGGAGGTGTTCGGCGCATCGCACCTCCACCCGCCTGAGTCCAGCTCTGTGGCGGCACTCACTGCTGCCTCGAACTGGATACAAAAAGAATTGACAGATCCACTAACCCAAAAATCCTCCTTGGCAAATTCACAATCCCAGAAAACAAATTACACCAACTTACAAGAGCTGAGCTGTATAAAAGCATTTATTAACAGTGTGCGTGCCCAGGCATTTCTTTTATTTTTGAGATTCAATTTTGGTGTCGTGTTCCCATAAGGCCTCAGGCGAAGAAGCTACTTTGTCCTTTTGTTGTTGTCATGATTCTATATATGGCGTTCTGAAACCCTTGGACCTCTTCCTCCCAGTGAAATCTGCTAACAGAACTGATTCATTATGCAGCCTCGGGCCTTATGGGTAATACCACAGCCCTGCTTCTGGCAGGAACTGTGTCCGTGTCGGCTTTCCTGATGAGACTTTTTGTGCTTGTGGCCACCAATGTGGACGAGGTTCAAGTGCGCATCCAGCGAGAAATTGACTCAGTCACGGGGAGCAAACGGCAGCCCAGATGGCAGGACCGCTACGCTACGCCGTACACTATGGCTGTCATCTGGGAGATGCATCGATGGCATGCGCTGCATCCGCTAGGACTACCCAGGTGGTAAGTATTAAATTTCAAACAGCTTCATCTAAAAAAGCCGAAAAGAATTCCATAGTAGCGCTGGTCTTGATTGTGAAAAGGTTAAGCGTTGGCTATTTTCATCTTCCATAACTACCGAACATTTTACAGCGCCGATGAAGGCGCAGAGAAGATGAAGGTACACAACACACAGACAGTTGATGTCTGTGTGCGTGTGAGGCTCTTTTTCATGTGGCATTAATCATTTCCTTGTGGTACCAGCTGTCGCCGCGGCCAGGGCACAATTACTTCTTTTTATAATCTACAAGAAAATGATTCCATATGATGTATAGGCCGTACCTGCTATCGGATGACCCTCATAAAGCCATGAAATAAGTCTGCAAACTTCTACGGTCAGATTGGTTTCAGCAAAAGCGAGCGTATTAGTAACAACTGAAGGTTTTGGTATACATCTGTGCTGGACAAGACGGTGCAAATATCCAGTGGATCCAGGCGTACCAACTGTGATTGAACGTACCACTTAATTCCTTCAGCAGCAGACGCTTCCAGAGCTTCGTGCGCTTCTTTCATAACAAAGGCTTAGCGACCAGAAAACAGATACACATCCTGGAGACCCTCTCCCTTATTCATAGCATGTGGCGCAAGTCCTCAGGCGGGGGCCCAAGAAACAGCGTTGTGTGCGCTGCATGTCTGCATCTTCTCAGCGCCTTTGTCTGTGCCGTCAAATGCGCTGTAGTTATGGATGTCAAAAGCCTTCACATTATATTCGAGAACTATGCGGTTCCGTCTCCTGACGAACAGTAGCTTCTATAGTCAGATTCATAGAATTACCTCAGCTTACATAAAGTGCACTCATTGTTGGCGTTTTTTAATACGCTGAAGTGGTTTCGTGCTTGTGCATCGATTTTGAGAAAGATTCTATGGTCTGCATCTACGGAGCTGTCCATGCGATGTTGCTCACATCATCTTATATTGGCGTATTATTTCTTCAACAGCCTTAGTCTCGCCTGTGTACGCTGTGTTGTATTCGGCGAAATGATTTTTGTAGGGAATGCCTTGGGCTCTTTCCTGTGTGGCCGGATTTTGGGTGCGGCTAAGTGATGCGCCAGCGTGTTTATCGGTTGATGCGCTACACGGTAGCTTTCTGTTTTTGATACACGTGCGATGGTTTCACTTCTCATGGACTGTTTAAAGGTCCTAAACTTAAAACACAGCGCGTGGTTCGGGTATTCTACACAGGTGTGTGGATGACGGTATACCTGTTTCCAGTTGGTGAATGCTGTCTTCAAACGCAGATGTCATTTTTTGAAGACGAGGATTGTTTACGCGGAAGTGGGATGTGTCTCCCTTGGTCTCGATTGAAGCTTCGGCGGCGGTGAGATTTCTTGAAGACAAGTTTGTGACCAGGTTGGAATTGTGCGCTGGGTCGGTGGTGTCATTATGACTTCTTCTTTTGCTTGGCGCGGTGCTTGTTGGTTTAGGATCACATGGTTTCTTTGGCGAATGCTTCTATAGTTATACAGCAGGAAATCCGTGTTGTTGACGAGCGAAGAAAGCGTCAATTTCTTTCTGACTAATCGCGTTATGTCATTCTGCGCATTTACAAGATATTTAGTTTTTTCATCCTTCTTGTGCGGTTACCTGGTGTCGTAAGTGCAGGCTTCCATCTCAGGGTGAATTAAAGGAGTTTCTTTAAGCCGAGATGCCGTTAACTTTCAGTCCTAGTGATTCCAATTGGAATCACCAAATTTAGAGGCCACTGTCTTGAACTGAACGAGAAAGCCCTGCTGGTTTTGCAATAGTTCCGACATTTGACAATTCACATACATATTTCAGTGGAATTTCACAACCATTACGTATGCTACTACGTAGGAGAGAGATATATAAACTGTATACGTTTTGCGCTTGCCATCGCCTGGTGCCACGTCCTCCACTGCACCTTGTATGCCCCACGTTGCTCCTTCAAAATAAATTATTTCGCCTGAGCATATTTACAAGCGCGAAAATATTTCACAAATAATAATGATGCCAAATGGAATCCCTGGAACCTGGGGGCCCTTTTCAAGAATAAGCAGAATGGTCGTATTTGAGATGCTCGTGGCTGCTTGTGTCGTCTAAATGTTGCCTCTTTAGCAGCCTACACGTAACAACAAACGTTTTTTTTCCCGAAGATCAGTACATTCAGCGCAAGGACTTTTCATACGGAAACAACGAGGTTTCAAGAGCGGCCTACCAGACGTATTGAGGTGTCGATTCATCCACTTATTAAGAAATATCATTCGTCGCACATAGATCAGTAAAAACATCTCAAAAATAAAGCTTAATAAAAAATAATTCAACCTCTATAGAATATCGTCCATGCAAGCAAATTGAATACTAGAGGACAATGCAGTACCGAATGGTAGCGCAACTACACCGAACGTTGAAAGCCATAGCGCTTTCAACCTCCTAAAAACCAACCAACTCGCCCAACAGTTCGTGTTCTGGGACGAAAAGTCATCACAGTAAAATCTGTATTGTGGATGCAACCCGATACCGCTGAACAAGAAAGAAATCATGAATAGCAAACACCACTGATGAGCGTCTTCACCGCACGAATAATTTACATCAATAAATGTTTGAGATATTCCCATTACAATTTTGTAGTTTATGAAGTTAGTAGATGCAGTGAGCTCGAGGCTGGAAATCTGGATACTGGAAGCGTGATTGCCCTGTCTCTTACACGGAATGTCTCAAAAGAACCAGTACTTTTCTGCAACCGCCTCAAGAACTCTGTTTACATAATTATAATAATGATAATAACTTGTTTAACTCCATCAATGATCGGGGAGACTGCGGATAAAAGCCGCTTGACAACAAGCGACTTGACTGAAGCCCGCAGCCTCCCTACAAAGCAGGCAGCGATAGAAGAACAACAACAAAAAAGAACGACTCGCAGAAAGCGCAATATTCAAAATTAATGCACGCACACATGATGGTCACAAGAGGTAAACATAACAAAAGGTAAGATAACACTTTTAGTTGTTATTGCAAGCACGGATTGTTAATGAAATGTTTGCGTAGGGTTCATACAGAAATTGTGTGTAAATCTATGCCTGATTTGTGGAATGAATTTAAAAGTGTTGGCAGTGTGTATGACACTTTTTGCTTAGAATAATTTGCCTGCGCAGTGACCACTTTCCTCGATTCTGTGTAACGAGTGGTGTGGGAATGTGTGTTTTTATCGAGATCTGATAATTCATAAAAAAAAATTGAGATTTTCTTTCACCTCCCGTTTGAACGCCAGACTTAACTTATAAAGATTAAACACGCGTATTATGTTTGCTTTAGAAAATAGCTCTCAAGTATGGGAATTATGCGGTACATTAAAAAGTGCTCAAGCAACTTTTTTTTTGCAGTATATGTATTCGTTCAAGAATTGTACGTGTCGTGTTACCCTATAACAATACACAATAATAAAAAGAAGAAAAAAGAAAGTATTGTAAATAAGAAGCTTTATATTGAAAGGTAATAAATATAGCTCTGTGTCGCGCCGTCATACCAACAACACGAGATAGCTTCCCTGAAACAGATTCAATGTCCGCATCCCAAAGCATATTCTGTGTGAAGATAACTCCAAGTACTTTAACACTACTCTCTATTTCGATTTTTTTTTCATTCTCGTAAAGAAGGGTGATGAGACCGCTGTTTACTTGCTTCGATTTCGACCTGAATATTACGGCTTTTGTGTTCTCTGTATTAATTTGTAGACTGTTTGCTGCGGACCATTTATGAAGAGATCTTTGAGCAGAGTTGGCCTTATTCTGAAGGCTACTAGGTTCAGGTGATGAAAAAAATATACTAGCGTTATCAGCGTATAAAATGTATTTTGCATCTCTGTAGATATGAACTGTCATTTATATAGACTATAAAAAGGAACTGGCCAAGAATACTGCCTTGAGGAACACCTCTGTTGATTTGTTTCAAATCTGAACAGCAGTTCTCTATGTGTACATACTGATGGCGATAATCTAGGTACGATTTTATGAGATTTTGACAGTATCCTCTAACGGCGTAAGTCTCAAGCTTTTCAAGTAATATGGAATGATGGATGCAATCAAATGCTTTAGTGAAATCTACGTAAAGGCCGAGCACAAAATTCTTGTTATCAAAC
Organism: Amblyomma mixtum; assembly: GCF_055824585.1. Taxonomy (NCBI): domain Eukaryota; kingdom Metazoa; phylum Arthropoda; class Arachnida; order Ixodida; family Ixodidae; genus Amblyomma; species Amblyomma mixtum. The sequence continues at coordinate 78,435,103 of NC_143015.1, read as the reverse complement.
TTGTATTTTTGCTCAAGTAGTGCTAATTTCGTCGATCGGCGTTTTGTAAATACAAACTGGGCAGAGGAAATAAGATTATGCTTATCGAAAAAATTAGACATTTGCATATGTATTACCTTCTCTAATTACTTAGATAGCACCGGTAAAATGGAAATAGGCCTGTAATTTTTTTCTATCGTTTACGTCACCTTTCTTAAACACGAACGAAACTCTTGCAACCTGCATCCTCCTCGGAAAGATAGCGCTCCCCGAAGCCATGTTAAAAATACAAGTGAGATATGGAGAAAGAATATCTAGCACATATTTTATTGGCCGGACCTGCATGCCTTCTACGTCGCAACTTAAGCTATTTTTGAGTGAAACGAAAACTGACTGTACCTCAAGTTTCGTAAAAGGCCGAAAAAAAAAGTGAAAATTGATTTCTATCAGGCAGTAATGTCGAAATATCAGTCGATGCACAACTATTGGAGTAGCCAACAAAATAATCGTTAAATGTATTTGCTAGAGCACTCCCCGATATTTCTTTGCCACCAAGAAGTAGGACCGCACAACGGCACCACACAGTGAGAAAGTAACATCAGAGATAAACGCTCTCTCTTACGTCATTTTTGCATATTCTTGGTAAGAACTATGGCATCCTCTACTCGAACAAAGAGTACCGAAGTTTGAAAGAAATTTATATCTAAAGTTTCGAACAAATTACGAAAACTAAATTCTTCAAACTGCTTAAGTCCCAATGATTCCATTTGGTTTATGGTTTATCGTTTGAGGGGGCTCAACATCCCAAAGCCATTCAGGCTATGAGGGACGCCGTAGTGAAGGTCGTCGGAAATTTCGACTGCGAGGGGTTCTTTAACGTGCACTGGCATGGCGCAGTAAACGAGCCTCTAGAATTTCGCCTCCATCGAAATTGGACCGCCGCAGCCGGGATTGAACCCGCGTACTTCGGGTCATCAGCCGAGCGCCATAACCACTGCGCCACCGCACCGCGGCGGTGATTCGATTTGGAATCATGTAAAAAATGTTATAAGTAACCGGCGAAAACTTGATTCCATCATTTTATGGAATTATCCTTTCCTGTATATGCTAATTTCTCGATATCGATTTTTCGACATAGCAGTTTTAATTTGGGCCGGAAAGGGTTAATGGGCTTGAAGTAAAGTCGCGAGTAAAAAAGATTAGCACTTTTGGCGTGCCAATCAGAGCAGCACAAAGCACCGCTCGGCACTGTGGTTAGGAACACGCAGATAACCAAAATGCCAGGCGTGTTACCAAAGCATGGCGCCTCGCCAGCAACAGGGAGACAATTTCGCCGCTCCGGTGACGTACCTGTAATCAACTCTGTTACTTGAGGCTCTATTTCTTACAAGCTGCAGGGCTTCTAGCTGGGAGTCTGCACGAATACACAGTAAGCTAAGCATTTCGACAGAATTCCCTCTCTTGTTGGGAATCGCATCAAATGCTGGGACATTTTCTTTGAGCAACACTTTTTTCAGTTTAAAAAGTCCCCATGCTTCGAAGCCGGCTCGGCTCCTACTACAGAGCTTCCGGAGCCGAGCCGGCACCAGAACATTGGGACTTCCTAGAATTAAATGTGGCGCCGCCGCTTTGGCTCGGTGGTTATGGCACTCGGCTGCTGACCCAAAAGACGCAGGTTCGATACTGGCCGCGCCTATCGAATTTCGATGAAGGTCGAATTCAGGAGGCCCGTGTGCTGTGCGATGTCAGTGCACATTAATGAGCCCCAGGTGGGCGAAATTTCCGGAGCCCTCCACTACGGCGTCCCTCACAGCCTTGGTAGCATTGGGACGTTGAACCTCCATAAACTAAAATAAAATGTTTTGTCTGGGGAATTTGGAGCCCAATTTCCCATAATTAATTTCCAATCGAACATGGGAATTGTGTGAAATTGTTGTTTTCGTATAAATACATTTTCTTCACAGAACCATAGGTTGTTATCATTGGCATCGGATATGCTGACATCACCGGCACGTTTTTGTGGAACAAGCCGAGGTGATCAAATCGCCCTTTTTCATTCGCAATAAAGCACTTGGAATATACCTAGGAACGGTAACTTAATAATAACCATCAAGGCATTTTTCTCGCTTCAAAAAATGTGATACCTTTACTACGAATCAAACTAAGCGGCGAGGAGACTATTTCCTAGCGGCGAGGAAGCTCGCTAGGTTCAGGTGCTTTGGTAACATTTTCAGATTTCATGAACAATTATTATATTAGTTACACTCGATTAAGCGATGAAACCTCAATCTAAACAAGCTATGTTCGTGCGCTGAAACTTTCGCTTGAGTACTGGTGTTCCCGACAACATTTTTGTTATGTTTTTTTTCAAGAACCAAACCTTCTTGACATTTCATCCCTCTGGTCTTAGGCAAACGCATCTTATACGGCACTATCTTTAGCTGCCATGCACAATGGCATTTAATTTCTTGTATTTAAAAAACTCGATGATAGAAGTTCAGGAGAGCGTGCTGTCGTGCGAGTTGGTGCTGCATCTTGTGAAAAAAACCAGCGCTAACGACACAAGGAACACAGGAAAGAACTCACATGGCGACGACAGGTCTGTCAGAATTGTTCATTGCGTTAAATATCTAACGAGCATTCGATGTCATGTTGTCACAATAGATTAGTTGGATTCCCTCTTGATCTCGTAGAGGGAAATTTAGTTAATGATGATGGTTGTAGGATTCTTGACGTCTTGAAGATTCGAATTGCTCAATCACATTGCAAGAGGACACTTTAGGAGAGGTTAACTTTGTATAACAATTAAAAGCACAAAGGAGGATACAAGCAAGGAGAAAACATATTTACACTTGACTGGCTCGTACTTCTACGTGACGAAACCAGTCCTCGGTCCTGCCGAAGCAGCGGGTTTTAAATCCTATGTCCCCGCCCTCGGTGGGAGAATAACCAATCAGGTACTATACAAACATCCACCCAATAACCCATTGGGTAAAGGAAAATACAACCAATGAATGATTGGGGAAAGAAGGTAGCCCCTCGCGACACCGTACACATATGTACACTTTCCAATATCACTGCTGCGAGCTTCGCGAACATTCACTTTCCCACTTTCCCAACGTCCGTTGACCCAAGTTCCAGGAAAGCCACTTCAATCCATCCGTTTCTCATCGTCGCTCCTCATGCCTGCAGCTAGCGTGACAATACGTCAAAGCGCGCAGCTGCCGACATAGCACAAAAGCCACGCACTGTGACGCGGGTCAGCCTCGCTGTACACAAGTGCACACAGGATGCCACCTAACGACTCCGTCCATGAGGGGAGTTTGACGTCTCCCGTAATCCCCCGCCATTCGGCGCCCCCTCATCTCCCGCCGGGTTGACTGACCCCTTTCTGTGCGGCTGTGCGGAGGGCCCAAGAAAAAGGACGTAATGGGCATTCCCATAAAGCGACCGGATGCAGCAAACAAAATACGGCACCGCGAACTTCACTCCTCCCAACCAAGAATGTCACACGGACACTTGTTGTCAGTGAGACATTAAAGTTCAGCCACGGTGTCCGACAACAAAAGTACATACACACGCACGCACACGTACGTCGGCTGTCCGGTCAGTCCCAACACACGCACACGTGCGCCGACTGTCCAGTCAGTACACCAGCACACACACATGCGTGCACACAGCGGATATTTCAACCCGCACACACAGGGCTGGAAACCAATCTGCACATTCCAGAATTCACCATGTCAGATCGGTGCCCAAAACTGGCAGAAATTACTTCTAGCCGCCTACATCTCGAAACAGAACGTCAAGTTTCTGTTGAGCTTTGTCCACAAAATTGGACCAGAATTCAGAATGATCCGGCACAGCGCCGGATGCAAAGGCTGCCGCCGCTATCAGATAGATTGTTTCCCTCAAAATCGACAGCGGTCACCTGCTCCATGCGCTGTACGAAAACTGCTGCCACCGCGTTTGCGATCGTCCCTTTGACCTTCCCATTAGGTTTACGCCTGCCATCGGCTATCTCACGCGCAGCCCTGCATAGCGCTAGCTCTTTGTAAGGCTGCTCGCCGATGTTCTCTTTTAAAGAAAAGCATGCCCTCGTTCATTCTCTTCTCAATAATTCCTTCAGCAGCTCGCTTCCGCACTGCAGATAACGAAGCATGTTGCTCCATGTCGAAACATAAAGAGATGGGCGCATTATTCCAATCCTGCAGTTCCCTATCAGCTTCGAAACCCACTGAAGCGATCAACCGCGCATTCCTTCCTTCCTCGGCATCAAATGCAGCCTCATCGCTCGTTGCTAGCTCACAATCTGCGGCAGAAACTTTTGCAGCTACCGAATTTGCCTGAAGTTCTACCGGCGCCTCGGGTTTGTCTCGAACAGACTCATGCGCAGTTTTGAAATCGTGTTCAAAACATGCTCTCTCATTTGTTACATATATCTGCTCCCTGTCTGGCTGCTCTCGCAGCGAGTGTGTCTCAGGTGTTGTCAACTTCCCTACACCTTCAGCTATAGCATCTGCTGTCACTGCGCAGAGTGTCCGCTCCGGCTGGCTTACCAATTCATCTTTGGCAGCCTGCTTACCTTCGCCTTTAAAGAGTGTTCCCGCTATTCGCGCCGGCTCTACCTCTTCGCCGATCGTTACAGCTGCCCCAGAGTTTGCGCCAACCTGTCCTGGCTCAATGCTGAACTCCTGTTCACAAACAAAACACTCATGTGCCTCCTGGGTCTCCTCTATTTCAGCTTGCTCTGACAATCAGCGCTTCAAAGGCGTGACTAACGCCCCTATGCCCTCAGCCATCTCTCCTGGCACGGCACACACGGTTGGGCCCTGCTGCCTAAACGCTGCATATCGCTCATCTCTCAAAGCGTTACCGTACCTTGCGAGTTATGTTACATAAAGCTTCGAAACGGCGCTTATATACGACACGTGTGGGAATAGGACACGTTTACCTCACTATTGAATTACAGACGCCAGTCTATATCCTATCACACACCTGGTAGAGCGAGCAACTTCGAGCTTTTTGGACCGCACCGGAGAGATACGCTCAAAGGGGGAAGCATTGCGCCTTTTGCTACTTCTTGGTGCAATTCTTGGTGTAATGAATGGCTTATGGAACTTAACACTGATAAGTGCAAAATTATGCGAATATCAAGAAGTGCCAACGCTCCGCCTGTGTACTACCTAAATAACGTTCCCTTAGAACCGGTTACATCATTTAAATACCTGGGTGTTCATATTTCTGCTGACCTTAACTGGACGCGCCATATTGAGTACATTGCTAACAACGCTAACCGCATGTTGGGCTACGTGCGCCGTAACTTTTCCAAAACTCCGTCTTCCTTGAAATTATTGCTTTATAAAACACTAATACGCCCTAATCTGGAATACGCCGCCGCCATATGGGATCCCCATCATGAAAAACTGATAGCTTTGCTTGAGCTAGTTCAAAATAACGCTGCTCGTTTTATCCTGTCCAGCTTTAACCGTACCGCAAGTGTAACAAGCATGCAAGCTAATCTTTCTTTGCCTCTTTTAGCATCCCGCCGGCAGACAATTCGTTTGAGCCTCTTTTATAAACTATACCATCATCCCATGCTACATGATGCCCTCATTTCGTCCCCCAGATACGTGTCAAACAGCATTGATCATCGTCACAAAGTTGGCACTGAAACGTGTAACGCTGTAACTTCATTTCAGTCTTTCTTGCCTCGTACATCACGCGAATGGAACCGCCTTCCCGCAGATATCGTCGACATAAGTGATAACCAGCATTTTCGTTCTGCACTAGCTAATATTGTATAACAGGAATATGATAATACCTTGCTTTGTACCATGTATTGCATCTATTTATGTATTTTCTTGTTTTTGTAACAAATCCCCTCTTCAATGCCTTTGGCCTTGAGGGTTCAATAAATGAAATGAAATTAAATATTGTCACGCGCTACGCATGGGCCCTGAGGAATAACGGAGAAGTGCGCGCGCAGAAAAAGTGGAAGTTCAGTATTCTGCCGCTGGCGCACACAGGCTTGGGTCGACCTGCCCATGTAAACTTTGTGAATAGAACCTGTAACAGTGTGGTGGAGGTGCTGGGTAGATCACCACGGGCGCCTCTAGCCATCGCTGGAGCCGAAGAATTGCCAACTTTCCCCCATTGCCCGTCCAAATGACCCAAGAAGCCGACGCACGTCCGACCGGAGTAGCAGCGTCCTCTTTGCAGCATTATCGTGAGCCGCGGACGTTTTCCGGCAAGGCTGGCGAAGACATGGATGATTGGCTCACCAATTACCAGCGGCTGAGCAAATACAACCGCTGAAGGGCCACTCTTCAGCTGGCCAATGTCGTTTTCTTTCTGGATGGCACCGCGTGAACTTGGATCGAAAATCGTAAAGCGTCCTTAACGAGTTGAGCCCGCTTCGTGGAAGAGCTCCGCAGCTGCTTCGGGGATGCCGTCGCGAAACGAAAATGCGCTGAGCAGTCTTTGCCTCAGAGAGCGCAAGTGCCTGGAGAGACCTGCACGATCATACGTAGAAAAGGTATTGAAACTGTGCAAAATCGTTAATCCCCGTATGTCCGACGAAGATCGCGTTGGCCACCTCCTCAAGGGCATCGCAGAGGACGTCTACAGTTTTCTTATTAGTAAAGAAAATTTAGACTCACCCACGGATATCATCATGCACTGCCGCACCGTTGAAGCTCTTAAGCTACGTCGAGTTACTCCCAAGTTCTGCCCTTGCCTAGCGGCACCACTATCGCCAGCGTGGATTTCCATGAGCCTGTAAATGCTGTTACTCTCCTTGACGTCTTTTGTCAAATCGCGCGTGACGAACTCTCCGGGCATCATGATTTTGGGCGCCGCAGTGAAGTTACGTATGAGAGCTGTTCTCTGTATGCAGCTCGGGCCTACCGCTCCTCCCCTGGGAGTTTGTCCAGTCAGGCACCTACCGGGGCCAATTGCATCGCTTAAAGCAGCGCTCCCCGGATCATCCGCCCCAGCCCACGTTCGCCAGCTTGTCCGCAACGCCACCTTCAGCAGCCGGAGTACGATGGCCGCTTCGACACTGGCTACGAGGAGTGTTATTCCGAGTCACCCCGAGACCCACTAGTTTGGTACTGATGTTGTCTGATCGGTCACATCTCCCGATTCTGCCATCGTCGGGGCCAGTTTTCCCACTACCAGTGCCAACACTCGCACCCTCGTCCGAGTTCCAATGCGCCTGTTCATGACCATATCTTCACATCGTCTCAACGCCCATCCAGTTACGCGCCACCACGGAACGACTCCCCTGGCTTTGACCGAAGCCTGACTCCACCTCCGCACCGCTCTCGCCGATCGCCTTCTCCCCAACGTTACCCAGCTTGTACAGTGCATATTTATCGATTTTTCGGAATGAATTTGGAAACTTTTTGTAGTTAATATTTAGATTATGTCGTGTCCTACCAAAATTTTTGCATGACGTTACATGTGCATTCGGAAAGACCTATTAGTTTATTCCTGGCTGTTGAATAAGAAGAGCAGCCATTTTTCACACTGTGAGCGCAAACTGCGCAGAACCTTAATCGAAGACTTACAGCTGTTTATTTTTGCCTAAAGCCGTGAACTTTTGTGGTGCCCTTTATTGAACAAAAATCCTATAATGCCTTCTCTTTGAAAAATCTCTCTTCTTTGCAGATAAAGCCTGATAAACGATAAACCTTTTATATGTTCTCATTTTTGTAAAAATGGCTGACAAAGTAATGAGCATTAGCTCTTATTGAGTTTGCTTTTGCAGTTTGCTTCCATAGCTTTCTTTGGAATCTGTCCTACGCCTCTCTCAGAAAAGTGCTTTTAACGAAGGTTCGGCTCCTCCAACTGTACGACGACGTAGTACGCCAACAATATTCGAAATACCTAGGGATGTCACCCGGAATATCACAGGTCGTTACCTCTGGCAATAACTTCTATCGTGAACGTTAGCACTGCGTCAGAGATGTTTATTCCGAGCAGTGAATTCAAACGATGGAATTCCTTGAAGTACACTCCATGTTTCCACAGTGAAATGACTGTGTAGTACAGTGGACTCGTCTATAGTTCCACTTTTTAAGAAACATCGGCTGTGGTCATTGCCGGGAAGCGTGCTTTATGGCGCGAAAAACTGCATGCGTGAGAATTTAAGTAGCAAATGGTAGTTGGCCATTAGCACATCAAGTGCCACTCTCCTACAGACGCAGCATGTACAGGCGTCACCACTTTGAATAAAAAACGTGTACAGATACTGATACTTGGTTCTAACATCCCTACGTACAGTTTACAAGTGTAAATTCAAGAGAAAAAAAGAATAGGTTCAAAAAGTACCGCAGGAAAGTGAAAAATGAAGCGCCTCACGCGTGGCAAGAAAAGCCATAAATGAACGTGCCTGTTTCCTACGAAGCATGCAATGTACCTTTTCTGCGTTGCATAATAACTTTTAAAGAATCCTTTGTCCCAAATAAATTTCTCAGTTTTGCTTCGTACATAATTTTTACAGCATGAATGGCGCCAGTGCAAGCTCTATAGAAATCGGCCGTCGCCACTCGCCACTTAGGTTTTAAAATCGAGCTTTTCTAGCACTATTAAAGGGCGCTAACTAATGTGTCACTGAATACTGTTAGAAATGCTTGGGTACATGTTAATAGAAACTTAAAAATCTATCTTTTTTCTTTGCCTACTCTGTATCCAGAACTCCGTAACAGAACTTGTGCATATTTAAACACATTACACTAGCATCGCAAGAAATTGCTTTCTTATGCTATTAAAAAAACCTAAGCAGAAAATATTTTATTGCAAAAGCTAAAGGAAGATATGGCAATGTGAGTAAGGTTGTTTAGTATACTGCGCGCCGAATTTTCGTACACCACCAGCCAGATTTATTTCGCCAGATTGTAATGGCGAAAAATGTATTCAGAAGCAGAATCCGCGCTGTAAAGCTTCCAGGACTGAGCTTTCGGTAAGCTGACGGCAACAGGATTTGTTTTTTAAAGCATGTCGTGAAATGTTAAAAAATTTGACTTTCCATATGTGGTGGCGTTGCATACTTGTGTTATTATTGATTAGCCTTCTTATCGGGTTAACTGTGTCAAGCAATTTTAAAATTACCAAAAAGAGGTTTTTCAAGGGAAGTTTTAATTCAGGAAATCGACCTTCAGTACTAAAACGAAACCAAGACCATAAAATGTGGTAAATTTGCGTTACAGATTTCCGTCGATGTTAGCGTAATAAAGGCTCGTCAGTGCATGAACTTGGGCTAGTTGCTTTACCAGCAGTAGAAAATCACCGCAAAAATCGACTTATTGTGCTCATGTTTTGTCTTTCTCTTGTGAGTCCAGTTTTTAACCCTTATTTTGTACTCATATTTGTATTAAATAAAAATATTCGGGATTTCAATGAGGTCCTTTGAAATAAGTACATATAGACCAATTTTTTTGGGATAGAATAAAATACTTTTTATTCCACCGTTCTTTTAAAAGAGGCACTAGTTCCTGAAACTACGGTGTCTATTTTTGCCTTCCTTCTCCAGTGGCTATTTTAACTGTGCAGTGGTAATATTTCTCAAACAGACAAAAAACAATTTGGTGGAAAGCTTGCACAACGTCGTCTGACTGAACCCTGAACACGACCTGACCTCTTAATATCATTGTATATATTTTCAGCGCAGGTCAAGACGTCGTGATAGGGCGATACTTCGTGCGAAAAGGATCCACAGTCGTCCCCAATATTTGGGCAGTCCACAACGACCCAGAGCATTGGACTGAGCCGGAAAAGTTTGATCCGACGCGCTTCTTGGCCGGAGATGGATCGCTGGCCTCGGAGAGGTTGAAGAGAGTCATCCCGTTTTCAGTGGGCAAGCAAAACTTTGATACACACTTATTAATTACATCCATACAAAGCATTATGTCACTATTAAGGAGCTGCTAATTGTTAACAAAAATTTCTTGGACTAGAAAGTTTTTGGAGAGCAACTACACTAACGTGTTTGTTTTTTTTACTACGAAAGCAGTACTACAGTCACCGCCCCCGGAAGTATGATGTTTTTTGTAGTGAAACCTCGCTGCCCAGCAAAGCGCATCTACTCTACACGGAACTCTACAGAAGCGCCACTCACCAACCTACCTCTACCGCACCCCCCGCTGGAGAGCTCAACATCCTAGAACCACGCCCTACCCACCCTGGCCTAAATTTACGGTCCCGAAGCACCATCCGACACCAACTCACCCAACTCTACCCTACAATAGCGCCACCCACTGCCAATCCTTCTACCTCCACCTTCCAGAATGTCTCCACAAGCTACCAGCCCACACAGAAACGCAATGAAAAAGCATTAGGCTAATTCAATTAAAAACGCAGAGGGAAGTCCTGCTGCCCCCAGGAGCTAAAGACACATCCTAACCACATCCTAACCACACCTTAACGCACTCTCTGCCCACTTCCACCCACCTCCACTGTGCAGATAAGTTCAATCACGTACGTGAAGTATTGGCTTAGCATTCACTGAAGTAAAAGGATAAAACTATTCTTTGACGGCAAATTCTACTGCTGCCGCAGAATTGTCCTCTCAGATGTCTCTTGATGGTTTACGTTACGAGAATTGACAGTTTACGTTACCAGAAAGTATCACGGGTATGTACTCTGTTTCTCATATAAAATACAAAACTTTGTCTATTAAATTCAGGTATTTGCTGCTTTCGCTAGTCTCGTCCAAGGTCTGGAAAGCGTCTACGCGAGCCGCTGTAGTGCAGAAGACGCTAAAATGCGAATATGGCCTCTTTAAATTTTTCTATTGCTAAACGCTAATGTTTAAAAATGCAAACATTTGCATGCAGGTCACTGCCATTAAAAGAAGCAAAGGTTTAAGTTCTTTATTTCTGTTTTACAAAAACGACTATTTTTCCTTGCTGATTGTCTCTTTTGTTAGTTTCAAATTTTTCTTCCAGCGGAAGGACTCCGCAAACACTCCGTTGTAACAAGGGCGACAATATTCCCATTTGCCAGTTAATAGTTACAAGCCTTTCAATATTCCACATTAAATAATATACTAGTGATGTTTTCCGCAATTATCATGCACGATGCGAAAAAAATTTCAAGAAATTTTTGTTTGGAGGGGAAAAAAAGAAAAATTCATCATCATGTGCTTTCAATTTCGAAACAGTGCCAGTAAGAGATTAATTTTCCAGGAAAAGCCACGCCACAAATAGCGCCAGCTGGTTTCGTAAACTTCAGTTAAATTGCGAAACCCTGTACTGACATTTGAAATACCTTCCCTAAAACTTCCGGCATCCTCGCCTAAACATAAAGAGGAGTTGGACTTTTCGGCTTAAACCAAATAAAAACGTCGAATGTTGGCTGAATTCACCTTTTTAAATTGCGTTTTGACCGAAGAAGTTGAGTATTTTTTTATGCAATGCACAGCTACAGCTGGCTGTCGATTACGAGTAACAATCCAATCCGTAAAGGTTGAGGATTAACCAAGCAGGGAAGCCAAGGGCATGATGCGACGATGGAACAATAGTATAATTTTGTGGTCGAGTAAGAATTTCTTTCCCTCGACAACCAGTGAGAGCATTATAGACATCCTTCAAAGGTTCCGCTAAACCAGGTTTTAGAAATATGGATCAGATGATCGTCTAAATTCTAGAGTCAGTCTCGTGATTACTTGGGACAAGTAACGCGATTTTATTTCTCTAAACATTCCGCATGGAATGGAAAATTTTCTCTGTAATGTCACGCAGCCACCAAACTAATTATGGTGACATCAATGATTTTGCTAGGCGACTAATGCTGCAAAGTGGGAAAAAAATATTCAACCCCAGGCATGTCATTAACAATTTCGGCGTTCAAAATTTATTTTTAAAAATTCGGTCATGTATATAGATGTTGTACGCAAGTTAGCATATTCGCAAGCCGATCGTTTTCGTTCCAGCCCAACAATTTTTCAAGCAATTTGTACCATGTTCAGATTGTTTTCTCTTGTTTCTATTTTCTGTATTTGTTCCGATTTGCGAGTACTTTTCTTTTTTGCGACAGCATTTACTTTGTCATCTTCCCAAAACGTGGCAGAGTTTTAACGTAGTTAAACCAAGTCGACGTGCGAAAGTACCGTCTTTGTCAAAAGTAACCAGGCTGCATGGTTTGCTTCTAGCTTGTATAGTGGAGCCCTCGTGGCTTTCCTTAAGATCAAAAGGTGCTGGAAGATAAGAATACCCCCAGTACTTACCTTTAACGACCATTTCAGCTTCAGCGAAGCTGTAAGAGCTCCACTGCATGAGCTAGAAGTAAACCAGGCAGCCTGGTTACTTTTGACAAAGACTGTACATGTCCAGCCTTGTTGGCTCACTGCTGGGTCGTCGGCAGGTCTTTCGACGATATTCGATTTAGGTTCAGCCCTGATCGAGGTATATTTGATATCCCCTGTTTTCGCCACCGATAGTTGATGAAGACGACGTTCTGCATTGCACAGCGCGACAGTGTGTTCCAGTTTGTCATGAGGAATTATCCGCTGTAGCGATAGCATATTGCTCTCGGGCAATGGCCAGCGAAGCTGATCTGTTCGTGCGGCCGTGGGATGGAAACAGAGCCACGGCAATATTTATTTTAAGACTGCATACGCTTTTGCTAAGCTAGGTACGGCCGAGGTCACACTCCAATTGGGTACAGCTGGTCCGACGCTACTTCGAATTTTCCCGAGCTTCTTCCCGGTGGCTGCAGCTTGCACGATGCTCCTCCGAGCTACCCGAGCTTATACCTCTGTCACACGGACAGTATTGATCCTCATTGAGTGAATGCTGATCGAACTCAATGCAGATCGACGGTAGTCACACGGCCACTTTCAAGCGCAATCGAGCTCGATCCTGCTTGACTCGATGCCGGCCCCTCAAGAGTGCTTGAGGTTCCAAGCACAATCGAAAGCACTCTTGCTCTCACGAAACTATAAAAATAAACACTAGTTAACGAAGCCAAACCACAAATGTTGTTGTTGTAATGAATTTAAATGCAAGGCAGAACATTTTCAGGCACTATGCCTGCTTACGTGCAAACATATTTATAAATAATCTCTACACCACGCCAACCACGCTCCAAGCTTCGCCGTTAGTGTAAACAAAACTGGCGTCCTCCTGCTCGTCGACGCGCCAACTGTGGAGCGAGCGCGAGAGAGCCGCTCTCATCGACTGCTGGCTAGACCTCCTAGATGATCTGCGGCGCCAGAAGAGAAACGCCGCGGTCTACGCAGAAATCGCGGAGGCGTTGCGGACCCTCGGGTTCCATCGCACAGCAGCAGAGGTGCGCCACACGTCTGGCTACGGATTTGGCTGCCGCTGCAGCCGACTGCACAGTGTTGCCGGACATCACCATGTTCTGGCTGTCGTAGGAACATTTGGCGCCACCTAACACACATGAGGGAAACTTCTCAAGGAGCACTGAAAATGCCTGCGTAGCACCGGATGTTTCGAGCGTGCTCGAAAATCTCGATGCCGATAGAGTTCAATGAGGATCGAAATTACTCGTGTGACAGGGGTATTAGTCAAGTTACTCCGAAGCTTCACTCAAGATTCTTGGTCTGGACTGGGTTGAGTAGCGCTTTCGCAGTAAATTGGCAGTGTTTGTGCGTAGTTAAATTCCCTGATAGGTCCATTGGTTACATTAACAACAAAAGGCTGTCAGAATGCACCATCAGATTTTAAATGCTGAAGGACCCCCTAATTTGGCCCTTGGCACAATCCGAAAATTTCTCTCCTCACCCACCTCGGACATTTGGCTCTTGGCCCACTCCATAAGTTTACTATTTGGCCAATCGCAAATATTTTGCCCCTCCCCAATTTTCTATTTGACTCACCCCTAAAATTTGCGGCTAGCTCCCCTCAGGTGAATTAGGTTGTCATATTGGATTTTGAGCTCCAGCGTGAAGGGGTGGCGTGAAGCAAAACGGGCGGGAAACTAGTTTTCACCGCTTCTTGGCAAGAAGCGGAGGCAAGCGTGTGGCGATGGAACGCCGGGCGTCCGCCTGCCAGGGGCGCACGGATAGGATGCCGCCTGTCGATGTCTCTATAAGGTGGTTTTTATGTGTTTGTGTCTGAATAAAATAGCTATGGTGAAGAGTACAAATTTAATCCCAGCAAAGAAAGATTGAAAAAGCGACAACCAAAATGATATCGCATTTACTCCGCTATGGAATTGTTAAGAAGGCTCCTTATTTTTCTATTTTTGATCTTCAAAGTTTTCTAAGTTCTGTTCATGACCACCGAAAAATTTGCGACATGTTGAAGGCAGTTTCAAAGCAGGCAATGTGACGCTATTATTTTAATGCAACGTATTAGGCGACCATGAAGTAACAACTTTCCTTTCGCTTTATTTCAGGGAAACGAATGTGTCCTGGCGAGGCTATAGCTCCCATGGAGATCTACTTGTTCCTGACATACACACTGCAGAAGTTCTGCATTCGCCCACAACCTGGGTGTCAATTCGACCCGAACATCGGCGACGACCTTATCATGTATCCAGGTCGACACATGTTCAGCTGCATTCCACGCGCGCAATAAAATTTTTCTCCATATCATGTGAAAGCGTTGACGGCATAAAGATGCTTTCACGAAACACAGCTAATGCGCCGACTCGCCCATCACTCCGCTTTCCCAGCCACCATTCTGCTTCTATGCAATAAGAATGATATAGGAGCTTTTTTACATCTCATGTAAGATTGTGCATACCTAAGATTGTGCATTGTCTGTAATGTCATCGCAGTCTGAGATTTTTGTTATAGGTATGTAAAATAGTAAAACAGCAAATAATTCCGTCCGTGTGTACGCGAAAGAGTTTATTGTTATTGTGTGCACTTTTTTTCGCAAAATACTAATGTGATAAAGCGTTGGTTTTGAATTGCGTTAGAAAGCCAGACGTACTTCATCGAAGCACAATTGCGGATGACTATGAACACCTCCTTATTATTTGCCTATTTATATAATCTCATTACTCTGGAGTCAATGATACGACACAACCAGCTTAAAAACAGCTAGAAGTCCGAGGTGGTTGGCCACGCAAACTTTCTCTGCATTCTTGAGCGCATTTTAGCAAAGTACTGACTCTCGAAGTATTTTCCCTTTAATAAGCATGCTCAGATTTCGCGCACCGCATCACCGCCTTCCTCATAGTGCAAATAGTGCATAGTGTACAGTACTCCTATACTTCAGTCTTGGCGTGCTTTTCAGCCTCGAAAGAGTTGTCTGCTGTCTGGCTCATTTCGATGTCTCCAGATGCTTCCAACTGCTCAAAATTATCTGTTCGTTCTCCATGAAGCCATTGCTGCTGTTGGAGTGTTTGCCGATACCGACACGAACCGAAGGTTGCAATGACAAGTAGGGTGCTGGCAACTCGACGTACGCGACATGTAAAGGGGGCATAAAAGTAAATGGAAGGCAATATTAACGAAAAGATTTAATCATTGCCCGCTCAATTCATGCATCCTTGAATACATAAGTGCAGACTAATTGTGGTTGTGCGAATTGCACTGTGCACCAACAAACATGGATCATAATGCTTTAGATTTAAAGAAATTAAATTTTTTTGACAAAGTCGCCTTCCATTTACTTTTGACGGCAACTGTAGATATTATTACCAATATCATCTCCCTAAAATGCCATCGATATAAACTGCAAGCCGCTGTTTATGCTGAGCGCTCCTTACTCAACGTGAATACTTAAAATGTCAGTTTCTAGGTTCGTCAGGAAAATGGGAAAATAACCCAACTGACAGACACACGCGCACGGACGGACGGGTGGACGGGTATTGGAATGGCCTTTCTCTCGGGGCGGCGGAAGCTCAGAGCGCCATTTATGGGCAGAAAGTTTGAAGAATATCTCTTCCACTGCTTAAAACATTCACTTGGCGCAGTACCTACTGCAAAATAGCGCACCAGTTAACAATAACCACTGCTAGTGCTGCAATCTCAATTCGCACGCCACATGGCTAAACTGTGTTGATTCCTCAGTTTTATTTTTAAAAAGTAATTTAGAGGCTGTTTTCGGTTTTGAAAGTGGGGCTCCTTCTGGGGTATTCGGCCCAGGACAAGCGGAAAGGTGAAAGCCTAAGGCAGCTAAGACGGAGTCGCCAGAGACGGGTGCGCGGAGGACGATCAGTCAAATTGCTTGAATCTGGCGGGTTTCTTCAAAGTCGAATATCACTGGGTAGAAAAAGCCTTCAAATTTCAGGATAACATAACGTAAACATCTCAACGGCGCGGGACGCGCGTACCCCATGTACTCCGCCCGCCAGCGATGATAGCGCGTACTTCAAGGGCGATCTGCGCAAGGCACCGATAAGCCGAGGGTGGCCAACGAGCTTCTCCTCCCGTTTCTGTATGCCACCACGACACCACGGTGGCGGGCTAACCCCTCATGTGAGGAAAAAGGAGGACGGTACTGCTCCGTGAGGTTGTAAATGTACTATCGGGGACAAAAGTGGCATATTCCACGCGGCGAGATCCGGAGCAACAGAAAACTTCGTTGCAACGACATCTACGGGCGGCATCTGGGATCAAGACATGCAGTGCGGGACCTTTATTATCAGCAGGCATGTCGCTGGGTTCGGATCAATGTTTCGTGCTTTAGCTCGCCAAAATGCTGCAGTTTTCCGTTGCTCCGGCTCCCGCCGCGTGGATTATGCCACTTTTGTCCCCGATAGTGCATATCGCACTGTTAGCAGTAATCGGCAGAACTACCCTTACAAAAATTTCTTTTGTTATTCTTTAGAAAGTCTTTCAAATTTACTCATTATAATGTAATGTGTTTCTTTTAGATCTGTACGGAATTTTTGTCCAGAGTTTCAGTAACTAATTGGCCACCGCATTGTTATAGGTACACGGCTAATGTCCTTTAAAAGAAACAGTGTAATGAGTTGCTTTAGAAACTTCTTGAAGAGTCTCTTTAGAAACACTTTTCAGCGCACTCATTTCATTGTAATGTGTTGTTTTTGAATCTGTATAGAATTTGGGTACAGTGTTTCAATAACTAATTGGCCACCGCATTGTTATAGGAACACGGCTAATGTCCTTTAAAAGAAACACTGTAATGAGTTGCTTTAGAAACTTCTTGAAGAGTCTCTTTAGAAACCCTTTTCAGCGCACTCATTTCATTGTAATGTGTTGTTTTTGAATCTGTATAGAATTTGGGTACAGTGTTTCAATAACTAATTGGCCACCACATTGCTATAGAAATGTGGCTAATGTCCTTTAAAAGAAATAATGTAATGACTTTCTTTAGAAACTCCTTGAGAAATTGTTTAGAAATTCTTTTCAGTGTACTCATTTCATTGTAATGTGCTGCTTTTGAATTTGTATAGAATTTGGGTACAGTGTTTCAATAACTAATTGGCTACCGCATTTTTATAGGAACACGGCTAATGTCCTTTAAAAGAAATACTGTAACAACTTTCTTTTGAAGCTAGTTAAATGAATTTTAGGTAAATCCATTGGAATGCAATTATTTCATTGCAATGCGATACTTTTGACACTGCATAAGATCTGAGTAATGAGTTCCAATAACTAACTGGCCACCACATTCCTGTAGAAGCCCAGCATGCACAATGTAACATATATGATGTAACCACTGATTGCTGTAAGCATGCAAGAAATCATACAGAGCAACAGCACATGACATACAATCAACTAACTTTATTTCACTTGCATCTTTTACAGCAGCTTATGGAATGGAATGTTTGCAGTTTCTGGCGAGCCTTAGTAATTAGCAGCATTTATGATGAAAACTGATAGGAGACATGGCACACGAGCAGTACCAGCACATTTTATTTTGAGACAATCAAGTAATTTTAGATTCATTTTCTGCGCCACATGTGCAACAAAGATCACACCTCAAAGAGAGTATGTTTTCACGAAATAACAGTGGAGTAGCGACTCACACAAATACTGCCTAGCCTTCTGCCTTCAATATCTCTGAGTATATGCCTGCCTTAATTTTATTCACTTATGCCCTACATAAGGTACACAATGCTAGTAGGAGCCACAGCAAAAGGCTAGCTGCATGTTCATTCTGTGAGAATTAAAAGTTAGAAAGAAAGCACTGTGTACCTGTATGTAGTATTCTGAAAGGATATCATTTACAGCTGTCCCAAGGATTGCGTGCACAATAGAGTGAACATGATGAAGGAGTCACATTTGTTTTGAAGAGGACACGTGAAATCTACTGTCCAGAATTAAACTGCCTCTTGTTAAACAGTACACGCACCTAATTTTGGTGGCATGTTTTCTTCTCCACAGTAATGTGGAAAACACTACTACGCATGGATCACCGGGTGGTATTCACCTGCAAACTATAAATAATTTATAATTGAATTTTTCTCTCATGCTGTTTCAGTTTCACCAGCCTAACAACGAATGTAACGTTAACGTGCCCTTATAGGTCACATGAGGCATAAAAAACAGCAAATTGCTGCTTCTTCATTTGTTGTCATTCCGGCTGTTGAGGCTGCTTGGCTTTAGCATTGTAGCAAATTAAAAGGACAAAACAGTGATTATATCACAGTTCCTTCATGTCTTGCGAGACTTGTAAGCACACTTTGATGTCACAGTCATCGTTCGGCTGTTGAAACCGAAACAGCATGAGAAAGAAATTCAACTGTAAATTATTTAGCGGGCATACTAGAATACCACATAATAATCCATGCCTTAAGAATCATTACAAAGCAGAAAACATGCACCCAAAAGTTAGGCGTCTGTACTCCTTTGAGCAGGAATAAATTCTTAATTCAAGCACGACACAAAGTACAAGAATGACAAAACAAAGAGTACATTATTCATTTCTACTCTACATGACTAAAAATCGTCCCATGAGAATGCAAATTTCAAGGAACACTTTACGTCTGATACTGAGCAATAATCATCCAGATAGCCATCATGCATATTACCGTTTGCTACAAGGGCGCGCCTTTGTTAGCATTTTAATTCAGAATGGTTTGCACTACCCGCTATTAACCACAAAAAAGCTGTACATCAAATATCTGACTGTGCCAACAAAAGAACTGGTTTTTTTTCATTACATATACGTAACTTGTGTTTTTTCTACGTTGCTTCTTGTGTACAAATTGGTCCAACCATAGGGAATACAGGGCAGCCAGAATAGGATGCTTGACAGTTGGCTGCTCAATAATCCTTGTTAGGTGACAACACAAGCTGTGAATGTCATCTGTTACAGCCCCCTTTCTTCACACAACTGCTGCTGTCCACAGGCAACTAATATTATAGCTATGCATATGCTTTCCTGAGCTGTGTTTAAGTGTTGCCTGGATTTACAATGGTCAGTTTGCCCAACAATCTAAGAGACCATCATAAACAGGCTGCAAAATTCACTGCTAAAGAAAGCTATGATATGCTGCAGTATCAAGTGAACAAAAAGAAAAATGAGAATAAAAGCTATATCCGGTTTAGAGAAGAAACAAAACAAATATTTCGAAAAGCAATCTGTTTCATGTGCGTTTCATTCTTTTGTAGTAAATAGTACGGAGGATAAATTTGTGGGGATATTAACAATCAACTCAAGCACGCATTTAAAATATGCAGCTGCTTGATGCAAGGTCTGACTTTCTAACTATGCTGGTATAGACATATTTAGTTTAGAATGCATATATTTTAATTGAGCGCTTAATTCTGCAAATAAAAATTGGTCAAAAGGAGGCAGTTGTTGATTCATGTCGTCACTTCCAGCTTCTTTGGATGTGATCTTCATTGTGCATATCCCGCAGTAAATAATTCAATGGCATAGATACCAGCATTTCCTTTCATAAAATGTGCTGATGACTTGCGGTAAGCCAATGATGTGACCTGGCTGGTAGATTATTAGGTGCATCATTCTTGTCTGTGCAGAGATGAGGAGGCGTCAAATAGGCACCACCTATGCTTGCCAGTCTGAAGTACCCAGATGTCTGCATATAGGCCAAAGAAAAAAAGTCAGTCAGTGAGACCTAGCACACAACTGCTTTCACACTAATGCAAACAAGCAGCAGCACTCTGGTGATCTAGCTTTGAAAAGACTACTAAAAGCACAATACAGAAAGTACGATTACAAAATAAATGCAATGTACCCTTAGAAAAGAACTGTAAACACCATCCAGCTGTGACTGATACCCCTGCCAGACTAGAATATTTCATGAGAATGAATAACTATTACATTAACCTGTAACAATATTAATCTAATACATAACCATATTTATTGCCAATAATGCAGTGACATTCACAATCACTTGTTTTTAGAGAACTAATTCACCTGTCTTCTGTGTTTTACAAGTCACTGATTAATTACAGAAAGTAAATTAGGTGCAGTGACAGCTGAGAACAGCAGTCACTCAACCTCAGCAGCTCAAAGGCAGCACAAAGCGTCTACATCTGAGTTTCTCGAAATGGCGACTTAGACACAGTAATTGCACTCACTAAACATCTGACAAGATGGTGATGCTGATGACCCCTTTCTTTAAGCAAAGGGATGGATTCCGATCCTGCTACAATAAAAAACTTTTCACTTTCCTGCTCCACTAGTGCTGGATTGGCACTGCTTAAATAGTTGTAGATAGTAGGTGCATTAACAATGTCACATAACTATTTTGAACTGCTAGCCTGTATAATCCATTCAAATGACTACATTCAGTTACATACATTGAAAACTGACGATATCTCTAGCATTCTGGTAGTGAGATCAACAAAGCTATGTTCCAGTTGCTGCAGAAAAGCAGTGAGGTTAAAGCCAGGCAAATGAATCAGCACCAATAACACAAACATAACAAAATACAATGTAAAATGGTAAGCTTTTTACGGCATGACACTACAGTGCAAGTGGGAACTCCAACTACACATCTTGGCGAAATCCAAGTCTCAGTACTTCTCTCTTTGAAGAACTCTGGAGAAACCCCATGCGTCACCATAAAGTCCTTCGAAATAAAATTATTCAAAAGCATAGTCGAAAACATTATGCGCAGTTTGCGATAAAGGTGTGTTACTGTGTTTATTTTGCAGAGGTTCATAATTGCACCAGTTCGAAGTATGCTTGAAATGCCAAAAAAAAAACCAAAGCCAGCCACCACAAATTGCTTATACTCTCTATGAGCGAACAACGCCCGAAATGGATTACCAAAAGTTATTTTCGCAGCGAATCGCATCGGCAAAATTCGTTGTGCATTTGACGTGCGCAACTCAAGGCAGTTGTAGCTAGATCGTCATTCCACTTCTAGGCACTGAACGGCCTGAGTACTGTGAGCATTTGTAACGTGGACTCGGCAGACCATGTTTTGTTGAGCTTGGAATTATACCCTGTACACATGCACACATACACATACAAGCACGAAAAACTGAATGCCGGGAACCACTGCCACAGAGAAGCATACGTCGTTCCGACAGTGCTTTCCGCGCGTTGGTTCCATTCGTCGCAGTAATGAGCACAACGAAATCGTGAGATTAAAAACATGCAACTGCACTCCATGTCACAACTTCTTCGCTGCGGAGAGGAAGTTACGGTTTCCGTGGCTGTGTGACTGGTTCGCGATCACGCGAAAACAACGCACTTGCAAAAGCCGTTGCATCGAACTCAAACTTCTACTGGACTCCGAAGAAGTTGTCAGACAACACCCAGCAGCATTTACAGCACTTCACGAACCCCAGCACAACATTTTGGAAGCTAATTTAAAGAATCTACTCACATTCATAAGCAATCACACAAGGTCGTTCTTTCTTCCACGTTGATGCCGGCGTTGTCACGGCGTGGTGCAGGGCGCAATACGACGCCCAATATCTTCAGAACTTCAGGTGCTTTAGAAGGTCTTTCGAAGCGCGCAGGTCGCACACCAATTTCGTAGTACATCCTAAGAACCACAGCACAAAAACGCCACAACAGGCGCAACAACAGGAAAAAAAACTACGCGCGAAACGCCACCCGCATGCCACCCGGCACCCTGCAACAAAAAAAACATGGCGCCGGTGCTGACGACTTTGGGATTGGACTGGATTGGCTTCGGTGTGACTTTTTTTATTTTTTTTTGCCGCTGCTCCTGGAGGGAGTTTCGGTTTCCTTGGGAGAGCCGGTGACTCTGGGGTGCGAAATTCATTTTGTGCGGCAGGACTCATAATTAGCAGTGCTGGCATTTCTACCAGCGTGGTTCTAGACGCATCTCCCTCCCTTGAGAAGGCAACGCCTGGTTCAGCGTCCTTGAGTCGAGGATCGACTATCAGACTGCGCGGTAGGCGTCCGCATGAAGCGCGCGCACATCTGCTCGGACTAGAAAAGCCAACATTGCACCTAACATAGAGTTAATATGCACCTAACGACTAAATACTCAAGGTGGGGCCATGCCAACATGGTAAAGGAATTTTCGTCACACAGTGAAGTTGACTTGTAGGCCTTACAGCTGGTCTGTTGCAAAATGTGGGAAGCGCTTAAAACAAACAATATTTATTAATTTATGTCTACAGATACTAGCGAAGATAAAAAAAACACGTTAGGAGCATAATCTTAATAATGGGCCTGTTTACTGTAGCGGCTGCCCGTCTCAACTACAGGTGTGCTCTTTTGCAAAACTCACGAAGTCAGCTTCTCTTTACAGCGGAAGGAGTCTTTACCATTGAGGTCATTTTTTTTTTTCGTGAGGGGGGGGGGGCAGAAATCGGGTGCAGCGCTGGAGAAATATATTGTCCGAAAAATGTCGCGCGCCTCTTGTGCACGCTTCTGCCTTTTGTTGTCGCGGCGATAAAGGAATTAGGCGCATAACTTAGGAGGGTAGATGTGTAGGCCAGTTGGTGAGACATGAAGGAGCTAGACACCGCAGCGGTGTCTATCACCTTCATGTGTCTAGCTCCTTAGAAAGCGTCGATAGCTTGCGAAAGAATCTCACCAAGAAGTCTGGTACCGCCCTGTGTCGTCTTCTTTCTCTGTCCCGTGTCCGCTGCGGTGTCTAGCTCCTTCATGTCTCACCAACTGGCCTACACATCTACCCTCCTAAGTTATGTGTCCCCAGACGTAGGCTCTTTTATGTGTTCCTTGGCCCCCGAGGATCAGTGTGCACTGTGTTCTTCAATCATCGCTTCTTCGACGTGCAGAGCTAGGGCCTATGCCTATTGCCTGCGAAATAATACCTGCCCCCTTGACGTTTCGTCAATGTTCGGGGTGCTTGGACCATCTGTAGGACATTGGAAAAGGGTTTCGAAAATCCTAAAAGCAGAATGCTGGAGGCAAGTGGGATTCTTCAACGCTTGGCTTCGAAATGTGTGCTTTGAAAGCTTTGGTCTTGGATCGTCTGGTTGGAGGCGATGGCAGGACTTTCGGCGCACAACGCAGCAGTCGACAGAATTCCTTTGGAACCGCTTGCGCCACCAGCTCCCAAGGAAAGGCAAAGGGAAAGAAGTGGGCGTTGTTCCAGTTACCTTCCTCGGCAACGCGAAAGTTCCTGCAGAAGTGGAGGCCGTATTACAGCATGGCCCCAAGTACAGCTTGGAACCATCGGTGGACAAGTATGACCTTGTAGCGTCCGTGCACAGAGTGGCCAACAAGGCTCCGGCTGAGGAGAGGACATCCTGCCTTTTAGAAAGCGTCGATAGCTTGCGAAAGAATTTCACCAAGAAGTCTGGTACCGCCCTGTGTCGTCTTCTTTCTCTGTCCCGTGTCCGCTGCGGTGTCTAGCTCCTTCAATTAGGCGCAACTCTGTCAAGCCATTTCTTCGCTGGTGAAATGAACCGTCACCTCGCTGCAGTCGCGACGGAACGGTGAAACGCAGCTTTGCCAGACCTCAGTGCTGCACCCAACTCCCGACCCTCGCGAGCCGCGACGCCATGGTAAAAGTGTTTTTGAGATGCTGGAAAGGTGACTTACGAAGTTTTGCAAAGGTTCTGCTAATACTGCACCGAATTACAGTCTCACAGTGCGTCATGTGCTTGGTCTACAAACATTGCTCGTGGTAGAGCACGTGCGCAGCGTTTATGCTATAGAGGGGGCGTTACGAGAAGAAGGTCCATTTTTTCGCCAAAGAAAAAAAAGTAAACAATTGGTGCAGACGCAAATAAACAAGAACTCGACAAAAGGCGAATGCAATGACAACGTTGTACAAGGCTACTCCTATTCATGCTCATTAGTCAGTAGTGAGAGCTGATCATATTTTCTCTTTCAATGAGGAAAAAATATTCGTTACAGATATTTGTATGCTTTGTTGATCCAGTTTCCGGAGATTTCAAGTGATCGTAACGGCGGTGAGGTTTCTTTACTCAAGAAAGCAAACGAATACATACATTGCCGCTGTTTTCTGCCAAATTTTTCTTGAGATTTTTCTTGAGGTGCCTTTCGAAGATTTAATGTTTTATGCTTGCGTTGAATTATTTCTAGCTTGCTTATGTACAGTTTGATTTAAAACTTTACCGCCTTTTAGTGAAAACTGAAAACTGTGAAAACTGCGAACAATATCTATAAATTTTGGCTCAAGAAGTCTTACCGAGAGAATGCAGCAGATTCTGTTTTGACTGCGAAAGGAGCGAATTCATTTAGCGAAAGCACGAAACAAGCTCTATAAAATTGGACTCATTTTGAAGCGATACCGAGCCATTTCTATAGAAGTTGTTTTGACTGCCAACGACGCGTGTTCATATAGAGAAGGCACAAAACAAGCTCTGTAAAATTCGACTCATTATAAAATCTTACGGAGGAAATTCTATTTAATTTGTTTTGACTGCGAAAGGAGCGAGTTTATATAGCGAAGGCACAAAACAAGATCTATAAAATTCGACTCATTATAAAGTCTTACGGAGGAAATTCTATTTAATTTGTTTTGACTGCGAAAGGAGCGAGTTCGTATAGCGAAGGCACAAAACAAGGCCTATAAAATTCGACTCATTATAAAGTCTTACGGAGGAAATTCTATTTAATTTGTTTTGACTGCGAAAGGAGCGAGTTTATATAGCGAAGGCACAAAACAAGATCTATAAAATTCGACTCATTATAAAGTCTTACGGAGGAAATTCTATTTAATTTGTTTTGACTGCGAAAGGAGCGAGTTCGTATAGCGAAGGCACAAAACAAGATGTATAAAATTCGACTCATTTAAAGTCTTACGGAGGAAATTCTATTTAATTTGTTTTGACTGCGAAAAGAGCGAGTTTATAGAGCGAAGGCACAAAACAAGATCTATAAAATTCGACTCATTATAAAGTCTTACGGAGGAAATTCTATTTAATTTGTTTTGACTGCGAAAGGAGCGAGTTCGTATAGCGAAGGCACAAAACAAGATGTATAAAATTCGACTCATTTAAAGTCTTACGGAGGAAATTCTATTTAATTTGTTTTGACTGCGAAAAGAGCGAGTTTATAGAGCGAAGGCAGAAAACAAGATCTATAAAATTCGACTCATTATAAACTCTTACGGAGGAAATTCTATTTAATTTGTTTTGACTGCGAAAGGAGCGAGTTTATATAGCGAAGGCACAAAACAAGTTCTATAAAGTTTGGCTCATTATGAAGTCTTACTGAGGAAACTCTATTGAATTTGTTTTGACTGCGAACGGAGCGAGTTCATATTGTGAAGGCACGAAAGAAATTCTATAAAATTTGGCTCATTATGAACTCTTATAGAACCAATTCTAAAGAATCTGTGTTGACTGCGTACAGAGCAAAATTTTATAGTTAGGTCTCGTTAAAGAGTAAATAGACTACTTAATGAGCCGACTCGATAGGCAGCGAGTTCCTATAGAGATCCTTTAGAATCATTAAGCTCCCCATACATGTTCAATAGAAACTCGACATCCATTTTTACACAGACAGAGATGCTGTCTAATATCTGATTTCTTCTCGTCGTGACGCTATATATTGTTTACTGATGCAAATTTTATTTGTTACTCTGAAGAAAGCTTCAATGACATCTCTTTAAGGTCGACGCACTTTTAGATACGAAAAAAAAATTCCCGCCTTTGCGAGGGCTTTTTCCCTTGTTAACTGCTGTCACTCTCTCATTTTTTTCGTCAGGAATTTTAAAGCGACCAAATACATGACTCGTAAGCAACCTTTGAATCCCGATGTTAGGATTGAGTGTTTGCCAAGGTCAACGCAGTTGGCAACAAGAGAAAGGGTACTAGCATTTGGAGTTGTTCCTCGCCAGTCATCTCCTTTGGCTGAACCCGCAACTGATTGTACTGCTTGTGCTTTTTTCGACAATAGCAGCGCTGGCGGCGAGCCCTGAGCTGGTATCTAAGCTAAAAGGTATGCGCCAAAGGTCGGAGTTGAAGGCGATGAACCGCGTGGTCACATGAGTGCCTAAGACCGTAATCCTGCAGACGCAAGGAAAGAGGATGTGCCGGATCGTTCAACGAAAACTACGACTTGCACCAATTCTCCTTTCTGCCCATCTCATTCAGAGTTTTTGAGCCCCATAGGCCATGGAAACTCTATGTTAGAAAGGGATGTTATTGCTCTCGTTATAGACAAGGCTACAAACAAAGGTCTGGCGTCGAAGGTGATAGAAGACCTTTTAATATCTGGCAATCTTCTGTTAAGAAGAAAATCTCTTCAGTACACCAAATATGTATTGCAAATTCTTCTGGAACCTCAGCGCAGGAGGTGCGATTTCCCTTCTGCTATCTCACTTGTGACCAGTCCCCGGTGAATTCAAATGTGATGTGCGTGCCACACAGCCACTACAAAGGACATAATTGCTTAGGGCCTTATGTTAGTTGATATCAATAACTTCGGAGTTTGAGCGGCATGTCCATATTTATTGCCGTTATACAGAAGTCACGATGGGGCTAACTCTTGGATGACAGTAAAACATTCACTCTTATATAGATAGTGCTGATGAGTGCAATCTGTCTGGACAGTTTAAATGTAATACAAAGACTCTGTTGCAGCATATGCCACTGTTCTTCCTTGACAAATCGAATAAGTAGCCCTAAACTTGCATGTCTGCACGCACTTAGAGAGTATCTGTCCAAAGTACCGGCAAACATAGCGCCTTATTCATCGAAAATGCCGTAGAGGTGGCTTCTCTGACTCAAAGTTATGAATTACCCACTTTCTACTGCTAGGAAGTTGTTACTGACCAACTCGCATGCCTTTCTGCATGTGGAATGGAGAAAAAAGTACGCATTTCTTTCGTTTTCTTGCTTCACGTTACGATTCTTACGTACTAGCAGAACTTGATTCTCTAATTCTGTATTAATACTACAGTATTTCTGATATTGCAGACGCACCAGGATAGTCAACAAGGCAAGACAGGGGGTAGTTTGAAGGTTTTTACGCCTATGCCTCGCGTCTTCAGCTTGGAGAATTCATTAAAGGAGGGTAGTAACGTACACAATTTGAAACTCCAGTTGCAGGTTTTGTGCATTGCAGCTTTTCATCTCGAGACAACTATAAGGGATGAAAGCATCGATAGTGGAAAGCTCACAGTCATTTATTGCAAAATGGAAGACACGTGCCACAAAATATATAAGCTATCTTTCTAGCTCTGAAGCACTGCTGCTATGTCGTGGAGGCAGTTGAACTAATGCTAGTTAAGAAGATGTATTAACTACCGTACCACTTTTATGCCATCGATTACTTACCATGGCATGTATATACTTATTATGTGCAGCCTCTATCACGTACCCTGTAAATGGTGCCTTCAAAGAGACACCTAGAGGTACCATGTTGACTGACGTAAGCACGGCAGCATCCCGGGTCCTCACCATGATTGGAGTAAAAGGATCGCCACCAATAAATAACTTTCCACGTTTTCACATCGCCCGGAGTTTTCGGCCGGACTAGATGCACTGTCTTCATGGTGAAGATAGTGCGAAAGATGAGGACGAAAGAAAAAAGAAAGACACATCGTGAGCTTTTGCTTTGTTATTTCTTACTTTCGTGCACGTCTTTCGCGTTACCTTCTCGTGAATCCGATTGAACTCGTCCTAGTTTCCACCTTAAGCACAATGTGCTACCTGGTGTCACGCCGATATTACCTACGCGTTGTTTTTCAGACGCAGCGTAAGGCGACTGCAATGGAACAGCCTGAAAATAGCAGAAGTGGAGGAACACCTGTAAAGTCAAAGGCCACGCATTGCGTTCAATCGAACGCCATGATCAACGAAGCTCTGCAAGTAATGGAACACTGCATAATCGAAGTTGGTGGCAGCTGTAGTACTGCTTGCTGCATTTGGTATTCCTCTTTGTGGTACTGCCGAATACTTTGGTTTCCTTTAATTAAAACCTTATTTTCGTAAGATTCTTGGCGGATTGCTTCAGCATCCACAGTATGGCACATCGTGCTTCCATGCAGTGAAGGAGGATTTAAAAAACACTTAAAGCTGCAGTGCGAGCATGCGGGAAAGCATTGACAACCCTGGCCTTACGGCAGAGATAGCAGCATGGTTTTAAACTCTGATGGCACGTCCTTCCTTGTCCGGTTGTCCTTTTCGAACTTACTTCTTGTCATAAATGAATAACGTTCACTTGTTTTCGATGCAGGCGCTATGATCCTGTATATTTTACATGAAAAATCAGCACAGAAGAAGCTTTGCAAAAGCAGGGGCTCCTGTTTACACTGCAGACATAGGTGCTTCTTTTGCTAAGGCAGCTGTCATAGGCAGCTATATCCTAGAACTTCGTTTCAAGGCTGTACTTTATTCTCACTACTGGCCGGCACTCGAGACGCTAGAAAAACCCGGGGTGTGCCGGTGATTTTGCGCTGAAAATTGTTAAACAGGAGCTTATAAAACATAGAAAGAGCCTTGAGTCCTAGTGTTTTGCTAACAAGTCAAAATGGTTACAATGAGTTACACACTACCTTCATAAACGAGTTCAAATGATACAGGAAAGCAGCTGAAACCACTTGAAACATTTCGCATAATCGAACAGTTCGCGCTTGGCTATTTGTATATGGACCGTTGGTGATGACTCAAGCATGTGTAAAGAAATGCCATTCGCCGCTTGTGAAACAACGCCGTCTATACTAAATAAGCACTTTATGTTTTAAAAGCTCAATCACACATCACACGATCTTAGTGGCGCGGTCTTTAAGCCCCTGATTTCTTGGGGGCTCAGGCCTACAGGCACTGTCTATACATAACGGCCCACTTATGCGCTATCTTGTTTTCGAAAGCACCCAAGTTATGAGACGAAGCCGGTTCTCAAGTATTTATGCTTGGTGGTCTGAGCAGAGAAAGAGAGGAAGAAAAAAAAATCCTGTGTTGCGTGTGGGTAAAATAACTGTCAAATAAGGTGCCAGGGCTCGTGAGACAGGTATTACGGGTTTGGTGAGTATATTAGTAGGCGACCGGCAGAAATAGCAAGGCTTCAGCGAGCTGCTACCGAAAGGTTATTCATGTGCATTGGCGGTGCCATCTGCTTTAAGCGGCGCAAGTGAAAATCTTTGTTTTTAGCAGATAAGAGGAAAGTTTTCGAACTCTGCTTAGAAGCTTTTCAAGTTTGTTACGTTTACTAATCTGAGGAAATTTCTCGCATGGTATTAAGTAATCTATCTTAATTTCGTTTACAGTGTCTCTGTGGAGACATGGTGGAGGGGCTATACCGCTCCTTTCAAGAAGAGCAGTAGTGTTTTCTCACTCAGAGATCCACGAGGGTTCTTTTGTTACGTTAGCTTATCTGTAAAGAGTTTCTGTAGAAAA
This sequence comes from Amblyomma mixtum, assembly GCF_055824585.1. Classification (NCBI taxonomy): domain Eukaryota; kingdom Metazoa; phylum Arthropoda; class Arachnida; order Ixodida; family Ixodidae; genus Amblyomma; species Amblyomma mixtum. The sequence goes on along the minus strand of NC_143015.1, from coordinate 78,405,486 downwards.
TATTGGAATGGAAGGACGGCGTTCAATGGATACTTCCAGACATGTCTTAACTAGGAATTATCTCGGCGCGAACGACGTGTTCCAGCTACACCCAGCACTCTGACTGGTGGGATACTGAATGCATAGCTTCTGTAGAAATTTAAGAGCCAAGGAAGGTTTATTTCCCGGCTGTGTAGCGTGACAATGAGGCGTCCTTCCAAGTTAGTCTGACTTTGCCAGAGTTAATCTTTATCTTACCAGAGTTAACCATACCATTAAAAATTCAGGAACGCTGAGAAGCACTGTGAGCTACAACGTGTTTCCTAGAGCCAAACCCACTGTGCTACCTATTTTTCACAGCGTACTTACATGCAATTCAAGCGTCAGTGTGTAAGATGTACAGATTTTTAGCTCAGCGTCACTCCATAGAAGCTAAAACTTCGCACCTGACGGCAGACATTCGACCCAAACCTCCTGATTTGCGGGGAAGTCGCTAATAAAGAAATTATTTTTTTTCGTGGAATACGTTATGAAGCCGTAATATAACCTGGTTATGAAGCTTGGTATAGATTTGGGAATGCTACGACATAGTCAGTACTGTGAGCTATGGAACTTCGTTAATACGCTGTTTTTTTTTCGGTAAAAAAAGAGTACGAGGAATATAGCTATTGCAACATAATAGTCCTATTCTTGCTGTTTACGAGAGGCAACACACCGCGTTTAGGTCATTGAAGTAGCCGACGGAGGAATTGGGCTTCTAGTTGGAGACTGCTTCACAGTCATTTTGTTTTTTATTCTCTTTCCGAAGCCGCATACCCTCAAGCCCGACAGAAACTTTGTTCACTGCGTTGTAACCTCTGGAACAGCATCGGTTAATAAACGTTGAAGCTGAACCCATTGATACATACCTAAATGAGATCGGTTGGGATAGGAGACGGTCAGGACGTGCACTGTCATATGCGTCCCTTTGTTGCAATTCACTAATTTGATGGACACTAAGCCGTCTATTGAACTCTATTGGAAGGGGTGGGTTATAATTAAGAAAGAGGATCACTTTAAATCATTCGAGAGGCACTGGTCTGGAGTTTCAAACAAGTTCACGGTGGTTTGAACGTGCAGCGGTAAAGGAAATATGTCTTGTAGTCGAGGGTTCGACGGCACACCGTCTGGTCAGGAATCATGGCTTGATGAGATTCACTGGTCACTGACCATGGTCCAACACAAATGACGTAAAAATCTAGTTTGGGCGAGTTGGTTCATGTTGAAAGAAAAAACTGGTAATGGCGCAAGAAACGGGGACCCAGAAGGCGCACAAAAGACAGGACTGGCGTCAGTCCTGTCTTTTGTGTGCCTTCTGTGTCCCCGTTTCTTGCGCCAATACCAGTTTTTTCTTACAAATGACGTTTCGGGAGCGCTGCGGCTCCCTTGTTTACAAAGAGGCTCATTGTGAACAAGGGAGCCGTAGCGCGCCCGAAACGTCATTGGTGTTTGACCATGGTCAGTGACCAGCTAAATATCTTTTATTATCATACACCAGCATTCATCCAGATATTGATGCACGCGCATTAGGCATCATTAATGTAATACGTCCTGAACACGTTACAGACCCTAAAAAGGTCAGTAACAGAAAATTGGAAACTGTGTTGTGTAAAAGGAGTGTAGTGACCTTTAAATAAACATTATTGTTAAAACTCGGTAGAAGCCAAAGCTGACTCGAAATTTATTTAGAGAGGGCAAGAACTGCTGGATAGCATTCGCATCCTCGAGAAATAGATTTCAAAGGTTGACGAAATTCTAAGTTTTCTTATTCCTGAAACCACTCTGTTTGAAAGCGTGTTTATCAATCATTCTGTTCACCGCGGTGGCGGGGCGGGTCACATTGCATTACAAACGCTGCTCTGACTAAACGTTCACCGTCCCGAATGTCGTAAATAAATTAATGTCCTCCTCATCCCGCTGGACGTCCATCGTTCCCACTGGGTGGAGATACGACAGTTGCATTGCGAGGTAAAAAGTTCATCAACAAGTGCATTCCATTGCGCAACTTTGTTGGAAGAGACATCTGTGTGTTCCGCGTGCAATAGTTGAGCGACTAACGTCGAAATGAGAGGTAACTGCTCGCGGGCTGCGGCACATTTTTTTTCTTGCGGCTACAAGTGAAACGCAGTCATTCTGAATCGTCTGCGCCGATTCCTCCACTTGAAAGAGCCGCTCGGTGCGCCAATCGTTTGTTGTTTCCGGAGCGTTTTATGCTGTTGAACCTAGGCGTTCTCGTTTACAGGTCAGGCTGAAGAGCGAAGTTTTGCTTCCGTGCCTACATCTTCTCTTTGATGACGTCACCGCTTTTTCATTCCTTCTTGCAACATTTCGTTGGTTATTGTTGCAGTGGTTTGCCCTTGATCTACCCGACGCTGTCACTCCAGTTCTTCCAAATGATTTGCGTGAACTGCTAAGCCAATCCCCAGTCTTCGCCTAGATACGTGCATGCAATAAGGTGAGCCACATTTCCTCAATTATTACCAACACTCAAGCATCTTTTCGCATTGCTTTTATCCTCGGCACAAAGTGGAAAGTTCAGGTTTGTCGGGACACCCGTTTCTAGAGCGGCACTTTGCGGCAGGAGGAAAACTGCCATTTCACTTACTCTAATCAACTGGCATGCAGCGTCCGTTTACCTTGACACATAATCAAAATATATCCTCTCTACTGTTATAACGAATTGCAGCAAGGTTCGAGGAACGTGATAACAGTTTCTACGTCGTTTAATACTGTTACATACAATGCAATACGGTTTTGCATTTGAAAACTGTGTTACTTATGTCGTTTCGTACCACACTACCACTGTCAATGTAGCACTTTGTGACTAATACAGAAAGTGTGTTTTGTTATCTGAGTCAGAAAAACGAGATGGACAAACTGCTGGCATTATTGTACCCGGAGCGCTTTGCGCCACCGCTTCCACAACTATGTGGTATAACCTTGTTCTACGTGGCTAAGCACAGGGGCTGGGATGGGAAGTAATTTCGTTGCACCGGCGCGCTCGGCTCTCCTTCCGAGCCGGTGAGGGTGAAAGAGGGGAGGTCAGGGCAACTCTAGCGTCGGCACAGTCGACGCTACTGTCAGGCGCGAATAAAACTAGCACGATAGAAGCTTCCCACTGAGAGTGTTATTTTGCACTCTCGCTTCTACAAGTATGGCGTTCCAAAATGTCCCGCGAAGCCGCGAAAAAGCTAAAAAGCGCGCAAAGGCTTCTGAGCTGTCATAGAGTGTAGCGCCATTCCCGGCCGATTGCTAATGTGATCAATTAACATAAATACTACCATGATGGAGCGGGCTCTGCACAGTCGTCTTACCCATCCCTCAGGATCTCGAACCCAGTTCACCACGTTCTCAATGTCAGACCCATCATCGAGTAGAAAGATTAGCTTCGGGACTTCATTATTGGAGAGCAATAGCACTGCAGGTGCATATCGTGTTGCGCGAAGTACCGTAGGTACTAGGATGGAATGAAGAGGTTAAAAGGGAAGTGGTAACTGTTGGTAGGGAAATAACGAAGTTAAGCCAGGAGAAAGGCGTAACTTAGAGGTCTTAAACTGCCAGTTTCTATTAATAGACCACGTGTTCATGAGGCTTTCTTACTGCGGGCTATGGCCGACAGTCAGATCACAGCAATCGCAAATGATTTAGCCACAAACAATGCAACAAGGCACAAGGTACTAAATGGCAGCATTTAAGGAGAATATTTCTCATTTTGCACAAGTGTTCAGAAGAATAATGTATCATGCTATTTCTGTAGCTACTTATTCAGATAGTTTGAAATCTCTAGAGTGATCCGAGTTCACAAACGCGGTGGTTTTAATGACCCAAGCAGCTACCGTATAAATTCAGTTAAGAGTATCGTTATTACTTCATTAGTCAAATTTGTTGGAAAAAAAATTTAAGAAACCATTTGAAAATTGCTAAAATTTTGTCTGGTTGCTAACATGGTTTCAGGAACAGCAGGTCTACACCTACAGCATTATTTACAGTATCTCACGAGTTAGGTTCAGAGTCGCTGAATAGTGAAATAGCTCTAACTTTGTGCCTCAACTTAAAGAATGCGTTTGACACTGTTTATCCTTGTGGATTAATTCAAAAGTTAGATAACAAGGGTTTTAAGAATTGCAGTCTTGATATCTCCACAAGCTATTTTAATCACAGAAAACAAGTTTATCCTTGTGGATTAATTCAAAAGTTAGATAACAAGGGTTTTAAGAATTGCAGTCTTGATATCTCCACAAGCTATTTTAATCACAGAAAACAAACTATTTCACGTGAAACACTTAAAATAATCTGAAAAAAACGTTTTATTCTTCAGTTCCCCAAGGGTTCGTTTTAAGCGCTGTGCTATTTTTTTACTTTAATGAATTTCTACTCTGACGAATTTCGAAACGGAGATGTACGCTGAACACACTGTAACAGTTTTGCAGGCAACAGTCTGGCTAAAATTGAGGCTAAGATAACCAAGTTGTATCATATCTCCGCCAAGCTAGGCGATACTATGCCAGTAGACGTCCTGTGCTCGGTTACGCGACTACGAAGGATCGTTTCTCACTTCAAGCCGTTCTTCACTGCCAGGCATTTTGCGCGATAGCGTATACATAGGGTTGTTTGTTTTCGGGTAAAACCCGATTTTACCCGATTTTCGCCCCCCGAACGTGTTCCTGAAATATCGGGTAAAACCCGATCTTTCCAGATTTCTGAAACAATTGTGCACACGGAATTGCTGTGCCTCCAGTCTCAGACAAAGAAGAAAACCAGTCGACACTGTGGAAACTGGGAGCAGTACTCGATCCGTTCCAGAAGCGGCTGCTCAGTTAGTCGTTTGATGACTACCGACCTCTCTTTATTTCCGTGATGGATGATGTAGGCTCGCTTCGCGAGGAGCTTAATCACTACTTCCTGGAAGCAAGCTCCGCAAGTGAAGGTGTTGAAGTGATGGGGTATTGGAACGACGCAACTGTGCGTTACCCAAGGCTAGCAAATGCAGCGTTGTCATTGTTGTGCCTAGCTTGTGGCAGCTGTGACGTTGAGCGAACGTTCTCTCAGCTAAGGTACCTGCAGAGACCAGACAGGTCTCGGATGGAAACCGAGATGTTGCGCATGCAGATGATTATGTATGTTGATGAGGACGTGTAGAACGTCGATGACCAGCCCTCGTGAATAAAATGTTTCTTTTCTCAAAACTGACCGTTGCCTCTCACTGCGAGTAATTAATTACTAAAGAAACGCCAAATTTTGCAATACTTTCTTGAAGGCAGCCCAAAATATAGTCCTAATTGTTACCCACCGGTTAGAGTAAATGGAATAAATTATTAGTTTGCAAATTTAACCCGATAAAACCCCAATTTCGGAGATTTTTTCACAAAAAACCCGATTTCTCTCCGATTACCAAGCCGAAAAATAACGCCCGATTTTTACCCCCCGAATTTGAAAAAATACAAAACCCGAAAAGGAATAACCCTACGTATACAGCTCGTCTGCGTAGTAGTTGTCGGCACTGCGTGACGGAAACAGATGAGGCACCGTAGAAAAAATTGTATCATGGTAATTTATGGTTCTAGTCGTTGGTGATTGATTGGTAAGTGATGGGCGATGAGAAGTTAAGAAATCATTCTAATTAATTGATTAAAGTGATCGATGATTTATGGGTGTGTGACAGGCGATGACGAGTTAAGAAAATTGTTGTAATTAATTGATTATTTAATGAACTGAAAAAATTGAAAAAGGGGCTTCAAAGGTGTCAAAATATTCTAAATGAAAAGCCGATCTTTCATGATGTTAGTTAAAAATTTAGAGCGTGTAATTGGTCAATTTAGTCTTTAAAACAATTTAAAACAATGAAAAGTGCGTTTAAACGCATCAAAATGCTCCAGAACGAAAAGCCGAACCCACTGTGCTATCGCTTCATACCTTTAAGGCGGAGCTTAATGGTCCTGAACCATTTTTCAATTCCAGATACTTAATGTAATGAAACGGAATTGCGTGTATCCCTTCAGCATACCGCGCAACCCATGCCCTCGCACGCTCCGAAAAGCGCCCTTTTTATGTCACCAAATTCTCAGTAGCCGATAGCTCCGATATGACTAAGCCTTTCTAGGAGCAGCACTCTCGTCATCCGGATAGGTAGTGACAGTGGCTTCATCCAAGAACTTATTATTTTTTTCACCTTTTAGCGTACCCTCCCGGACTTCGATTACTAAAGGCCGCAGTTTAATAATCAGCCAACACAACATTAAAATAGACGGCGTAGAGCTGAGGAGACATTCAAAGCGAAGGCTTAAAGTGATGCGTTACGTCTCGCTTATCGGCTATGTGCACAGTCCGTGAGCCTCCGGGGACAAAAAGTCCTGGTTACTCCTCGAAATGTACCAGAAATTACTTGGAGAGAATACACTTATTAATCGCACAATATTTTTAGTACCGCACTTACGAGAATATATTTAGGCAATTTTGATTTTATTTCCAGTAGCCTGCCTCACTCTGCACCGCTGAAGGAATGAATCTGGATTCAGGAGATGCAGTGTCAGCTGGTGCAGCCGTTCTGCTGACGTGCGTGCTGCTGCTGCTGTGGCGGTATCGGAATTGGAGTCGCATGCTCGTTTCTGTTCCCAATGAAGCTGACACGCACCGACAACCAGGTGCGGTTCCTTTGATGGGATGTCTGGAATTTCTCCTGGAGGGAGTTAGTGCACAGAAAGCCTTTGCCTGGTCCCGCACATGTGGGTCTGTCATCCGGTAAGCAATATGTACGCTTTTCTTAAATGTTTGACTTAAACAGGCTAACATGTCGAAATTCCTCATTACCGTTAGTATTCGTGAGTGATCGAATATGATTTTTCTATCGTGGTTGTTTGTTCAATCCTCAGTAGCTTTAGACGTCAAAGGCCTTAGGCAACACTGCGGAAAACACAACTCAGCGAAACTCGATGTTTTGCTATTTAGCGACCGCTTACTTTTATATGAGCTGTCATAATGAAAGCATATTTAGCTGAATGATGGGACTTATGCCCTCTGCGACTGAACTCTTTTTATTCTGTTGTTTCGGAGAGTATTTTTCCAGTTGTACATTTATGTTCAATAAGAAGTAGCACAATTTCAATGTTAAGAATAATAATTTCAATAATAAGAAGTAGCACAATTTCAAATACACACTGCGTATTTCCATCTAGTTTTGTGTTTATTTTATGCGCTGAATGTCTTGTGCTCTCGAATGGAAGCAAGAAGGGCGCAGACTCTTTGCCAGGCATCCATTTGCCTTTTAGTCTACGCCCTATGCAACTGTACTTTGAGGTGTCTGAATAAACACTTTGACTTTCAAATTAAGACCGACAAGATTGGGATTTTCTATTCAGCGGTGGCAAAAATTACTTGACCAAAGCTCACCGGCTGAGAGCATTATTCAGCGCAAGCTGATCCCCATTAACGGCCGAGAGGTGCATAGTCACGGATCCATTTTGAAATCTCACAGGTTACTGCGCCGTTGGGCGCCTCATAGGCCCGTTTTGGAGTGTATGCGCTCACAAGTATACCGGCCTTCAACTGCTTCCGATGTCCAGTTCGATCGCGTTTACGGCACACTTCACGTACTATGGGGCCTGCTTGCAACAAGCAAATAGTAGTTCTCAGTGTTTTCTTATTTGCAGTCTAGACCTGCCGTTGGTTCCGAGGAAAGGAAGGGCGCATGACCGGTTCCCTGCGTCAAAGGAACCGTCTCCTCAATAGCGCTTTTAGACACGTGGCGGCGGTATCCACCCAAACCACTATTCGTGCCACGTTTACGCCTGCCGTTGTGACCTCTAAATTCCTTCTAAGAAACGGCTAAGGGCAGCTACTCATACACCACATGAACAATGGAAAGAGCTATGTCTGGTCTGACACCCATTCATGCTCAAACAATCGTGCTCAGGCGCTGCCAACCAAGGTAAATAGCACGTCCACTCGACAAGGTAATGGCGAAAAAACGACAACCATGAAAATAGAACAGAGAATGGTGCGAAAAAGGCAATAAACTGAAAGCCTCGCGTAGTAGGCCCGCATGCAAAGCTATTCTGTAGAACTGCCTTAAGGCTAGAAATTCAGGACAAGTGCTCCTGGTTCTCTCTTGGCTGCCATCACATGGCTCATGGCTTCGAACCTGGACATCATAAGGGATATAAGAACGAAACAGGATGAAAGAGTGGCTGCAGGACAGGATGTGATTGGCGCCAAACTTTAGCGGCGCTGGTTGGGCGCTGTCCAGGGTTTCTAGTGATGAGTCTGTAGTGGGGTGATGGAAAAACCGAGTGCAAGGCTATGCCTGAATCCAGTGTTTCTCATGCCGGCATGCTCAGAAAAATTTTGGATGTGACCATAGAGCCAATTCCGTGTGCATTCGCTGCAAGGTGGCGTAATATCGCAGGCAGGATTGGCCATTATTACTTTCGCACGAGAGTCGATCAGAGTGACTTGCAAAAATTGTATACAGGCCGACTGTTTCCGCAATGATTAGTTTGGGACGTCTTACCTAGAAAGTACGAGGGCTTCTTTTTAAACGGACGCATCTGAGAGCAAACGGCATTCTAACAGCGGCATCGGACGTCTGTTGCTGCTCTTGCTATAATTGTCCCACGCACATAATTTTGCATCATGGTCCCACGTAACTTTTTTTCTGTCGCTCACATCAGTTCGAACCATGAGAAATATCTATGGTTTAAACGACCGCATTCCCGTAGAGGTGTTCTTTATCGTCTTTGCCAAACTAATCAGTTACAAATCGTCAAAAGCACGGTGACAGAGAGATATAAATTGAGAGTAACACACCCTTTTCACCCAAACAGTGGTAACTGTCACCTAGCAGTGAATTGCTAGAGGGCTAAACGTCCTCCAAATAAATAACAATTTAATTCCGCCTCTATTTTAACTTCTTCCTTGCCCTAGCACAATTATGTTTTCGCTTCTTTCTTGCTAGCACTTTGTGAAAGTTTAGCACGCCTTACCATTTCCTGATCCCCTGTGCACCTGGAGTCTCTGTGGTGTTTTTCTGCAGCAAATGATTCGCACCTGTTAAGAATACTTTTGTTATTTTCATGTATTAAGGCCAGCAACAAGTATTCTCGTCCGTGTTTATGAAACTTTTGCCGGTAGAACACAGTCCTCAAACACCGATCTCTAGCGCCGAGTAGAATGCGCTTCGTTCGGAATTGTTCGAAATGTCCTCTCTTTTACATTTAGTTTTAGCTATCCCATCGAGCTCCAACGTCCTAGCACCTGCACCTGATGTGTGCCTCCGAACCCCAACAAAGTAAGCCATAACCTGTACTTTTGTAGTTTTCGTTTCATCCCTCAGAATATCCCATAAATAAAGTGGAGATAAAAGACATCCATGCCTAAGTCCTCCTTCAACGCCAACTCTTGAAGTATCTTCCGTGTCTTGTTAAATGGGTGCTTTGCTGTTGTTTTTTTATTGGTTTCGTACAGCGGAGAGCTTGGCGAGTTGGTACATATTTGGAATAACAAAACTAGGGGAAAGGCCACGCACACAGTATGTAGTGTCTGTAAACTGTGCAGTTCCTTTCCGCTGGTTTTAGTCTTTTTTATAGATTTCTTTTGTGAAATGCACTCCTTCACTACGAAATCTTTTTCTATAAACAGAGAGTGTACTTTATATCGTTCTAAGCTGGTTCAGTGACTCAAGAAGCGGGACACAGTGGTCAGACTATAGTTACAGCAATTTTAATACATTGGGTAGCTGCAACTATGTTATCGTCTCATCGACATCGACGCCTTATGTCTTTCTACAGTCTCCCAACGTACAACCTTTTTCAGTCTAGCCTTACAGCGTATTCTTGACGTTTTTCCTTGCTATTCTATTCTTTCCTATTCTGACATTCTTCTGCTGAGGATTCTATTGTCTATAATACGTCACATAAAGCTGTGTTTAGAAAATTCTCCTTTCTCCCGTATTTTCTTACTCGTTGCACAAGTGAAGGTCATAAACGCGGTGCCTTCTTACCCTCTATTATCGTTTTCCAACACACCGAGAGTCTATTTTGAGTCGTCGTGCCTGAGGTGCCCGCTGCTTTTAGCAAACCTATCAAACCGCCAGCTCCTCCATTGTGTATGTAACTGTATGTAACGACAGCTCCCTCCTCTATTTCGTCATGCCTTTCTAATCCTCTAACATAAGGCAAGCCTTGTTACCGTGGCTCATCATTGTACACTTCTTTCTCGCCGTGCCGCGCTGTACACAAACGTATACAATCTCATCCTCCAGTCTTATCCTCCAGGTCTTCAACTTGGCTTTTTCTTAATTTTGGATTTGCCGCCACACTCTTCGCACTTCACTTTAAAAACACTTGGTGTCATTGCTACTGTACACGTTCGAAGTTCTTCTTCCGATTCGAACAGGCAGCAAAGAAAAGGAAAGCGAAAACCACCACGTGTTCACCACAGCTGAAGATGTGTTCATCTCGGTGGCGGCGTGCACAACTAAATATACCGAACAAAAACACAATTCTCGAATTCTAAAAGAAAAGTCAAACACTTACAAGTTGCGCCTGATGCTGAAATTCTCAGCTGAGGTTTTTTTAAGAAACCTGGCTGCGCTAGAAAAAAGCTTCCCAAATTCCGCTAACACTCTCGCATTGCATTACACTTAACTAAGAAAATGCAAAGTAACGCCATCCAATCAATGCTGCGACTTCGCTCCCTATTCACACTCCCTCCTAGTCAAAAGTGGAGAAAAAAATCTACTCGTTTAACAATGGAGGAAATAAGGCGATCGAACACAATCCCTAAAGACAAGAAAAAACCGCACGCAGCGCACGATAACGCTACGCAGACTGCAGTTCCACAAGTTTTAAAGAAATCGATGGCACTCTCGGACCATACGGAGAGAATGCAGCTACTCATTCTTTTTATATTATTTCATATTTCATATTTCATATTTCATATTTCAAGTAGAGACATCGCATAGAAGTTACAGCTCATAAATAAAAAAACTGCGCAGCACATTTAGGACTGCTGACGTGTCTTGAGCATTGTCTCGTGATGAGCTGTGTTGCGAGATTTAATAAAAATTCCCTTCTTTCCAATCACACATATACATACTAGCTTACAGTACTAAGAAAACACGTTCAAGAATGCCAAGAATTTACTTCTTTCACTTCAGCACATTGTCTGTCATTTTTCTGCGCAGGTATCCTAGCATAGATTTTCAGTTGTACGCTTAGCCAGAGCAGTTTGACGCTGTTTCAGGTACCAAGGGTAACCGATCCTAGTGTCGCGACCTGTGGTTTGTATTGAGGGGATCTGCATCACCTGAATATGCTGGCGTGGCATAGACGTGTGTACAGGCCAAGTGCATTATCGTCCTGTTAATCACGTGCAGGAACAGTGAAAAATACTGGAAAGGTAGCGTAGTGGCTTCACAGTGCCATTCTCAGACATTTGTCCAACAATATCTGGCAATGCTACGGCTATTAACTTGTTTCTAACAACAAAACGTTTTGTTTTGCAGACCATTCCCTGCGCGAGCAGACCATTCCCTGAGCAGAACATTCCCTATTGACAGCTTCCACAGAGTTTTTGCAACTTTTGTTTCGGGTTCTTCCATGGACTCCGTCTGACGTGATTACCTTGATTATCTTTTCCGACCTTCCAGCGCCGGTGGGCTCTTCTTAGTTCATATTTATGTGCAGCCGATTGTTGCCTGCTTCATATATTTTCGTAACACTTCCCGCTCTATATTTCGAGCATCTCGGTAGAAGAATTTAGTTCATGCTTTGCCCCTCTTATGTGTGTTCTAACTTTTCTAACCATCATTTTTTGTGGCTGTTTATGCATGAGGTATAACTTGCTGTGCACTTTCTCGTTGTTCGTTTTTCAACAGAGTTTTATTTTCTTTGTCGCGAAAACATTTGCACTAAGACTTGATTTCGATGCTTTTCTCTTCTGCACCTCGTTATTGCTCAATGTACTTTTGACTACTTTACTTTAACTGCGCACCAAGGCCATTTTGTACAAGTTCCGTACGGAAACATTGTTTCTGAGGACTAGGCTCCCGGAAAAGAGCACTTTCTGACGTCTGTGAACTCCGCCTCTGTGAAATGGCTTCATCAAGTTTAGGGACAAAATTCTGTTTTGGGATATCCGGCAGCGGCCTTTGAAAAATCAAATGTGTTGACTCCTATTATTATTTGACTTCTCGTATTTTTCCTTAATGGACTGCACAGCGTATGGAAAACTAGAATGATCAACCGGCACAGTAAATCAGCTCTTTTTACGAAATCTCTATTCTGTCAAATGATTGTTCATCTGGGGAAAGTGTATGATCAGACAGACTTTAAACAAGAGTGGAACTCCCTCTTGGTGGCACGCTCAGCCTTGCCCCCTGTCTGGTGTTCTCTTCGCCTGCCTTTTTTGAGATGTCTTTTGCACTCTTTCCTGACGTTTTGTAAATAGTTAATATATATAAAAGACTATTTCAGTCGAATAAATACGATGGTTTAAAAAAAAGATTTTTCTTATCATATGGGTTAAGTGCTCACCTCGCAAATCTGAAGGTCTCGGTTTTATTCCCCGCACCTTCGGAAGGAATTTCGTTTTTCCTTCATTGCTGCATATGTCAGTACCTCACGGTTGACTGCTGACGTCATGGCGACGCACGTGAGGAATTTGGTGCCATGGACGCCGACGCCGGGGACTTTTGTGCTAATGAAACGTATAATGCTGTAGCATTAATAATGTTCGTCTACGCGCAAACCACGCTGCTTGCCACCATAACCTGCACGGCATAAAAGCACCTAACACTCTATTCTGCCCTTTTGTCTCTTATACTGATGCCCAGTTTCAGAGTGGGACTCACAGAAACAGTTGTTCTGAACGATTTGGAAACCATTAAAGCGTTCCTGAATCACAAGGACCTACTCTACCGCTCGCCGCAATGGATTTTGAATGGCACCGTAGATTTAGGTAAGAAAACCTTAGCAGTTTCAAAGCACAAAAGGCGCTGGTACTGTCAGGCTTCACAGGCTCTTTCTGCTTGGAGTTTGAACAGCACATTTGTTAGTGCACGGAAAACAAGAAAGATTGAAACAAACTATGCTTCATGATAGCATGAGCACTCTGTTTGTATGGGTCTTGAGCGACGACAAAGAATTAATTGGGCCGCGATTTTCAGAAAGCTTGCACAAGCTTCTGGTCCAGTGATCGAAGCATGCTGGCTCATCGATAAATAGGCGCTCTGTTTCAAAGAAAACCACATTACGGCACACGCTGTGAGCTTCCTTTCCCCCTATGTTCCAATCTTTCTTCCTTCCTCAATTGGTTTCTTTATTTCTCTCTTTCGGCTGTCTGAAGGAAGCGCGTTTGCAAGTGCAGTAGGCTAGGCTGTGTCTTTCACTTGGGCTTCTCTCTGCAAAGAGCGTAAACGAATTGTCCGAGACAGCTATGAAGTGTTCGAGGGTTGCATATGTTCACATGTTTCATACCAAAACAATGTGCTACGAGTGCTCACTTTAGGTTTACCACAGATGCACATAAATTGTCGGCGCTTTTTTAATTAAACAAGAAATTGATATAAATACTTCTGTCGAGTAGAGGAGTTATTTGGCTTTTAGCTATTTATTTATCCAGGTACAAACAGCGCCCTAAAAATAAGCTTGACTCCACGTAAAAAACGCGCAATGTAACACAGGTAGAAAACTTCACTATGACAAGCTAACAATATTATTTGAAATAATGAAACATCCACAACATATTCACGAAATAAATGGGTCTAAGAAAGTACATGACTATGCCTCTATGTGTTTTTCTCCCGAGTGTTGTGGTGGCAAAACTCAATGGAAAGCTATTTTTAATCGCATGTAATAGGCCGTAAGTGCTCTAAATTATTATCCATAGGCTTCGCCGTTTATGGCGGAAAAGTATGGGAGGAAAACCGTCGTCACTCTGTGCAACTTCTACGCAAGCTGGGAGCCGGAAAACCTGAAATGGAAAAGATAATCGCTGTGAGTGCCCTGTGGTTCCTTCGTTTATTCGCCCTTTCTTACAAAAAGCACTGCAGTTGCTCGGTGGACATTCCTCCTGGGAGATTCCGGGCGACGTATACGAAGAAGAAATTTCAACAAGAAAGTGCTTTCATGTTATTAGAATTGCGTGATGTGATGTAATTACGTGCTGTATTGTGGGTTCGAAACTTTGTTTCCCGATAATACCTGACGCTCTAAAATCTAAATAATCAGTGCAAAAGCGTGTTAAAATAGGGGGGCTATAGAGACGAAAATTTCAAGTACTCCAGGGAAATGGCATACTTGTTGGTTTGACGGATGTCAGGAAACTTCATCTTTAGCCTCCTCGTTTTCTTAAACAGAATGTGTTTGGTTCACTGCGTCGTGAATGATCTGAAGCCTGTTTCGTATTCACCCTGTGTGCACTAATCCCCACGTTTGTTGGGCCAGCCCTTTTCCCTCCACACAAAACAACTTCAGCCTAACCTTTCGGTTACGTTGCATTGAAACACTATTGCAACGCCGAGAGCTATAAATCTAAAAGAAAGCATATGAAACGAGAGGTTGTAATCCTAATTATCAAACCTTGCGCCTGTGCACTGTATGACACTCGAGCTTTTGATTTTGAGGCTTCTAAATCGCAGCTGTAAATATTAAGGGCAATGCTCCAACTAGTCTTTCCTCATGAAAGCTGAATCCTGCTACAGTAGGTTACCTTCATGAGCCTCGCCGGCTATCAAGAAGAGGCATATGCGGATAGCTACGATTCTCTTCGCTGCACCATTTACGCGACTAGACCAATCCCGCTCGGAATGTGACAGTAGTAATCATGCAAATGAAGAGCAGTTTCACTAAAATCACACGAAGATAATTGGAGGGTATGTCCCTCAATCGAATATTATAATAAGCATGTATTTACAAGAGACACAGAGCCCTAATAGCAGCTGAATAGCGGTGGTGTTCAGGTGCTCATCCCAAGGTCTTCGAGCCGAATACAAGTACAAGCCATAGCTGCCACATTTCAGTCGAAGTGAAGCTCTGAACGCTTGTTGGGCAGCACAGGGGCAAGTTAAGGAATCCATAATGACCTAAATTAGTCAGGACCCCTTTATAACTCTTTCGCTCATAGCACATGCTCTACTTGCGGACATTACGGACTCACGTGACCACACGTCCTCACAGGAGACATGCAAGAACTTTGGAAACCGAATGACCGAGAAGGCGGGGCTGCCATTGGACCTGTCTGAATTGCTGCTGCGCAGCACATGTGACGTCATGAGCCGGCTGCTCTTTGCCTTGGAGGGTCCTGTCGATGATGAGCGCCGCCAGGAGCTTACAGGCGCCTTGAGAGACGAGTTCTCGAGCAGCTGTAGGGAGAGCATGATTTCTTACCTGCCACATACTATATTATCTTTGATGAGGCACCTGCCGTTCACTGATGCATGTAAGCTGTTCAGGGCCATGGTCACTATTCGAGAATTCGTAAGGTAAGCACACGCATGCAATACTTTTCGCATATGAGAAAAGGGAAGAATGATATGAACGGTAGTACTGCCAGAACACTTCTGCGACCCATCACGCTTTTAAGCAGTGGTCAATGTTGACATTTGGATAAAAATAATAAATTTGAGCTAATTTTTTAACGTTGTGCTCTCTAAACAAAGACACCTTTGAAACTTCTCTAAAGCGGACCCATACTTCTCAGTCAGCAGTCAACGCTCTTTTGTTTTGCTATGCAAGACAAGCTACAAATTCGTCTTTAAATTGTTTCCAGTCTGATGGGAATGCATAATGAGTGAACAACGGGAATGCAGTACTCTATGATGAGGTGCGTGTAAGCCAGGTTGACTTTCGATGACAGGACAGAAAATCACCCCATGGGATTTCCACTTCTCGTTTCCAGGTTTCTGAAAGAGGGAGTTATTTTTATAATAATGCTAGTTACGATTCCACAAGTCAAAGGAGAGCTTTATTCATGAACCAGTTCGTAGCATACCTATTCCGTGAAAAGAAGCCATTGCTCTACTTTACCGTAGCACCAGCGTTTTGTTCTGGCAGAAAAGGATATAAATTCTCTATATTACCGCCGCGATTGGCAGCGTTCTGTTCTTTGGTTGTATTCTTGAACAGGCATTTTTATTATACATTTTTAATACCCCAAGCGCTACAAACATAGACACATGGGGGAGCACAGTACTAACTCGGAACTGAATGGTTTAAGAAGCTTCAATAAATACATTTTAAAAAATTACATTCAATAAATTTATTTGCTGGGGTGCTTCAACCCCTCCTCGCACTCCCTGCTCTCAACGAATGCATATGCGGGGTTGAAGCACTGCAGTTCAGACTACGAGCGCCTCAATCCAGCATTAGTTTTAACGCGATATCGTTAAATGCCTCGTGAGGGAGTAAAGCTGGTGCCGGGGTTGTTGTCGGCGTTGTAACGCAAGAAAGGCGAATCTTGAAATAAGAAATCTTGTGGAGATAGGGGGATCGAATTAAGATTTTTTGTATTGCCAGGCGACCACGCGCAGGACACGAACGAAGACTTTTTTTTCTTTTATTGTAACACTCTACGAAGGCTCGTTGGTTCGAACTGAACACGAATCGACCTAGTGAAGGCATCGTTGTATCTGACTTCATGAAGTGTCTTTGTGCACTGATGCTTACAGGAATCATTATTTGATGCAAATTTCGAAACGGGACCCGATAACAATCGCGGTCTACTCTATAAATCATTTTAATTAACGGTCATAGGAAAGAAAATGCGAGTAGCTTGCTTTGTGGTATGATAGGTGGTGTTATGACCGCGTTTGGTTTGAGATTGGGTTTATGGAGTTCTACTTTTCAAAGCGACTCAGGCTATCAGGTACGCCGTAGTGGATGGATTCGGTAATATCATCGACCTGGGGTTCTACGATCACTGACATCGCACAGGTGTTGTGTATTTGAATTTGGAGGAGAGGAAGAGGAAACCTTTGAAGACTGGTTGGAACGTGGAGCCCAGTGACACCAAGATGCTTTCCCCCAGAGGGCGGCAGCGTGTGTACAACCTATCGCGACCTCGTGGGGCTTCAGACGGGCAGGCAGCGGCGACCGGACCTGTGGGTGTTAAGTCAGAGTGGAGCGCCTCTCATAGCCTGAGTTGCTTTGGGACATGAACTCCATAAATTAAACCAAACCAGACCACAAGGTCGTGTTGTGGACGTATAAAAGTGTGTTGTGTCATGAGAGATAGGCCGCAGTGCGGCTCAAGAGCTGTCTTGTTCCACTTTTAAAGGTGAAGCTGAAGCGTCCTCCAATGTTTTTGCTTATGATTGAAACTCTCAGTTGAGAAAAATAGATCTCAACAAAACTTGTCCACGTTTGTTACAAATACACTCATAAATATGAGCTATCGGCCGCACCTCTTCCAGGGAACATATGCACCGGATCGCCGGAAGTCCGAGGGATCACAACAGAAGTTTCGTGGAGGTGTTTCTGTTAGAAAACCAGAGGCTCTACAGCAGCGAGGACTCCTTTAGCGCTCGTAAGTACTATGCACCGTATCACTCGAAGTAGTTATAACGTTTAATTCCCGCTCATATTGAACCGGTCATTACGTTTTCTTTAATGCGAGAGCACTTTTAGCCTCCTTGGCCTCTTTGGAGCAGGTTTAGGTACTTCCCTTAGCCTCAATGTTTCGAACTAACTTCGTCACTGGGCTTCGCCGCTTGATGAGCCTAACAGTGGTTATGGTGATAACATGTTCAAATCGGATATCAATAAGCTTTAGAAATATCTGCATAATGTAGAAATCTATTTTCGCCGCCATGGTGAATTTATGAGCATCTCATGGGGCACACTTTTTGCGAACATGCATCCTGGGTGCTTCTGGAGGTGGTGTCTTACCGTCATCGAGAAAAGGAGAGTGAGGGGTTGGGGTTAGGGGTGGCCTGCAAATCATTTGCGTGGGCTTCCACGACAGCGTCAGGTAGCAGAAATTCCGTGCTTACGGGTAACCTGTAAGGACGAGCTCACTGTCCAGAGTTGTGTTTACGGTTCCCAGTTGAGCAACGCAGTCAGGCACTGATTCTAGCTTGAGAGTGTGAGTCCGTGAGGGGCTAAGCTCTTTGCGCACTCGTATAACATATGATTTAGATTGCCTTTAGAATGATTACATGAAATGCAGCGGGATTGATATACCGCGGGGTACATGAGGGAATCTTTACTGGGGTTCGGGAAAGTATGAGTTTGTCACTGCCTACAGGCAACTCGTTCCGACTTATCCTCCATCCTCGCATAAGTACCTAACCAACTCGTTCCGACTTGGTTAGGTACTTATGCGAGGATGGAGGATATTTTATTCTTTCATTGAGTTAATGAAGTGTGACATCATAATATGTGACCATGCGCTCTCTTGCCGTTAGCATTACAGGTCGCCTACTGACTGGTCAACGAATAATCGGGCATGGTTGTGGGCTGCTGTTTCCCGGATAGGAGGAGTGGGCAGTAACCCATATGACACGGGTTATCTGTTTTAGTGGTTTAGCTTTGGTTACGATGGTCAAAGCTGGTATGCTAATTTTAGCGAAATTTAGATTGCAGATGTGGAATCGCTAAGAATGTATTTTTCATTCCTGCTTGGGATGGCGAATGCAATGGCTGCCTCCTCAGCTTCTATTAGTTGAATAGTTTTTCATGATGGTAGCGGCCGAATTTAGCCTTCAACCTTCCATGAATAACGAGCGCCTCGAGTTTCAGCGTTTTCAACACAGATATTTCCCCCAGTTGTTAATAAGTTGTACTACCAAGACGTGGCCTCTTGGAGGCACACACACAAGAACACATTTCCAAACCTCCATAAACTACATCTGATACGCCCAACATTCATACAACGGCACATGTCAGTCGTGCCAGATCCGCCCTACACTCTCCTACATTTCATGGAGGTGTAGGGCCAAACCAAACAATCTGAAGACGAAAGACATGTCTTTTGAGCGGTGGGAGGCGCTGCAGACGAGTGATAACCTGGTGGACCAACGGGCCCTCATCACACAACAGGTCCACAGGGGAGCTCAAGCCAGTCGAGCACTGGAATAACGACCCCACCCATAAGCTTGAACAACTCTCCTTCTATTTAATAAACTTTTTGCTTCCGCTTCCCCTGCTCGTCGGAGCCTTCATTGTCCTCGACAGCAAGTACGAAAGCTGCTTGACTGAGACATTCTGCAGCGCTTACGTGGACAGTTCCTCGCAGGGTGGAGGAATGTTTATGTAGGGCTTTAGGTATGGCTGCACCACGGTCCTGATCATGGGTTGTTGGGTGCGTATTTTAGTTAATGGGGATATAAATTTAGGGTGTGTTGGTTTTTAGGGTCTTCTGTGTTTCCAGGTATTGCATGCATGTGGCTATGCATGGTGTAATACCCTACCGCCAATTTGGACTGAATGGCCCTTAAATTAAACTAAATTCGTTTTTGAGGAAAGTAAAGGGTGCAGTAAATGTCTGAACTCTCGGCGTTGACCAGAACCGCGCCGTAACAGAAGGGGTAAAGGAGGGAGCGAAAGAAGAAAGGAAGAGAAAGGCGGCACAGTGGAGGACTCCGGAATAATGTTGACCGCGTCTGGATCTTCAACGGGCAATTACATCCCACAACAGACGGGTGCCTTTCAATTTTCGCCTCCATCGAAACGCGGGGGCCGCGGCCGTGTTCGAACCCGTGAACTCCAGCACAGTAGCCGAGCACTCTAACCACTGTGCCACAGTGGTGGTGGAGAAAATTTTATTTGAAACTGAGGAGTTTGGGACACGTAGGTTCTTGGGCCCCCGTACGGCCCCACTGCGCTCAAACGTTCATGACCCAGAGGCTCATGACTCTGGCAGCCCTGCCTGCCGCGATGGCTTGCTTGGCCGGGTTCTCAGAGCGTAGTAGGGTCTCCCATGCCTCCCAAGTGGTAAGGTGCTCCAGGCCCCACGGTGGAGGATCCGCCGGGCAGAGGAAAAGGATATGGTCGAGAGTGGCTTTGGGGTGGTGGCAGAGGGTACAGGAGGGGTTAGTGTGGACTTAATGATAGCGCGAGCGTATACCGGGTCTCCCAGCTAAATGTAACCAAACTTTTAACAAAGGCGAAGTGTCTTAGTCCAGTGAAACCAACTCATGGTTGTTCATAGTCGCGTCGCCTAGTCTTGAGTATTTTTTCGCTCTTCAAAGTTCATTAGTTAAGTTTAATCAGCTAACTTTTTAATTATTGACTTCAGGAAGAAAGTGTCAATAAAAAAGTTTTAGATCACCTCGAAAAACCGCTAGTAGTGCTGTTCCCGTCAAGTTACGATTTATGTAGCTTCATTTATTGGCCTTAAAAGAAAGTTGTCACGTGACCAGCTGCTCGCTCACTTCTCTGCCCCAATGTGCAACCAAAGTCTCCTCGAGGAGAGGACTTCAGAAAAACGGATTTTATTCTTTAAGGCGCTGATTGGGGCGTTGAAGTAGCACAGTTGTCATGTGGAAGCTTTTTCTTATTGTGCGGGTTATGGTTAAAGGCCGGTAAAAAAAACCACTTTGCGTAAATATTACTTTGCTGCAAATGTCTCAGTAAGCTGTTTTTCAAAGCGGTCTACAACTATTGACACTTTGTTCCTCAAGTCAATAATTAAAAAGATAGTTAACTAAGCTTGACTAATTAGACAACCTTGAAGAAAGAAAAAAATATTGCTGACTAGGTCACGTGGCTCTAAACTACCCTCATTTGGTTTCAGACGGCTAGGACACCCCGTGTTTTTTAAAAACTTGGTTACATTTAGCTGGGACACCGGGTATAAGGGGAGGGCAAAGTGTGTGTTTTTTAGAGTCGCCTCCAAAGAGTCTGATGGTAATTGTCCAGGTAGGGATGGGGTGGGGGGTAGAGCCTATGCTTGGCTTTGCAGGCGTGCGTCATTTCACTGAATGAGTCCTTGAGCTCCCGCGAAAACCCCAGGTCGGAGGCTGCCGGTGCCCGTTGAGAGAACCTCGGGCTAAAGCGTTGGCGGCCTCGTTTCCGGGATTCCCGGAGTGGGCAGGAGGCACCCATATCACTCCACGTGGCGTGGCGGGTATACGGCGAGGGAGTTCAGTATAGGAAATGCAGGGACGTGAACTCTCCTATGGCAGTTTTAGAATCATATAGCATAAATAGGGCCTCCGTGCGTGCCAGGACAATGGCGATCTCTTCGGCCTCTTCGGAAGTGGCAGCGGGGGATATGTGAAGAGTGGCAGTCGGTTGGGGGAAGGGTTTGTGATGGCTACAACCGCCTCCTTGCCTGTGCATGCGGCATCTACCCAAACGGCATGCGGTTCCCTGCCATAGTGTTTGTGGAGCGCCCGAGTGCGAGCCCTGCGTCGGGGTTCGTGATAGGTGGGGTGCATGTTTTTGGGGAGAGGTTTCATGAGTAGTTCGCGGTGATTATGGCTGGGGGACCTGGAGCTATATGGGATCTGTGGCTGGTATTCAGATACCGAGAGTGTGTAGGATGTGTCTGCCAGTGGTGGTTCTCGCCAGACGTATGTATTGTGTCTGTCGGTGGGCATCGATAAGCTCCCCTATCATATTGTGCAGGCCTAGTTGCCGTAGTTTTTCGTTTGAGGTATTCAGGGGTAGGTGTAGTGCTCTCTTAAATGCTGTTTGGATGATGGCATCCAGGGTGGAGATTTCCCCGGCCTGTAGTTTCAGGTAGGGGAGCGTGAAGATAAAGCGGCTGAGGACGAAGGCATGAATGAGACGACATAGGTCATGCTCCTTCATGCCCCGGTGGTGTGCGGAAACGCGGCGGATTAGGTGGGATATCGACACCGTTGTCTGCTTGAGTTTCCGTATGGTGAGTGTGTTTTTCTCGCTATTCTGGATGTGGAGGCCCAGTACCCGCAGAGTGTTTACCTCCGGGATCTGCCGGTTTTCCAGTGTCACGGTGATGGGAGCTGTGGGGCAGTTTCGGGCTTTGGGGTGGATTGTGAGGAGCTCCGACTTCTCCGGAGAGCAGGAGAGTCCGATCCCCCGCGCATGTGTTTGGGGGCCACGGCTGCTCTTCTCCCCTCGTCAACACGATGTCAAGTGCGCAGCAGCTTCTTTTCATGAAAGGAAATGGCGCAATTACTGTCTCATACCCCGCCTTAACCGCAGCTGCAGCTGGGGTGCGAGGACGACAGGATGGAAAAGAAAGAGGCAGAACAGCGGCAGAGGAGGGTGGAGGGAGGAAGGTGGCAATAGAAGAAGAAAGAGCGAAAGAGGTGCCGTGGATTGCCGAGGCTCTAGTTGAGCCACCACTGTATAACCTCTTTCTTCCTTCGTTTTTTCACTTCTTCCTTTAACCTTTTCATCGCAGCGCAGTTCTTTCTGCCTTTTGAAACCTTCATGGGTGAATACGACGTGCGTTCTCCGCAGAGGAATTAGATAAGTTGGTCTGCGTGTATCCGCTTTCCCAATGTAGTGATCATAAGTAACGTTAGAACTTAAGCGTAGTCGGCAAAGCTAACTTGGGACTCTCAACTAAAGCACAAACATTCTATGAAACTTGTTAAGGCAATAGCCCCGATGCCAGTGGTTCACAGAGGAAATCCCCGCCCCCCTACCCCCAACCATAGCCCCCAACCCCCCCGACCACGAACCCTAGCCCTAAGTCGGGAGCAAGAACTCAGCTGCTTACACCAACGAAGTGCAACTGCAGAGGTCTCAAGAATCGCAAGAAGTGGGTTCATCTCTGCCTGCACCTTGAGACCCTTTAGCTCCTCGTCGCCGCAGTTGTTTTTCAGTAACCCGGCGACCGGTGCAACACGGCTGCGCGCCAGACGTCTGGCCCCAACAAGTGGCGCCTGTTTCACACTCTCTTTGATGTAACATAAACACGCACGGAAATCCAACCACACTTACACAAGGCATTGCACAATTTTACAGCAAAGACAACACAGCTAGAGCACACGCTTAGGGACCCATAACTGCGCACTACTAAGGACCCCCAGCAGGCTGTGTACTCGTATTCAGCCGAAGAGAACACGGAGCTAGATACCCAGTTCTAGCTCCATGACCTACGGGAGGCCTTAAGCAAGATGAAGCAAGGCACTGCATCACGGCGCGACAAGGTTAGGGCCCAACTCTTGGCCAACCTTCCCGACGCAGCCTTCGTCGCACTCCTCAAATACATCAATAGCATTGGGGACGAAGAATCTCCTCTCCCTCCTGCCAGGAAGTCGGCTCTCGTGAGCTTCATCTCGAAGATCCCGGAAACCTAATTATGTGGGGAACCTTCGTCCCATCTCCCTCACGTCTTTTGTAGGTAAGATGACGAAGATGATGTGCGTGACAGACTATGCGACGTTCTTGAAACACAGCACATTTTTGCGGACACCATGATCGGTTTCCGCCCTCACAAGTCAGCGCAGGATATAATTATGCTGCTCCACAGCGACATATTAGATCCTGTCGAATTTCCCTACAACGACAAGGTGGTCTTGCTCTTGGATCTTAAAGGCGCATTCCACAACTCGAAATCCGAAGTAATTCTGGACCAACTCACTGACACTAACTTTGGCCACAAAACATTCCACTAGAAAAGGCAATTTATTACAGTCCGCCAAGCCTACATACTCACTCGAGATGCGGAACACGGGCCGTACACCATCGGCTCCAGGGGAACACCGCAAGGCGCGGTCCTGTCTCCCTACTTCTTTAATTCGGTAATGCTTCATCTTCCCTTTAAATTGTCTTCTCTGCTAAGGACACATAACGCTCTGTGCGTTGATGATATTGCAATCTGGGCTGCGCAAGGTAACCTGGGCCACATGGAATCTTACCTGTAAGCAGCGGCGACCCAGCAGCAGCACAAATCTGAGTTTGTGCACGTACATGTATTTGCCTCCCCTAGGATCACGACTCAACCTCGTGTCAGGCTCCCCTAGTGACCGATCCGGGAGGCCAAGGAGATCCGCGTCCTTGGCCTCTTCACAAACCACCAACCCAAGGCTGACACCACACTGGCCAAACTTCGCATGGGGAAGTTCAGATGGCCGCATGGTCCGCCGGGTCTCCAACAAGCGGGGCAGATTACGAAGCAAGGATGCACTCCTGCTTGCCCATGCTTTCGTTACGTGTAGAATCCTCTACTCGACCCCGCACTTGCACCTGCGCAAAAATGATAATGACCAACTGGACGCCATTCACCGCAACGTCATCAAGCGGACTCTCGACCTCCCGGTCGCCACGTCGAAACAGAGCCTTCTGGCCGAGGGCGCTGTAAACATCTTCCGGGAGCTTCTAGAAGCCCACTTAATCATCCAATACACGCGTCTTGCAGAAAGCCCGTCCGGTCGCTGCCTCTTGGACCAGCTGCATATAAAACTCAACTACCACACTGAGGAAAGGACGAGAGTGCGAGAACCATGGAGAGGTGCCCCCAGGGTACGACCTCTTCCCCGAACATGTCCAGAGAAGACCATAGCGGTCATCGCCAGGTGCACGCAGAAGCACATGCGCGATACTATGGCCGCCAAAAATACGTGGATTACATGGACGTTGCCAGCCCACACCGCGGGGGGTAGCACACGGTACACAAAACAAACACAGTTAACGGGCTCACTTTCAAGGCTTACAGCGCAACACAAGCGCCGTAGATTGCCATTGCTCTGGGTCTCACTAATCGTTTTCGAAATACACCATCACCGACTCGCCAAAGGCCTGTCGGAACTATGAGCTTGGATGGGCTCCCCCGCTTGCCTGGCGCATGCGCAGTTTGGCTGCCGATACGAAGCTGCAACTCCACGTAACCTGCTTTGGGCTCCCGGTCGCCAGGAACTCCAGCCAAACGATCAGGCCGATCAGGCCGCTCGCGCACTCTCCCTCGGGCTATCTCCCTGTCCTTGGAAGCCTACTCCTAATCAGACAATCTGACCCTTACATTCAAACACATCACCGATTACTACAAGGAGGAGCACTGCAGCTACCTGGGTCCTTTTCAGGGAGTAGATCATGCTGTCGAGCGCTTCCTCATCAAAACTCTCACCAACACTGCGCTGTGTCCGGCGGCGCTAAAGCATTGCAACACATCCTGTGTTGGCGCATGCCAGTTCGGTGGGGAGGTGACGGTCACCTACCACATGGTTTGGGCGTGCAAATCAAACCCATCAACCCGCAACCCCAATCCCACCAGAGAGGACTGGGAGGCAGCGTTGCTCGGCTGTCAAGACCACAAGGGCCAAAGGCATTGATTCAACGTACGCTGGTGGCGTTGCTTACCAATGCGGCCCCGGAATAGGGGCTCCACCTATTATTGTGAGGGGAAAGGGTCAATAAGGTCCTGCCCCTATCGCCTGTCTGTAATTATTTAATGGTTGATAAATGTTCGCCACCACCACCGCCGCGGAGTTGGAAGCCCGCTCTGCGTGGGGGGCATGCAAATGATACTGTCTGCTGGCTTGGCAGCATCATGCCCATTGGGTTCCGTTTGGCACGGTGGCTCCGTGGTTAGGGCTCGCGGTAACTAAGCTGGTTTACCCGGGTGCTCCACAGCGCGGTAAGTATCCCATTTCACGGTAGACCCCTCAATATCAATATCGTTACTCGAAACGCCTCACCGCTACCGCTGTGCCACCTAAATGGCTCATGCAAAGCAAATACAGCTTTCCCTTGAAAAACCACAGTAATATCTCTGAATCAGATGGTCTGGCAGCTTTGTACAAGCCATTCAGTAGAAGCAGGGCTGTAATGCGAGAAACCTAAACACCAATGGCACCAAAAAATCTCAGCGTGTTCTCGGACCCTCACTAATTTTGGCAGCAGCACAGGCAGGACAGCACGTGAGTGTGCACTATCACGCGAAGTACTTACGCGTGCTACGCGAGGACCACCGCGTGTATACATCAACCTACCCGCATATATTCAACAGCAAAGTCTGTGCTGTGCCCGTGGATATAGATAATGACATTCCCCTTGCCTCATAACAGACATGTAATCTTATCGACAAGTTAACCCCGAACTTGTAGCTCCCGGCCCTCTAATCAGTAGTTTCGGAAGGCCACATGACAACAGTGGCGGTCAATGCGGTTGCCTTTTGTCAGTTTCCGCAGGTGCGCCACGCGCGAGATACTCCAGCAAGCATGAGGCTTCTTTAGTACGAGGACCACCTTTGTGAAATAGAAAACCCTAATGAAGTTTGCTTTCCAGCGTGGCCTCTTCCAGTGGGTGCACCTTTTATATAGGGCCAATACAAATGGCGCGCAAGTTCGAACATTTCACAATCAGTAGAGTTATTTTTATTTTGACATAAAAGTAAGAACCATGGAAACAATTTAGGCATTCTTGAGATTCAATCAGTGACTTGTAGACTGACCGGAATGTTGCAGTAAAGCACGCAGTGAATCATTATTTTTATGTTTTGTTTTGGTTTAGGGGGTTTGAGGCCCAAAAGTGACTCAGGCTATGAGGGACGCCGTAGTGAAGGGCTCCGGAAATTTCGACCACCTGGTGTTCTTTAACATCACAGAGTAGATTAAGGTCACATATAAACTTCCTTTTCGAATCTTCCTCAGGGCGATCTGCGCATGCGCTCTGCCGTGCATGCGTGCTGAGCACCGAGAGCAACTGTCGAAAAACAGAAGATGAGGAGGATTCAGAAATACACAAATTGCTATCACCCTATTTGCAAGGTCACAATCTTGAAAAACAGATTGCGACAGCATACAAGGGCTCATCTAGATAAACGCATTACCGAGAAGCATAATCATCTGGATATTTTTCATGCGGCTAATCCGCGTTATATTTTTCTTTTCTTGAGTTCTAATTGCCATGAAGATCTTAGGGGAAAGAAGTTTTTTGTCATATTCTTGTCGCCATGATTTCATCTATGGCCTTCTGAACTTTTGAGACCTCTTTTTCTCGGTCAAAACTGCTAACAGTTAAAACTCATTCATTATGCAGCCTCGTCCGTTCTGGGCAATGCCACATCACTGCTTCTGGCAGGAACTGTGTCGGTGTCGGCCTTCCTGTTGCGACTGTTTGTGCTTGTGGCCACCAATGTGGACGAGGTTCAAGCGCGCATCCAGAGAGAAATTGACGCTGTCACGGGGAGGAAACGGCAGCCCAGGTGGCAGGACCGCTATGCTACGCCGTACACCATGGCCGTTATCTGGGAGATGCATCGTTGGCATGCGTTGCATCCGCTTGGAATACCCAGATGGTAAGCATTAAGTTTCCATAAGCCTCATGAAAAAAAAAACAGGGAATATTATTTCAAGATGGCTCTATTCATCCCTATGGATAGGCTAAGCGTTGGCTATTTTTAGCCATCCTAATAACACTACACAATCTATCTCTGTGGAAAAGCTGTTTTTCCAAGATAACAGAGACCACATGTGTGTTCTCTTCAGAAGGAGGCGACAGATATAAGCAGCTTTTGTTGTCATATTTATACAGCCAGTAATTTTTAAAGTTTGAAACGATGATCAGGCCGCGCCTTCACATTAAAATCGAGCACTATGCGATTTCGTCTGCTGAACAACATCGTTTTTTTAAACGCATACTCACAGATTTACCTTGATTTACGCGAAGTATGCGCAATATCGACACTTTGGAAAGCTGCAATGTGGTATCAGACATGTGCGTTGGTTTTGACAAAATCTCTTCACCTGTCCGCTCAAATCTTCACTGCCTATACGCAATGATTACAAAATGCCCGATGCCACTATATCCGTTATTATATTCGCAATTCTAAAACGTTTTCTCCTGTCAGATTTTTTAAATATTCAAATAACCGTAGTTTTTAAAACCAACAATTGATTTCCCGATGAGAACTTGGCAGTACTACTTCTTTAGTGCGACAAGGGGCAGTTCAGCTCGCACGTTTTTTTCAAGGACTCGGCGGAGAGAAGGGAAAAATTGAGGACGGAGTGGGGAATTGAGAACGGTGAAATATGGGTAGGGCGAGGTTACAAACTTCAGTCCCAGTCCTGAGTCATGGTGCTGGTTTCCATAGGCTAAATGTGGATGGCTTTTCGTTTTTTCTACTTTTGCGATTCGTTTTGCGACCTGCGGAGCGGCGTCTCTGTGCATACGACGGAGGACGGTTGCTCTATAAGAGCTTTACATTGTACGAAAACTTTTCTTATGTGCCAAACTCATGTAGCAGTCTTTTCGGGTAATTGGTTTCGTTTGCTCGGATGGCGTTGATTCTGTCGTCTGCATGTACGGAATGCACGACTTTCGCACTACACTCTCTTGCAATGTTGCCAGTGCCATCTTATGTTGCCTTATTTTTTCTGGGTTCTGTGTCTCATCTGTCTAACTTGCGTTGCAGTCGGCGAAAGGATTTTTGTACAGAATGCCTTCGGCTGTTTATTTTAGTGGCCGGTCTTTGGCTTCTAGTAAGGAATTCGCCAGCGTACTTAATGGCTAAGGCGCTACTCGGATGCCTTTTTTTTTTAATTTGGGCGAAGGTTTCTGTTTCCACGGACTTTTTAATGCCTGATGCGTGTAAAAGCTATCTCGGGCCAGCCAGGAACGGCAAACGCTCACGATAATTTTCAATTCAATGTAGTGAATTACAATTAACGCGCCTGAACTATTATGAATGCGCCTCAGGTTGCCTCGATGGCATACGAAGAAGTTGACGACGAAGTGTGCCGGCGCGCGCGGCTCCAGCTCTCTGGCTGTGTAGACTGACTGTGATTTTGCTGCCGTCCGCTCAGCTGTTTGGCGAACTGTATAGCTGAGGTGACTAGTACGCGAACCCCCTTTCATTTGGTGGAGGTGCTGGTGTTCTCCGCCATGGTGCGCCGCGCGAGTTGCTCAGTGATCGAGGCCGTGTCTTTCTTTCGGACGTGGTGGAAGCCCTCCTCAGAGAGTGTCGCATCATTCATCGGACCACCACTGCCTACCACCCTCAAACTAACGGGCTGACTGAGCGCTTTAATCGCACTCTCGGCGATATGCTCACCATGTACGTCTCGTCAGATCAGTCTAACTGGGACTCTGTGCTGCCTTTTGTGACGTACGCATACAATACCGCCACCCAGTCAACCACCGGATTTTCCCCTTTCTACCTTTTGTATGGCCGTGAGCCGTCCTCCACAATGGACACGGTTTTGCCGTACACTCCGGACGCCTCCGAATGCACGCCCCTTTCCGAACTCGCCAAGCACGCCGAGGAATGTCGCCAACTGGCCCGTTCTTTCACCTCGGACTCCCAAGGTCGCCGAAAGCATGAACACGATGCCCATCAAACCGCGCACGCTTTCTCTCCAGGTTCATTAGTTTGGCTTTGGGTCCCCTCCACTACACCAGGACAGTCTTCGAAATTTCGCAGAGAACATCATGGCCCTTACCGCGTCGTCGAATCAACATCCCCTGTTAATTATATTGTAGAGCCGCTTACACCCTCTTCGGACTTGCGTCGTCGCGGCCGTGAGCTTGTCCATGTCAGTCGCCTCAAGACTTATTACGACCCGCTCCTCTTGCCAGCACCATAGGTCGCCAGGATGGCTCCTCTTCCATCCCGGGGCCATTGTAGTAAATTACAATTAACGCGCCTGAACTATTATGAATGCGCCTCAGGTTGCCTCGATGGCATACGAAGAAGTTGACGACGAAGTGTGCCGGCGCGCGCGGCTCCAGCTCTCTGGCTGTGTAGACTGACTGTGATTTTGCTGCCGTCCGCTCAGCTGTTTGGCGAACTGTATAGCTGAGGTGACTAGTACGCGAACCCCCTTTCATCAATTTCAATTCAATTCAATTCAAGATTATTTGCATCTATACATGTACAGATGGCGGGAGTGCAGACAAAAAGCCAAATGGATTTGGCTTGACGGGTTCTGTACCCCCTACAGAAATGGCACTATGCACAATAAAGAGAACGCAAAGATACAATAATGGATAAACGAAAAAAAAGTATTAGTGAACATTCTATAACATTCTATGCTATAACAGAAATACATAAGGCCAAAAAAAAATCAATGATAGAATGCTGAAAGGATTTAAAAAGCAGAAAGCATAAAATTATACAAATAAAATAGCTTTGAAATTCACAAACATAAATAAGTTACTCACAAGCAAACAAAATTGGTTAGACATTCATGGCGTCAGTGTATACTACAGCAAAGCAAACAAAACAAAAAAAAACGAATCCACAATGAGCCCATAAAAGGAGAGCTACGTTGTTATTAAGTTTCTAATGAGTTTAACAAAGATGGCAGTGTGTGGCGTAACATTTGTTGACCGTAGTTAGTGCGTGTTTTAGGAACGTACCATGTTTCTCTGTGACGTGTGTTGTAAATGTTAGAACTCATTGTCAATAGAGATAAATGCTCGAAGAATTTGGTGTTCTGTTTTTTCGCAGTAGTGAAACGCTTGAGTAAAATACTACGATATATGGAGGTGACCGTCTGTAAGTTAAGGGCACTGAAAAGAGGCTGCGTATGAGCGTCATATGAGGAATTAGCGATAGCGCGCACTGCTTTCTTCTGCAAAAGATAAAGCTTTGTGATGTTAGACATTGTGGTGTTTCCCCACACTAAATGGCAGTAATTCAGATGGGACAGGAAGAGACAGTTGCAAAGCAGCTTTTTCACGCTCAAGGGAAGAAAAAATCAAAGTTTCGTTAGTATCCCCACAACACGAGCGATTTTGTTAGCAACTGAGACTGTACAAAGATTCCAAAGTAAGTTATCTTGAAATACGACCCCGAGGCACTTAATGGATGGCACAATGTTGATAACCGAGGAACCCATTTGCAAATGGCCGTCAATGTGGACATTTTTGTTTTTAGGTTGAAAAAGTACAGCCTTTGTCTTGCTTTTATTTATAGACAGTGAATTCAATGAACTCCATCGATTGAGTTCGCATAAAGCAGCGTTCGCAAGAGCCAACAGGTCCCTTGCACAACCAGATGTAAAAAACAGACTAGTGTCGTCAGCGTATATGATGAATTGGGCAGTGGTGTCAATATTTATTATGTCGTTAATGTAAATATTAAATAACAAAGGTCCAAGAATGCTTCCTTGAGGTACACCAGAATGAATGGGTAAGTTATCTGAAAGACAGTTATTTATTGAAACCCTCTGACACCTGAACTGCAGATTGCTTTTGATTAAGCTAAGGAATGGGCCCCTGAAACCATAAATTTCAAGTTTTGTTAGCAGTGTGGTGTGATTAATTGTGTCAAAGGCCTTTGAAAAATCGATGAAAATGCCTAGTGTCACAAAATTTTGCTCAAATGCTTGTAATATTAGTTCCTTTTGTGTTAGTAGAGCTAACTCTGTCGAACGACCCTTTCGGAAACCAAACTGACAGTCAGTAAGGATATTGTGTTTTTCGCAGAAAGCGGTCATTCTGAGTGTTATTAATTTTTCTAGGCATTTTGAAAATACAGGTAAAATGGATATTGGTCTGTAGTTAGACATGTTGTTTCTATCACCGGCTTTGAAGAGCACTGTAACCCTTGCGAGTTGCATGCGCTTAGGAAATATACTGTTTACAAAGCACAAATTATACACATGCTCAAGAACTGGACATATCAGATCTAAAACGTGTTTTACGGGGCGTATTTGCAGGTCATCAATATCGCAGCTTTTACTGTTTCGCAGAGCGGAGAACGTGAGACAAATTTCTTCGGCGCTAGTTGGATGCAGAAAAGCACTATCGCAAGTTTTGGAATTGACGTACTCTGCGGAGCGAGGATCGTGCAAACTATTCACTAGAGACACAAAATAATTATTAAAAGCGTTTGCTTAATCCGCGCCTGATGAAAGTTCCCCATTAATGATCAATTCTCGTACGCCCTCTGGATGCTGACGTCCAATGTTAAGCACTGCGCTAAGGTTTCTCCACGTGATGTCCGTCCGCTTTAAAGCTTCAGGATCAAACAACCTATGAAGGTAATCTTTCTTAGCTTGTCTGAGGGTTGCAGTTAACTCATTCCGAAATTTCTTAAATTCGGATAGATGGCACGTGTCTCTTGTGTCCAAAAAACGTTTGAATAGAGCATCTTTTTGCTTGATTAGTTTCAGAAGTGCACTGGTTATCCAAGGTTTTCTAGCTTTTCTAGGCTTCAGTGTTTTAGGGTGAAAAGATTCCGAGTAAGCCTTTTTGAAAAGACACAGAAATGACTCGTACGCGGCGTCTGCGTCAGACTGATTGTACACGTCGAGCCAATTTATTTTTGATATTCTTGTATGGAAATCCTCGAGTGTAGCTGGATTAATATCTTGGATAGTGATCGGGGGACACTGCTTTGGCTCTTTACTCGGGGCATACGATTCCAAGAGAAGAAATACTGGCAAATGATCGCTAATATGAGCGCTGATTACTCCGGAGTTAATAGTTCGAGATTCAGTGTTTATAATGAAAACATCAAGCAAACTTTCACAGTCCTTGCTAATGCGAGTTGGAGCAGTAATTGTGTTGAAACATGCATTAGCTTCTAAAAGTCGAGTGAAATCAGTACTCAGCTGCGTTTCGTTCAACATGTTAATATTTATATCGCCGCCCAAGACGAGTTCATACCTGTTTTCATTTATCCAGGATAAGAAGTTTTCCATAAATGTGAAAAAGTTTGCAACGTTCCCGCCTGGAGGGCGATATAAAACAGAAAATATGCTTTTGTTGTGAACGACAGTCAAGATTTCAAAGTCCGCTGTAACCGCCGTAAACGTCGATTTTTTCACACTGAAAATTCTCCCTGGCCATTAAAAGTACGCCTCCACCGTTCCTGACTGAGCGATTTAAGTAGTTTCTTGTGTAACCTGGGATCTGCATAACTTCGTGGTCGTGTCGGTACCGTGTTTCACAAAGCATAATAACATCAAATGAAAAGCCAAAACATGAAAACAAGGCACACAGCTCATCAGACTTATTGCGCGCTGATTGAGTGTTCAACAGGAAGAAAGATGTGCATGGCTTTTCATGATAAATTTTAGTCACATCCGCAGGGTTCACCGATTTGCCAGCCATTGACGGGAATGGCTGTTGGCAAATTGCTCGGAATCCTAGTTCCTCACTTCATCTTATCGATGTCCGCAACGCAAGATATGCGCAGCACATTCGACGTGTCTGTCTTGCGCGCGAAAATTTTGCCGCCCTTTGTCCACGCGTACTTCCATTCTTTTGATTTCTTTCGCTCCACAACTTGTCCAAGAAGTTTCTTCAAGGCGGGGCAAAGGTGCTCATTAATAAATACCAGGGGAGAACTGGAACCATCAGCACTCTGGTAACCAAAATCAGAGGTATAAATTCGATTTTTCCTGGCCTTTTCAATCACCGCTTCCCGTTTCGCACGAAAGCGGAAGTGCACGACAATGTTAGGGCATCCTTTGTCTTTCCTTGGCACACGATGACACATTTCTACATCGGAATCAGAAATGGGTTCGCTTATGACGTTTCCTAGTTTGCTCAAGATTGAAGGTACGTTCTCGTCGTCGCTGACCGGAACGCCTTTAATCTCAATGTTCCGGTTCCTCGAGTACTGTTCTTGGTTTGTCACCCGGTCTTCAAGATCAGATAGTTGTTGTTTCAGTCCTGTGCATTCCTGTGATAGTTCGGCATTTTCTTTCTTTAGCGCTGAGTTTTGCTTTTCTAGTTTTGCGCAGCGCTCAGCCATAGCATCAAACTGTTCACTAAAGAAATCAACGGATTTTTTCAGTTCTTTGTATTCCTTTCGAAGCTCTTTCTCTAGTGCACTGCGCATATCTCGCATTTCCTGTTTAAAATCTTTCAACAGCTTTGTCACTTCAGTAGGCATTTCAAATTAGCAGTTCAGCAAACACGTACAAGAGCTTGGCAGCAGCGGCAGAAAGAAAAAAAAATAAAAATTGGTTACAAATGATTGCACAAACCTGTGTGTAAGATGCGCAGATTTAGTGAACCGGTCGGTACAGCCGCTGCTGCCAAATGACGATCAGCTGCGAGGTGCAGTCCTTTTGTAGTCGGTGCCTCTTTACGGCAGCCAATCCTGGTCCACGGCTCGCTGACGTCACACTGGAGGCCACGACAGTTTATAGATGAGCGGCGATACGTGCGATAGTCGGAGATGCGGCACGTGCAACGGTGATCCGCCGAAGATGCAGACCAAAGCCACTGGGAAAGCGGGTGGTGTCCTGTGTGTAAGATGCGCAGATTTAGTGAACCGGTCGGTACAGCCGCTGCTGCCAAATGACGATCAGCTGCGAGGTGCAGTCCTTTTGTAGTCGGTGCCTCTTTACGGCAGCCAATCCTGGTCCACGGCTCGCTGACGTCACACTGGAGGCCACGACAGTTTATAGATGAGCGGCGATACGTGCGATAGTCGGAGATGCGGCACGTGCAACGGTGATCCGCCGAAGATGCAGACCAAAGCCACTGGGAAAGCGGGTGGTGTCCTGTGTGTAAGATGCGCAGATTTAGTGAACCGGTCGGTACAGCCGCTGCTGCCAAATTTCACAACACAAAGCGCTTTTCTAACGCTGTAGACAGGTGTGTGCACAAACTGTGCACCTCTTTCCAGTTGTTAGGGGCTGTCTTCAAGCACAGATGCCATTTTTGAAGTTTTGTTCACTTGAATGTCGAATGTGCGTTCCATGGTCTGAAATGAAGCTTCGGAGGCGCTGAGATTCCTTGAAGACACCTTAGTGACTTGGATGGAATGGACCGGTAGTCCTTTATTGTGTCGGTGCTGTACTTGCGTCTTCTTCTTTTGCTAGGTGCGGTGTTTCTCGTCTTGTGATGCCATGATTTCTGCGGCGAAAACTTGTGTAGTTGTTTGAATGTTGGGCTTCCTTTTTATTTGAGCAGTTCGTGAGTGAAGAAAGCCTCGATTTCTTTCTCGCTAATGACGCCACGGCACTCTACGCAGTCACAAAGTACTGTTCCCGTCTTCTGGTGTAGTAACCGGGTGTCGAAGCGGTAGGCTATGGCACGTGGCCTTCGTTTCCTTGCATTTCTTGATGAATGAAAGGGTGCCTTTAAATCGAGATACCTTTATTGTCTTGATGTACTATCGGGAAAAAAGTGGTATACTCCATGCGGCGGGTGCCGGGGCAACGGAAAACTGCCTCGCAACGCCATCTACAGGCGGTATCTGGGATCGAGACGGCCAACGCGTGACCTTTCTTATCAGCAGGCATGCCGCTTGGCTCGTTTCAATGTTTCATGCTTTAGCTCGCCAAAATGCCAGCAGTTTTCCGTTGCTCCGGCGCCCGCCGCGTGAAGTATACCACTTTTTCACCGATAGTTTATTCGCGAGTGAAAATATTAGCTTTAGTGATACGCCATCAGAACAGGAAATAGCAACGATCGCTGCTACGGTTATGAACACGCTCATAACAAAAGTGCTAGATGTGTTCAAAAAGCAGGACGTCGCTCCAGTGATGTCATTGTGCTAATCTTTTTCGCTTCTCACTTTACTTCGTTGTAGGGCCTAGGACCTTGAGCTTTTTGACTTTTTGACTTTTTGAGCTTAATAAATGTTGCTTGAGATAATCTGTGAGTGTTTGCCGTAAGTTATTCCCAATCAGGCAGGCAATTCTGTCGAAATGTTTAGTCTGCGTTCTATCTCACCGGGCTTTAAGCTAGAAAGCTTAAAGCCCGGTGAGATAGAACGCAGACTAAACATTTCGACAGAATTGCCTGCCTGATTGGGAATAACTTACGGCAAACACTCACAGATTATCTCAAGCAACATTTATTAAGCTCAAAAAGTCATTACCTTTCGACGACGGCTCGGCTCGGGCCCGAGCCGGCACCAGAACGTCCGAACTTTTTAAAATTATATAGTTTTGTTCGGAGAAACTGTTTCATAATAATTATTAGTTCCCAATCGGAAATGGGAATGGTGTGACATTGTGATGTTTCCAAAAAAAATGACAATGGCTTAGCTCTGCTATGCCTGGATATACGTAGCGTAAAGCGACGGTTATGCTTGGACAACCTTGGGATCGGAAGAATTTAAATTTTCCAGTCTTCTGTGCAGTTTGGCAGCGGCTCGACTCTCCTTGGCTTCCATGTCGAGCGCGACCGTCTTTTCTCCGCCGAGCGCATTATATAGACGCGGCGTACCCTCATCGCGCATGAGCAGTAGCGCGCGGCGCAACTGTCATAAGCGCACGCCGGTGGCGGCGGCGGCGAGAAGCGCACCGGCTGTGGCGAGGAGGCGACGCACCTGCGCCGCTTGTGATGTCACGCGGCTCTCGCGCATGCGCATAACGGGCGGCGCACACTCACGTGAGACTCGGCTCTGGCCCGTGTAGTGCAGCTTTATGCCACAAAATACTATTTACTTCGTAGAACCATATGCATCGCTCCCGCTGGTATAAGCGCCGTCTTTTTATGTAGCTGACAGAAATGATCTAATCTGTTTGGAAAATCACTTGGAAAGTTTTCTAGAAGCATGACGTTACACATGCATTCAGAAAGGCTGGCAAGTTTATTTTTTACTGTTGAAGAGGGAGCAAATCTATTTTTCAGAGTGTAATTGCGAAATTCGCTATTGCGAGTTTGAAGACTTACACCTTTCTAAATCCATAAATTTTTGTGATGCTTTTATGGCACGAAAGTCCGCCGTAAAACGTCGTATTGAGTAAATGTGCGTTATTCTAATCACATTATTTGGCTTCTGCCTGTAGATAAAACTTAACGAACAATATGCCTTCTATCTTGTTTTTCCAATAATGGGTCAAATGTAACCAAAAATAACAATGTGAGGTAATTCAGGTCAGAGATGTAAACAGATTTATTGCGTTTTTTTTTCGGAAGCATAGCCTGAAATTTCCATTCCAGACAGCAAGAGTGTTCAGACACTCAGCAAGAGTGACAATTTTTTCCCTCCTTGCTTGCGAGCTTGCTTCTGTAGCTTCTGTTGCTATGTCCTGAACCTCTCTCGGCGAAATACGCTCGACGAAGGTTACGCTCCTGCAACCATAACACGATGTAGTACCCCAGCAGCATTCCAAATACCTTTGGATGTCACCGGGATTATTAGAGGACATTATCTCAGGATATGCTTCTGTCAGTTAACGTTCGTACGGACTCTAAGCTTCTTGTTGCGAGATGTGGATTCAAAGGAAGGAATTTCTTTGAGCGCAGTCCAAATTTCTCAGTATTTTCCGTTCGTCCATGGGGACACTTCTTGAGGAGGTCTGGCTGTAGTGATTGCTCAAAAGCATTACTTTATGGCATGAAGACCACACTGCACAACGTGGCCGTCCGTCATTTGACTTTCGTCCACTCACCATGTGCTGCTCTCTTTCGAACGCAGCGCGTTATAGGCGTCACTGTCAGTGGCAAACGTGTACGAATGCTCAGTTTAAACTTGCTGAGGCATGGTTTCTAAGTTTTGAGTGAAAATCAAGACATAAGTTTAAAAATAACCACATATGAGTGAGAAAATTGCTCGACTCACATGTAGTAAGGAAAGCGACCGATAAACTAGCGAACATCCTACACAGCTTGCAATGTAAAAAATTTGCATTTCCTTATAGCTCTTAGTCACCTGGCTTAAAAGATTGCTCAATTTCGCTTCAGTCTACTTCTGCCGCATAAATATGCGCCAAAGCACGCTCCAGAGAAATCGGGCGTCTCGAATGGGCATTGCGTTTATAATACGGGGCTTTTCTAGCTTTACATCGGTTGCTTGATGAATGTGTCACCTAGGCTGTTCTCGGTGGTAATCTCGGTGCATATTGCTGTCACTTCTGGATGTCACGCCAATCATGTTGCTGTTATCTACTTGTGTATTTGCTCGGCTGGACATCATGTTCCCATATTTTCGAGGTATTTTCCTCACCTTCTTGTGATCCTGTTATGCCTGTCGATGCTATTCTATTTTTATGCATGGCTTCGTGTGCAAAGTACCTCCAAATTTGTGTACAGTTGAATGTAGTATTATTCCCCCTCACTGTAATGCATAGGTAAAGGTGCTATGAGTAATAAATAATAAAGCGAAAACGCTTGTGTATTCTATGCTGGTAGAAACGTCAAAAACCGATTATCTTCTAGAGCGAAAGCCCTACTCCTTCCGTACAAAGCTGAAGGTCATGTGGCTACGAAATTTGACCTTCAAACCAGGAGGAGCGGAGGCTTGCCTCTGACGTCATGCACTGCACTCGCCACGCTTCGCTAGAGCTGCGCGCTTTGAGTCGACGGCGCTCACTCGCCACAGAACTATTAACATTACCAGAACTTTCGCTGGTCTTGCTAAGTTAGGCCGGGTTGAACCACAGCCATTTCTTCAGCCCACTTTTTATCCTTTAACGGACGTTTTGCGTGCTCAAACACAAAGCAGAAGCCTCGCAAGAAATGTTTGCATACATTTATGCAAGAGCTAAGCGAACAGACAACACTGTGAGCCACGAGGGTCAGTATACTCTGCGCTAAATGTTTATATCACCAGCAAGATTTATTTCACCACATTATATAACAAAAAATTATTTAATAACACAATCCGCGCGAGAAAGTTTCCTGGAGCAGGCTTTCGATCAGTTGACGCCAACAGGATTTGTTTTTTCGAACTTTTGCTCCAATATGTTCAAAAACTTGACTTCTGAAGTAAGGCGGCGTCCCTTATAGTGTTATTTTTTATTTGCTTTCTTAAGGGGCTCATTTTCCTGTGCATTTTGAAAATCAGATAAATGAACTGTTACACCTAAAGTTTCGACTCAGCAAGTGAAGCTATTATACTAAGAATTACCACACGAAACGGGTTGTAGCGCCGAAACAGACAACACAGAAAGCTAGACGGGACACGTGTAACTTCCAACTGTTTTATTCACCGCGATTGCGAATGAATAGAAGGCAGTCAATCAAGAGGGATAGCAAGAACCACACATGCGGGTGAGGGTTGTACAAAAATTGAAAAAAAAAGATAAGTGAATCACACAGGCGTCTCACACCCGGGTATCTAAAAAAAGCGCTTTCATTCATATATGTGGTACCTGATGGGTACTAACACAGTCGCTACAGTTGCTTTTTATATAGAAAGCCTCCAACAGTTCACGGGCTGTCTGGTCCTTACTTGTGTTTAAGACCTTTCTTTCTTTCAGCCTTGCTGCACACTTTATCTTTCTTTCTTCGCCGCAGGCTTTACAGTCATGGGACAGATGTAAACCAGTGCCATTTTGTAAATCCCGGTTATGTTCTGCTAATCGGCCGTTAATACAGCGGCCGGTTTGTCCGATGTACTTCTTTCCGCAGAAATCTGATAGACGACTCCCACGGCACGCTTAACAAACAGAGCGGCATGTATCTTCTTACATTCAGTTTTGTTTGCCTTGTGGTGACCGGTTTTAACGCACAAGGAAGCTAGTTTCTTTGGGCGGAAAAAACCACAGGAACCTTATATTTTGTTGCCATATGCTTCAAATTACGCGCCACCTTATGGGTGTCCGGGATGACAACCGGTCTACTTTTGGCTTTGGTGACCTCATCTTCATTGCCTTTTTTTTCTACATTCTTTCTTCAGTTTTCCCAGCAAAGCCAAAGCCAAAAGCTATCTCCTTTGTAGAGGGCTACTCTTGTGCTGTTCTCGTGTACGCAATGTTATCAGTTGCCAATGTTTTACGCACTGCTTGCTTTCATGTCATGAATATTTCAATTTCTTTTCCATATATTTATACAATTCCAATTTAACTAAATGTCTGACTTGGAGCCGTCTACTAAGCGTCGGCTACTCGTCCAAAGAGTTCTTCTGACGCTTTTATACCGTATTAAGAAACAAATAAGCTTTTTAATTTCAATTTAAATTTTAATCATGAGGGCAAAAGTAGGGCAGAAACGGGCTTAGGGCACTAATTTGGTTTCTTCTCTCCTGTCAGTCTCGTTTTTAATACCAACTTTGTGGCCTTACTTGTGCTAACAAAAGCTATTCGCGATGTGAATGCGATCCTTCAAAATAACTATATTTCTGTGGACCTTTAGGGCCGACTACATTATTTTTTATCACACTACAACTTTTAAATAAATTTAATGTTTTTAATTTTTTACCCTTTTTCTAGTGGCTGCTTGTGTTCTGTAACGCCGTTGATAATCACGCGGAGAAGAAGGCAATGATAACTATTTTCAGTGCAGGTCAAGACGTCATGATAGCGCGATACTTCGTGCGAAAAGGATCCACAGTTGTCCCCAATATTTGGGCAGTCCACAACGATCCGGAACATTGGAGTGAGCCGCAAAAGTTTGATCCGACACGCTTCTTGACCGAAGATGGGTCGCTTGCCTTGGAGAGGTTGAAGGGAGTCATCCCATTTTCAGTCGGCAAGCTAAGTTTTGATTGACACTTGTTAATAACTGCGAAACTTTTCGAACAGCAAATGCACTAAAGTGTTGTTTTTTAAGCGCGACAGCACTGCTACACCCACCTCTCAGAAGGCTGAGGTTTATGCTCTACATTTTTGATTACTGCAATCTTTCCAACGACAATTAATAGTAAAAACGCGTACCGTTCGAACGTAAATCCATTCACCTTGATTATCAGCCAAAAGTTCATTTTGACCACCTGTGCCCATGACCTCATTCTTGGCTTGGATTTTCTGACCGACCATTCCGCCCTCATTGACTGCTCAGATGGCGTCCTACACCTCGAACTTCCACTGCTGGATTCAGAACCCGTCGATATATCCCTGCGACTGTACAGTACCGATTATGCTCGCCTGTCATCCCGAACCGCCTCTTTCGTTCCACTGACCCCATCTCGCCCAGTTCCTGATGGCGACTATCTCGTTACGCCCAACCTTGACCTCCTGCTGACCCGTAACGTTGCCCTACCTCATACCATCGCCACCATCCAAGCTAACGCCCTTTCTCTGCCTTTCCTCAACTTCGGCGTCTCTTCTCAAGTGCTCCCGTCCGGCATCTGCGTGGCTACCCTATCTCCTCTCGCTCCTTGCCACGTCGCTCAGTTGGCCAACACCCCTGTTCACGACACTGCCACCCCGCGCCGGCAGTCTCCTCAGTCGCCCGACGCCTTCACGACCATGATGGCCACCGACCTCAGTCCCGACCAAACTGCCCAGCTTCGTGGCCTTCTCGAATCTTTTTCGGATATTTTTGATGTCAACAGCACGACGCTGGGCCAAACTCTCGCCGTCAGGCACCGCATTGAAACCGGTGATGCCCCTCCCATCCGCCGCCGCCCCTATCGAGTCTCTCACGCCGAGCGTCAAGTTATCAATGCGGAAGTTACTAAAATGCTCGCGAAAAACATTATCGAACCCTCGCACAGTCCCTGGGCCTCACCCGTCGTACTTGTGAAGAAAAAGGATGGCTCCTGGCGTTTTTGCATTGATTATCGGCACTTGAATAAGATCACCAAAAAGGACGTGTACCCCTTGCCGCGTATCGATGACGCCCTTGACTGCCTTCATGGTGCCAAATTTTTCTCCTCCATTGATCTTCGCTCCGGCTACTGGCAAATTGCTGTAGACGACCAGGACCGTGAAAAGACCGCCTTTGTGACACCTGATGGGCTTTACCAATTCAAAGTTATGCCTTTCGGATTATGCAACGCGCCAGCCACATTCGAGCGCATGATGGATGCCCTTTTGCACGGCTTTAAGTGGTCCACCTGCCTGTGCTACCTCGATGACGTCATTGTCTTTTCGCCCACGTTTTCCGCTCATATCACTGACCTTTCCCAGATCCTTTGCCTCTTTCGTCATGCCGGCCTGCAGCTCAACTCGTCTAAGTGCCGTTTCGCGCGCCGCCAGCTCACCATCTTGGGTCATGTCGTCGACAATACGGGGGTCCACCCTGACCCTGAGATGATCCGAGCCGTCAAAGACTTTCCCCAGCCACGTTCTTCTAACGACGTCCGAAGCTTCTTGGGGCTCTGCTCCTACTTTCGTCGATTCGTTCAAGGCTTCGCCGACATCGCCCGCCCCCTAACTAACCTTCTGAAGAAAGACACCACCTTCATCTGGGGACCCGACCAGGCACAAGCGTTTTCCAACCTGATATCGAAGCTTACTACCGCGCCAGTTCTCGCCCACTTCGATGTGACCGCTCCCACTGAAGTTCGCACCGACGCCAGTGGCTACGGCATCGGCGCTATCCTCTCACAGAGACAATCCGGAGAGCACCGTGTGATCGCGTACGCCAGCCGTCTCCTC
The DNA here is from genome assembly GCF_055824585.1 of Amblyomma mixtum. Classification (NCBI taxonomy): domain Eukaryota; kingdom Metazoa; phylum Arthropoda; class Arachnida; order Ixodida; family Ixodidae; genus Amblyomma; species Amblyomma mixtum. The sequence continues at coordinate 78,363,410 of NC_143015.1, read as the reverse complement.
TGTGCCCCGGAGCGGAATTACTCAATTACCGAACGCGAGTGCTTAGCTCTTGTCTGGGCTGTTGGGAAATTTCGCCCATATTTATACGGCCGCCCCTTTACAGTTGTCACTGACCACCATGCGTTGTGCTGGCTCTCTTCCTTGAAAGACCCTACAGGACGGCTTGGTCGTTGGGCACTGAGCCTGCAGCAGTACCATTACTCTGTACTCTACAAGTCTGGCCGCTTGCACGCCGATGCCGACTGCCTTTCCCGTTACCCCGTTGGCCCGTGTGACCATCTTGGCACTGACAGCGTGGATGCTCTGTGCTCCCTCTCTGTCCTCGCTAACATGGCCGAAGAACAGCGCCGCGATGCCGAGCTGCGCTCCATTATCGACCGCCTCAACACCGCCCCATTCGACCCTCCGATGCGCCGCTTTGTGCTCCGTGATGGAGTTTTATACCGCAGGAGCCTTAGCCAGGATGGTCCAGACCTCCTTCTCGTTGTCCCCGAGCACCTTCGCACTGCTGTCCTTCAAGAGCTGCATGATCTTCCCACTGCTGGTCACTTGGGTGTCTCCCGTACTTACGACCGCGTGCGTCGTCGATTCTTTTGGCCGCGGCTCTACCGCTGTGTACGCCGCTATGTTGCTGCCTGCGATGAGTGCCAGCGCCGGAAACGCCCCACCACTCTGTCAGCCGGTCTGCTTCAGCCCATTGACGTCCCACCCGAACCTTTCCATCGCGTCGGCTTAGACCTTTTGGGGCCATTTCCGGAATCCGCCTCGGGCAACAAATGGATAGCTGTTGCCACAGACTACGCTACCCGTTACGCGATCACACGCGCACTGCCCACCAGTACGGCTACTGATGTTGCCGACTTTCTTTTGACCGACCTTATCCTACATCATGGAGCTCCCCGTCAACTTCTGACCGACCGAGGCCGATGCTTTCTGTCCAGAGTTGTCGCTGAGATTCTTCGATCGTGCTCTACGAAACATAAGCTCTCCACCGCCTACCACCCGCAGACGAACGGCCTCACAGAACGCTTCAATCGCACTCTCACCGATATGCTGGCTATGTACGTTTCTCCGGACCATCGCGACTGGGATACCGCTCTCCCCTATGTGACCTTCGCCTACAACTCCTCCCGCCATGACACTGCCGGTTACTCCCCTTTTTATCTTTTGTATGGCCGCGAGCCCCTGCTGCCTCTGGACACGCTGCTTCCCACTTCTACTGCTCCGCCGTCTGCATACGCCCACGACGCCATTACCCGCGCTGACCACGCTCGCCAACTCGCACGCTCCCGGCTCCTCGCTTCCCAGACCTCTCAGCAGGAATTCTACAACCGCCGTCACCGTGTGGTCTCCTTCACCCCTAGCTCCCTCGTCTTGCTTTGGTCGCCATCTCGCCGCGTGGGGCTCTCTGAAAAACTTCTTTCCCGCTACATCGGACCGTACCGTGTCCTGCGCCAAGTCACCGCAGTCACCTACGAGATCGCTCCGGCCTTCCCCGGTGCCACGTCCTCTCCGCATCAGACCGATGTTGTGCACGTCTCTCGCCTCAAGCCCTACGTCTTGCAGTCCCCCTCACTGCCCTGATGAGCACCGAGACGGTGCTTTTCCGACCGGGGGGCCATGCAACGGATAATCTCCGTGAAGACGACGCAGAGGAAGTGCCCGGTGTGTGCGCGCTTGCCGCTCGGGGCTAGCTGTGATCTGGACCCTGTGCTCCGGTCGTCCTTGTGCCGACATAGACTTCGGGCCACGTAACATCTTCATCACCGGGAGACCACAGCAGTCGCGCACACATTGCGAAAAATTGACAGATGCATTGCAAGCTTAGGACCACAACCTGAAAAAGCGAAAAACACTGTGAGAGCCACACCACGACCTTTTCCTCGCAGATTCATGCTAGCGCACATCTTTCCCGGAAGCATCGAGAGAAATGGCCTGGACAGAACAGGCGCTGTTTTGCTCTGCGGTCGTCTAGGTCGCCTGCTTTTCTTCGTACTTTTCCCAAGAAGTTGCCACATTTCACTCCCATCACACAAATCAGAGCTCGACGACCTATAATCCCTCTCAAATGCGCCTTTTTCTACTAGCGCTCTCTCACTGCGACAACTTGCCTATGTTGTCAGTTTAGGCCTCAAGACCGTAGCATGTTATACAGAAACTGCTTCCCATTAGCTTTATATTTATCGCGTAACAACAGCAACGGTTTGCTCACACAGTCCCCATGTAGTTTCTGTTGAGTATGTATTCAATCATTTGTGATCGCTGCCATACAACGTTCGTATCTAACTGTATTAGCCTTATGCCGTTTTTGCTGTCTGTTTCCCAATACTTGTCGATTGTATGCATCATTAGTGGTAGAAATAGTGCGTCGCTCTCGTTGAAGATATAAAAGCAGTCAGAGGAATGTTGGGATCTAGGTACAGTTATCAGCACCATGGATCTGCGTTCCAGCGCTCACTCGAGTTGCATAACAAATATACAGAGGTTTGCTGCCATTATCATCAAGCGCACCAGCGACATTTACTATGATCATATTTTCACGCGTTGATTGCGAGTAGGTAGCGGGTTAGAAAAGTTTGACCACCGAAGCGTGGTCCTTATTTTTCACATTGACTCTGCATGTATTGTATTGCCGATAATTTAGGATATTTTCTACCTCGGGGATCAGTGAGAACACCATAGCCATTCTTCTAGAGTCTCGTTGAACAAGGAAATGACACTACGCGTATGATAGATGCCAACATAAATGGTAGATGCCAACCTTGTCATTACTTGTGATAAACAACACGTTTATATTTCTTCATGAAATTTCCTCTGTTCTTTCAAACTGCCACGAAAGCTACTATAGGGAGGACAGTGACTTTGCTAGCCGACTAATGCTTCAAAGGCAAAAACATTTTTGCGCCCAGGCGTTGCATTAACGATCTCCGCGTTCACAGGTATTGCCTGATATATCCATCGATCTATGTGTATGGCATACGCAAATTAGCACGTCTGAAAGCTTTTAATGCCGAGTGATCGTTCCTGCTTCAAGCCCAAGGAATACTTCCAAGATATTTAAAGAATTCTGAACTTTGTTGCTCTTGTTTTTCTGCAATTTGGTTGAAGTTTTTTTCGCTTTCCGATCGCTTTCTTTTTATAGCAATGGCTCTCTCGTTCTTTTTTTTTTGCCAATACCAAGCGGTTTCTCGGTAAACAAATTCTCTAATTGGTCAGTAGGAGTGGCGCCATCCGAGTTACTTGGACCACAAAGGATTCAGAGAGCATCGTAAAATTTCAGAATTCAGTAGAAACCAAAAAACTTACTTTGCAGCTGACCAACCTCCAGAAAATTTTGCAGTTGGCACAGCCCGAAAATTGGGCTCTGGGTCCAGCTCCTATATTTGGCATATGGCCTCGCTAAAAATTTGTCATTTTGCCCGCCGCAAAAGTTTAGCAGTTTGCCGACTTCCAAGATTTCGTGGTTGGCCCACCCGCCAGAATTTTACAGTAGCCCCACGTGGCATGGGTTAAGTAATCACAGTGGGTGGATTTGACACTTTGGTGCTAATAGGTGGCGGGATGTGAAGCGGGCGGTAAACGATGGTATAAACGCGGAGGTGGGAGGCCTTGTGAACTGGTTCTTTGTTTTTGCATCTACCTCAAAAAATGATAGCGAAGTGTACAAGATTTAATCATTGGAAAGTGATCGGAATTACAACGTAGACAGAAAAACCCATAACCTAAATCCTACGTCATTTCCGTCGTTTAGTAGTCATTAAGAGGTCCCTTAATTTTTCTGTGTTTGTACTTTCAATATTTTCAAATTTCAGTTCCTTAGCGTCAACTAAAATATGCGCAATGTCGAAAACAGTTTCAAAGCACGCACTGCGACTTAAAATTTTTTCATGTTGGGCAGTTTACGAACAGGATGTAACAACTTTTTTTTTTGCTTTATTTCAGGCAAAAGAATGTGTCCTGGCGAAGCTCTTGCTTCTTTGGAGATCTACTTATTTCTGACGTGCACACTACAGAAGTTCTGCATTCGTCCACAACCCGGATGTCAATTCGATCCGAAAATCCGCGACGACCATATCATGTATCCAGGTCGTCACATGTTCCTCTGCACTCCACGGGAGGAATAATTTTTCTCACCAGGGCATGTGAAAGCGCTGACGGCCTAAATATGCTTTCAAAAAAAAAAAAACTGCATGCGTCAACTCGCCCCGCCGTCTGCTTTTCCAGGCACCATTTCTTTTTCTACGCAATAAATTTGAAGTAAGAGCTTTCATACGTTCTATGTAAGAAGGAGCGCCCCTCGAAGCTTCGTTTGTTTTCGACGATTATGTAACCATTGCCTCCGTAGCACTCGCTTAGCAGCATTATTGGTAGAAAATGACACGAATCTAATTGCAGTCTGAAATTTTAACAATAACTTTGTGTAGCGATCAAAGCATGTAATGGTTTTCGGACGTGTGTACAGAAATTTCTTTCTATTTCTGTATGCATCTTTTTCTTCAAAAAATTAAACCCATAATAGTGCGCTGCTATTTATGCTGCCGTACAAAGCAAGACTGAAGTTGGTGTAAGCGTATTTACAGAAAAGTGCCTAACATTTTCTTATTATTCACACAACTGTATGATCTGATTACTGTGCAGTAAATGAAGTGACATGCCCAGCTAAAAAACAGGTTGAAGCCTGTGTTTTGTGCACATGCAAATGTTGCTTGAATTGTTGAGTGTATTTAGCGAAATCCTGAGGCTAAGAGTATTGTCTTTTCAATAGGCGTGCTGGATTTCGTGCACTGCATTGCCACATTCCTCAATGTACAAATACCGTGTCCTATACTCTAGCTTTAACTAGCTTTTCTGCCTCGAGAGTGCTCTCTGCTCTCTGGTTCACTGCAGTGTCTCAAGACGGCTCTGTTCATTTGCTATGAGAAGGCATTGCGGCTGATGCAGTGCTTTTCGATACCTACACGAACGGAAGGCGGCAACGATCGTTAGGGTACTGGAAACTCGGTGTAAGACAGATGTATTTATTATTACCAATATAACCTTCGTACAAACCAGTCAACTAAGCTGCTAGTCGCTTTATAGGTTGAGCGCTGCATACTCTGCGTGAACACTTAAAATTTCAGCTTTTCTGCTCATCTGGAAAGTGTGAAAATAAGAGAAAGATACGTAGACAAATATTGGCGTCCCCTTTGCACCCGGCCGGTGGCCGCTCATATCGCCTCTTATGGAAGTTCAAGTTTGAAATATATTTCCTGCACTGCTTCAACATTCCCGCGGCGCGATCAGTACTGCCATCGCCCTTAATTAAATGGTTAACCTATGAATACCGAATACCACGCAGGTTGCCGGCTCACAGGCTAACGCTGAATCAAACTTATACCTTATGTAGGAACAAATCTTTAGTGTTATAGTCGACACACCAAAAGGATAAACAATATCTTGCGGCATATTTTATGTGAGCTGCTTCGACACGTTTATTGAGGCAGAAGTACAAAAAAATTTTCAAAGTGCCCATAGTTACCCGACTAAATTTATAAACAAAGGAAGCAATGCGCGGACCCTGGAATAGAACTTAATACGAGACAGTGTGCATTATCATGCAAGTTGTAACTGCAGCCCAGCGGGGCAGCACGATGAAGGTGTGCCAAGTGATTTATAGCAGCAAGGTTCAAGATTAAAAACTAAACATTTCGACAGATTTGACAGTCTGGTTCAGTAACAAGAAATGTAATAATATTTGACACATCTACAACCAAAAACTTGAATTTAAAACTCAACGTTTTGGAGCCGGCTCGGTTTCTTCTTCGGGGGTGACTGGAGGCAGTAGATAGCGGCTTTATGATACTTAAAGGGACAGTGAGGAGAGCTCTATTAATATTTTTTTTTTATAGCAAAATCCGATAGTTCGGCATTTCATGGCTTTGTTGCCACTTGGCCGGCAGCGAAAGATGCATTTATTTCTAAGAAATTTGGATTCGAAGTTGAAAAAGTTTTTCCCGCCGCTCTGATTCAAACTTCGGATTCTCCTATGACGACACAGGACTAAGTGACGTGAAACATGACGTGCACATGACGTAACGCAGACTCCGTGATTTCTGGCAGCCAGCAGTGCGGCCCAGCAGCAGCCGAAAAGAAAGCTACCGCCGGCCGCACGTTGAAGGCATCTACGTTTGCACCGGCGTTTTGCCAGCGTTATAATGGATCCCGTTCTCGAAGTCGCCAACGAAGTTCTCGCAAATAGACACCTTTAACATACCGTGTACCTTGTCTACCGTTAGCGGAATTTAGGGAGCCCGCATACCGCTGTGAGCAGGCGCTGATTGGTCCCGGCGCTGCAGGAGCGCGCGTAGCTGTCGGGTACGTGGCGCCAACTGGCGACGTCAAGGAGATTTGCGCATGCATTTGCTGCGCCTCAGTGATTCGTGGCTTCTCGTGTCCTAGTGTTGCTAGAACTATTGGTTCTAGCAACACTGTTTTTTCCTATGACGTCATGAAGCTTGTGCTTGCGAGTTTGGCCTGTGGCGGCGATACTTGTGTTTTGGTTCTTGCTCTTTTCTACGTTACAAGACTTTGTTATCAGTATGAATGGCGTTTTTTTGATCAGGAGCTGGTATTCTGTCGATGGAAGTCAACTTCAGTTTCTCCTCAGTGTCCCTTTAATGACGCTAACTACGCTAGCGTCCTATTTCGAGGCTGACTGGAGGCAGTAGTGTCTTTAATGCACATAATGACGCAAACTACGCTAGCTGCGCTAGCGTCTCGACGAAATGGATGATATTTGTGCACACCTGTCCCATTATCACATAATAATACCACACTCTCCCGACCACGCTGTTTATACGTATGACTAAGACCTCGCTATATAACGGGCATGCAGTTTACCGAGCAGTAGGAGAATCTCAAACATTGACCATGAGCTTCACATAGCGATTTGGCGGCACAACGATAAACCGCGCTTTGCGACAGTGTTCATCGAGAACAGCGGCGTAAAACACAGGCTTGTGACAACATACGCACTGAAGTAAAAAGGAAGGAAATGACACGTATTCGCGGAATGATCTAATGCGGCTTTTGCAATGAAGAAATCACAAATTTTTAATGCATTAAAGAATAAGTATGCAGCTGAAGCAAGTGAACCTGACAAGTACTGCTAGAGTGTTTATTCTTCGTAGTGACCTTTTCTTATAAAAGTAAAAAGCCTTTGTTTTGCGGATGTAGAAAAGGTAGTACTTAAGAAATGGAAATTCATTGTTATTGCTTGCAATTACGCGAAATGTAGCGAGACATATTTAACAGTCATCTTCCAAAAAAAAACAAGACATGGCAGAAATATAGTTTCGAATCGGGCACTCACCAACAAAAGTTACCTCAGTTCGCAAATGTCTTTTTCCAGAGTACAAGGTAGAGAGTAGTAACAAAGGGCGCAATGAGAACGGAAGTTGAAGACATAAATTTCTGTTATGCTTGAAGAATTACATGCACTGTGTGCACGAAGGCAACTTATGCTAAATGTGAAAATGAAAAATATAAATAGAGAAATCTGAACAAGCAGCGCGATCACACGCACCAGCGAGAGTCTTTTGCTGCAATACCACAACAGGCCAGGAGGATACACCGAAGAAAGACCACATCAACACATACGACAAACGCATAAAAATATAAGGAAATTCTCTACAGCCTAAGGGTATTAGTGATGGGAAAAGCACATAATGTCGCGTGCAGAAATACCTTCTCGCTCACATACTGCGAGGAATAAGCATCAGAAGAGCGTTAAGACTGACGCAGTGCTGCTACTGCCTGAAGGACACTGCCAGTCAAGGTCATACGACGTCGAGGCAGTCTCTGTGTTTGCGGGAGTCGGTGTAGTTGCTCTTGAGAAAGGCGGACAACTTCTTGAGCATGAGTGTACGGTTGAAGTAGCCGTAGAGCTTGTCTTCTGCACAGGTGCCCTCGGTGCTATCGAAGTTCACGTCGAAGGCGGCCAGTGTGAAGACGACATGCGTGAGGTTGCTCTTGGCGTCGCACAACTGCATTTGTAGGAGAAAGAACAAGTCATTAATCGTCCCGCTCTATGTGCGCACACCTTCTTTTACATTCGGACACTTATGTGCCCTTTGCCTTTAGAATTGAACAGCATGAGTATAACTTGTTTTGTTTAAAATATTGTTATCTTTATCCTCAAATGACAATTCTGCGGCTTTGAAGGTTGGTGTAATGAAAGCGCTTTCAAGGTAGGCGCAAAACAAAGAAAACTAACGAGAAATGTTTGCGTCCGTGTTGTCACAAATACTAAAAAAAATACGTACTAGATTCTATACCTTTCATCCTAGAGATCACCTAACCTGAGCTATTCTTTGCTTTTGTCGGGATTTGTGCCACCATATCTCTTTCAGGGATATTTGCTGCTGCAGTCTTTTGTTCGTTAGAACGAAACTCATAAAACAAGGCTTTTTTTTTACTCACCAAAGATACTAGATACAACACAACACTCTCTCCCTCAGCAAGTTTTAATTTCTTGGCTTTAGGCAAGCTTTTGACGACTCTCTAAAGATTTGTGTCTTGGTTACATGCCTCTTTTACTACTGTCTCTTGTTCTAGAATCCGCTTTGAAGTGCTACACACTGAGCGGACATTCGCGATATGGCACAGTACTGCACATGTGCACGCTGCGTCATGAAGGCTGCGATGCCGCACATAGAATATTGTGGCCTCACCAAAGCAACTAAATCCAGTGGCTACCGGTGAAATGATTAGCTTTCCAATAGGGGCATCGAAGACGCCTGTTCGCCGCTTATGCACGACATAGCGCTCTCCTACTGACTACCCCTGCTACATCACTAGGGCTGCGGTGCCGAGTCCTGTTTCTTATAGCTTCTACGGTGCGGTGCAGCGTGCCCCGACACTAAGTAAGCAGTACGAGTTGGGGTCGGTAGAAAAGCTGGCAGGTGGAAAACTACAATTGCAGTGGACGAGTAAAGGCTCTATTCCCAATTTTTGGCGGCTTTTGTAACAGAGGAGCCATTTTTCACGTCAACAACGCATCGATTTAGAGAATCACAATTTCCTAGCATCAAACTGCAGTTGAATGCAGGTGTTCCGCAATGATCCATTGTCTCCCCTGTTTTGAAGTATGAAGTTTTAACTGGAAACAGCCTAAACATAGTAATTTTCAACAAACAGACTACAGCTTTGCTGCCCAAAACATGTCAGCATGAGAAGGCTGTTCGTTTGTTGTAGCAGAGTGTACAGCACGCATTGGGATGGTGTAGCGAGGGCTATACCAGGTAAACTTGCTGGGAACTTTAGATAACTAACTAAACATACACGACGGTCACAGTTTGTCCAGTTTTCCGCCAATCAAGGCATTTCTGTTGATGCAAATGAGCCGCGGTTGAATCTGTGGAGCTTATCAACTACTCATGAGCGTTTTGTGGAAAAGATTTCAGGTCGGTAGTGATTTGAATTATGGTTGTAAGAATACGACTGAAACTGCGGGAATTTCTTCTACATTGAAGCTTTTGCTGATCTTCTTTTAAAAATAAATTGTTTTTCACGTGCGAACGTACAGAGTAACAGAATATCTTATCCATTATTTAATTTAGCGCAGTACTCAGTGGTAAGTTGTATGGGAAGGGTATAAAAATTATACGTTAAAAGTATAGCGTAAAAACAGCATGTTATGATATTGCAAAAACCAATTTTAAGATATGGCCTTTCCAGTATTCAGTGCATGGCTCTTGGAGGTTGTAGTTCTGCGTAATGTTTGAAATTTTAAGATAATTTTCATGTGCTCCTTCCACAGTCTGCGAAAGTCTTCAATATGCACTGAGGTTCTGTTCTACGTATTGAATGAAAAGCATTTGTTTATAACAAAAATCTTTATTTATTCTCTCTTTGATCTGTTTGCCTTGAGTACGTTATGCATAGCAGCGCGGAAATTAAAAGTGGTTCGGTTTGTTCTAACGTCCCAAAGCGACTCAGGATATGAGGGACGCCGTAGAGAAGGGCTCCGGAAATTTCCACCACCAGGGGTTCTTCAATGTGCAATGACATCGCACAGTACACAGGCCTCTAGAATTTTCCTTCATAGAAATTAAAACTGCTCTGATACATTTCCAGACAAGTGCAGATTTGTTTCACTTGACAGAGATCAGAATCTGCACAGTGCTAATGCTGAGTGGTGGTTTTCAATCCTTCTAATGAAGAGGAGATATTTATCGCAAAAGCGGAAATTTGTGTTTCGAGATTACGAAATTTAACCGGATTTGCTCTTTTCTGTCTTTATTTATAAATTTCATTAGTTTACATTACTTGTTTGTGAACTTTATGTTGTACGGAGCACTTCTTGCTTGATTATATTTGCGCGTGTTGAAAAATCCGACAAAATTACGTTAGCAATACCTGTAGCCTCTTTTTCCACTACACTTTCTCCAAAGGTTTAGTTATTTCCTCAGTAGATAGAGAAAATATGTCGTTTTCTTGCGCAATTTCTGCTCTAAGAGCTCAAAACAAGTTTTGTTGCTGAGTTAACACTTAACACAGATTTCTTTCTGCTGCAACAAGATCCATGTCCTTCGTGCACGCGTCTGTTATGCCTACGTCGAACTCTCTCTCTCAAGGATATACGCTTCATTTACGTCTTAGTACTAGCTGAAGTACCTGCATATCATGAGTATAACATTCTCCTCTGATATACTGATAATTATGTGCACTCTAATGAGTTTAGAATTATCACTAACACTCCAAACAAAAAGGCCTGCCGTTTCTTGCGCAAGTTTTGTTGGCATTATTCCTATTCCCACTGATCCACCTTCCTACCCTTGGACCTAGGTATAAGGACGGCACTAGCCTCCTCTATCGTCTGTACAACTTCCTAATTTCTTTCTTTCTTTATTTCTTTATTGAATACTGCAAACCTTATACAGGTCCAAGCAGGGTGGGTAAAATGACAAACAAAACAATAATAACAAAGTTAGTAAACATCAAAGTGTGGCGAAAGGCAATAAAGAATCATTCCAGTCCGTTACTGTGCGAGGAAAAAATGAAAACTTGAATAAATCTGTTCGTGCAAAATACGGCGTCAGAGAATTAGGATGATGGTGGCGTGTATACCTCGACGTTGAAAGCGACAGATATGGGGCAGGGTTAATAGCTAATTCTTGTTTCCAAAGCAAGTAAAGAAATTCCAAACGTAAATTTTTTCTTCGTTGTGCAAGACATTGAATACCATTAACCTGCATTATTTCAGAGGGTGAGTCATACGGGGAAAATTTAGAGTAAATAAACCTTACAGCTTTTCTCTGTACCTTTTCTAGGCGGGTGATATTGTGTTTAGTAAACGGGTCCCAGACAACACATGCGTATTCGAGTTTCGGTCTAATCAGTGAATTGTAAGCAAGTAATTTTACGCTAGGGGGAGAAGTTTTAAGCTTATGTCTTAAGAAGTATAGTTTGCCGAGTGCAGAAGAGCAGATGTTATCTATATGTAAATTCCATGATAAAGTGTTAGTAAGTGTGACACCCAAATACTTATATTTAGTCTCTTCCAGCAAAGGCGATGAACCTAGCCTGTAGTTAAAAGAAAGAGGAGCTTTTTTGCGAGAGAAGCGAAGAAAGACGGTCTTATCAGTGTTAAGTTGCATGTCCCACGTTTCACACCATTCAAAAATCTTAGCAAGAGAGGAGTTAAGGTGGATTTGGTCGTCAATTGAAGTTATTTCATGAAAGAGCACACAATCATCCGCAAACAACCTGATTTGCACATTCGGATCAAGTTCAGTGGTAATGTCATTAATATACAATAAAAATAATAATGGCCCCAGCACACTTCCTTGAGGCACGCCAGAGCCGACTGGAAGGCAACCTGATTGTTGCTCATTAACTGCGACAAATTGGTAGCGATTGGTTAAATAATTTGATATCCATGTGATCAAAATTTCCGGGAGGCCAATGCGTCTGAGTTTTAATATCAGTTTGTCATGGGGAACCCTATCGAAAGCTTTGCTGAAGTCAAGAAATATTGCATCAATCTGGCCGTTGTTATCAAGACATGAAGCGAGTGAATGTATAACTGTCACTAGTTGTGTAATTGTTGAGTATCCTTTTCTGAACCCGTGCTGGAAATTAGAGAGGACTGCGTGCGCATCTAAAAATTCATTAATCTGGTTGGCAATAATATGTTCGATTAGTTTACAACATGATGATGTAAGTGATATTGGACGGTAATTTTGTAATAATGCACGGTCACCTTTCTTGTGTATAGGCACAACCCTGGCTATCTTCCAGTCGCTCGGTAGGCATCCATGAAGTAATGAAATACGAAATATAATAACTAGAAACTTTGCAACAGATTCAGCATATCGCTTCAGGAAGACGTTAGGAAGGTTGTCGGGACCACATGATGATTTAGTTTTTAAATTCAGTAGCATTGAGACTACGCCAGGGTATGAAACAAAATTTACATCACAGAGGTCAAACACTGCGTCACTGGATGTACAAGCACCGGATTTTGAAAACACACTGTGAAAGTACTCATTGAAGTGGTGCGCAATATCCCCGTGATCGGTAACTACAGAACCATCAACCAAAATTTGCGACACTGGTTTCTTTTTTTCGCTTATATAATTCCAAAACTTTTTTGGTTCCTCTACAATGAAATTTGGAAGCACTGTATTAAAATAGTGTTCTTTCGAAGAGTGTACTGCGCGTGCAAGCCCTTCCTTTAAGTCCTTTAAATGATCTAAATGCATGCGCCGTTTCTTTAACCTTTTTATCTTTCTCTTTAAGTGGATTATTTCACGCGTCATCCACGGCGTTTTTCTATGAACAAGTTTACGTTTGCTCGGCACAAACTTATCTATACAGTAGTGGCACATATCTTTAAAGCGGCGCCAAAGTGCGTTCAAATCAGTATCATTAAAATCGATCAGGCATGTTTCCAAATGTTCTATAATGGATGCATCATCTGCACGTGAGTAGTCTTTGAAAGAACGTTTCACAGGGTTATTAGATTGAGTACAAGCGACAATGAGCAAGCGAACACTGACAAGCAGGTGGTCAGAGATGCCTTCCACAACTTCAACAGTGTATTCAGGTAATCCTCTAGGCAAAAATACCAAATCCAATACAGATTTGCTAGTTCCTTGCACACGTGTCGGTTCCTGGACTATTTGAATTAGGTCATGCGTTAACATCATGTTAAGTACATTGTTTAAATTATTGCTGTTTTGAGGAAGGGATTCAAAACGCTCCCAATTAACGCCTGCTAAGTTTAGGTCACCAATAAGTAGTAATTTGCTTCTTTGGAACCGAGACATGTGCTCTTCCAGTTTGAACAGATAATCAGCTGAGGCATCAGGAGGTCTATAAATGGCAATCAGAATGAAGTTATGGCCCCAGCATGAGATATTTAAGCACAAACATTCAAGGCCGGGAATTTCCTCCAAGAGAACAGCCTGTATGTGGCCTTTAATTAGGACTGCAACGCCACCTCCCCTGAAAGGCCGATCCCTACGAAAAACTTGGTAACAATTAGGAAAGACATCCTCGTCGGCTATTTCAGTCCGCAGCCACGTCTCAGTTATGACGGCAATATGTGGGTCATGTTCTAGTAAAGAAACCTCGAGAGGTTCGGTTTTGTTTACTACGCTACGGGCATTTAAGTTGATTATACGCAAGTGCTTGTCATATTCTTTGGAAAGGCGTCAAGGCTCGGGCTGCTCAGAGCGTTGATTGTTAATCTTGACGCGCATGTTTATTGTCTCATCCCAAAAGAACAAATCTTTATCGACCTTAAGTTTATCATGAAGTAGGTGTACTTTTTTACCCTGCAGTTTCTCATCTTTCGCACTTTCCCACAGGAGCTTCCGTTTCTTTAGCGTTGCTTGCGAGTAATCGTTTTGTACAGACATGCCTGAATCTTTAAGCTTGCTGCAGTTTTGAAATATAAGTTTCTTTTCGTTAAAATCTTGCAGATAGATGATTACCGGTCGTTTGCTTCCTTGTCGGCCGAGCCTATGAATGCGGCCGATTGATTCGCACTGTACCTGCAGCTTATCCCTCATTACCTCGGTGAGAACTTTTTCCTTCAGGGCCGCTTCCGTTTCATCGTCGCATTCAGAAATGCCATGAATAATTACGTTTGACCGCCTATTTCTGTCTTCGAGATCAGTTAGTTTCTTTGACTGGAAGCCAATAACGTTTTCTATAGACTTCAGAGTAGTTTGAACCTGATCCCCTTCCGTCGCAGCAGATTCAGATAACCTTTTGTCAAGTTGAGTGTACGTCTGTTGAAGGCTGTTTATCAATGTTTCGATGTTAGATATTTGAACTTTCATGTCTGAAATATCGTTACGGATAACAGCTTGACCCTCAAGCAACTCTTCAAACATTTCCTTCTGCGTGGGACCTGGGTTCGTTTCAATGTCCCCGCTGAGAAGCAACTTGCACACAAGAAGACATTGATAGGCAAGGTCAAGACACTTCCGTGGGCACGGCAGGACAATAATGCCACGACAATCAGTCCGTAAAGAACTACTGTGGGGACTAACCTGCAGAACGCAGAACAGGGTCCTGGTTAGCGTCATTGCCAATCCACGTCCGCCGTGCCCACAGAAGACGAAATGGTGAGGTGCTGCTTTTATAGTGGTGTTCCAAGGTGACGTCACACTGCGACTACCAGGTGGTGTCGCTAGCAGAGCCAGGTCGCCAGGAAATAAATGTGCTGTCATCTGTCCAACATTGCAATCCGGATGAAGTTGATCGACGCCGACGATATCGCTTCTGTACCCGAACGTGTAGCCGCTCGTTGCCGTAGGTGCACCGATCTGGAAAATGCCCTGCAGAACGCAGAACAGGGTCCTGGTTAGCGTCATTGCCAATCCACGTCCGCCGTGCCCACAGAAGACGAAATGGTGAGGTGCTGCTTTTATAGTGGTGTTCCAAGGTGACGTCACACTGCGACTACCAGGTGGTGTCGCTAGCAGAGCCAGGTCGCCAGGAAATAAATGTGCTGTCATCTGTCCAACATTGCAATCCGGATGAAGTTGATCGACGCCGACGATATCGCTTCTGTACCCGAACGTGTAGCCGCTCGTTGCCGTAGGTGCACCGATCTGGAAAATGCCCTGCAGAACGCAGAACAGGGTCCTGGTTAGCGTCATTGCCAATCCACGTCCGCCGTGCCCACAGATTATGAATTCGGGATTAGAATTCGCAACTGAATTGTTATCATATAGCTGCTAACTACTTAGCTGGTTCGTCCTCACTGACATTCGTAAAAGTTCTTTGAGCCTGGAGCTACGAATCAGCACGTTTGCCTTCCATATGAAGACTGAGAAGTAATCATGCTTGCTATTATCATATTTAGTGACCTGTGATATATTTTTTGATATCTTTGCAATTCTTAGTATATTTTAAAGCTGACAATTCAACAGATCTTACAAATCATGGGTTTATTCAGGCACTCTTGCTGGAGGAATAGAAGGGTCACAAAGGTGTAACGCTTCTGCAGAGCTATTGTGCCCGTTTCGTAAAGAAATCCGCCATGGCGGATAACAGAAATACGTTAGGCTTATTCCAGGGTTCCTGCAAAATGATTTTCGCTCTTTGCCGGTTCTAAAACGACACTATGCTCAATATGACTCCGTTTGTCAAACGTAAATGCTTCGAAAGCAATGAAGTTCCACCAACCAACGCCAGTAAAAAATCTGAAGAAACGCACGGCATTCACATGTAACGAAATGCGGTATAGAACAATCAACAGTAAATCTTAATATTAGTCTTCTATTAATTTAATTCACAAAAACAAAGCAAAATTAGTCCTCGGCTGAGAACACTTATGGTTTACATGTTACCGTGGAGAACAAGAACAAGCCTTTGCTGCACTGCTTTTGTTGTCTAATTGTTAGATGACTCTTTACGTGACTTCCCAGTTAAGGAAGCCACATGATGACATCATTGTAGCCAACGCACTGAGCTGATAATTCAATAAGGACACACAACACTTGCTCAGCAGCACAGTTATTTGTGCTTAAATTTTGTTCCTTGAAATGCAATGAGTGCAAAAGATAGAAGTACAGCGGATATACTGACCTAGCGGTGAACAGTTCATATGGACTATTTTGCTAGCAATCACAGTGCCTGCTTGCAGTACCGGTTGTCTCACTCTCTCAGCAATCGTCATATCGCCAAGAAATTAAGCTCTAAGTCCGTGAAGTATATAGCCATGGCTGTGTTGGCGCTGATATCTGACGCCTGTGGATTCTTCTATGTGCGGAATTTTCAAGTTTCAAGGAGACTAATGGAAAGTCTGTTGTGATTTTGGGATGCAGGTTGTGTCTAAGAAATTTGTGTCTAAGAAGCATGGTTCCATTTTACTGAAACAAAAAGGAGTTATTTTCAATAACATTTTTGACTAACACACACCTAACATATATAAAATTTGAAGCACATATTTGAACTATTGACGACAGTCAAGAAAATCATCCGAATAGAAAACAATGAGATAAATGAAAGAAACACGGAAAGATGTTAGAGGCGGAAATCAGAATCCAGAATGCAAATTTCTTGAGTTACTGCATGCAATCACCATTTCCCAGAGAGCCCTACAAAGACTAATGCTCTTAACAATGAATCCTAGCTTCTACACATTTGGCGTCGTCTGACGTAGTCACATGAGCAATCCTTTACAGGTTGTATTACTGTCAAAAAATCAGCTTCGCATGCCCTAAAAAATAGTGCGCCGTAGTGTGCGCTTTGACACCTACCTTCTCCCGGTAGGTCACATGGTTGTCGAAGGCGAGTGTGACTCGACGGTCCTCACGGAGGAAAGCTGTGTCGAACGAGGCCATTGTCTTGGTATCCTTGTCCCATACCAAATTCTTAAAGAGGTTTGTGTTGGTCAGACTGCAGACCTGCAAGAAAAATGTTTGAGAAAAGGTATGTGCCAGTGTCAGATATGCACTTTAGCATCTGATTGAAGTGGCTTGGCAGGAAAAAGAAGGTTTAAAGCTTTCTATTCCTAAAATAGTCTCCAGACGGAAACCGAAGAACTTGTCTTGTGGGTCCAAAGTTAAGCTCAATATAGGGCTCATAAATTTCCTGCCTTAAACAAAGCACACAGTTCAGAAGGGAAACAGAAAGTAGCCACCCAGAAAAGGACACCCCTGGCAGCTCCTCTTTGAAAATTCGATTCTAACTTCCTTATACCTTCTGTTGCAAAATACATTGGGGCACGGCACAGCACTCAACATGCTACTCCAAACTGCTTCAACTGGCACCTGTCAACTTTCATCGGTCTTGGACTTTGTCTGAGGTGAATTTCAGTCCCTGTGTCTTATGGGTGCATGATTGTGTGTGACAGGCAACTGAACGAAATAGTGAGCAGTTTTGAAATTGATATCAGAATAGCAGGAATCTCAGTTTTGCTTAGTGAAGACGCCTTAGCGTGCACGTACCGGACTAAACTCGGCACATGCTATGCGCGCCGTGGCATATGTGGACCCCACCTGAGCGCCGTGGTGTGAATGAGAGGACGATGCGGGGTCCAGTAATCCGGCATGCAGCTTGGTGACTGCTTCTCCACTATATTGAATTTATATAATGTCGCGAAACTCCTCCTACCGATAGCGCAGCTGTTCAGCATGACGCTCTGTCTGACGGAAATGTAGAGCAGCATGTGGCAATTCTTTTGTAATATTGTCAATTTGAAATTTCTAAATATTTGTTAAAAATGCAAAAATTGTACACGCGTTTCACAGAACTGACCACTGCTTTACTATTATTGAAGGAATGGCAGCTGCAGGTGCAGAGGAGATGGCATGACAAGAAATACGGGTCAGCTGTCGTGCCGCCGCCGTCTCTTCTGCATTCGCTGCTCAAAACAACCGCCATACAAATAAGCTGGGATGTCCGCTGTGTGGATACTTTTATAAGTCGGGTCGAGTTATTGCACTGCGGCCTGCAGCACATAAACAGGCAAGAACTGCGATCGCAGTAGTATATGCTAACTGTAGCTTTGGGTGGTCCAACGTCTCAAAAACGATGGCCCCATTCATCAAATGCCTAGTAGTAGGTCATACTGGAAGTACCGAGAAAGCAACAGGGACTAGCAGCAGGTTCCGAGTTCGTTCGGCGTCCTAACTGCAGGGGCACAAGGGGCGCTAGCAAGCGCCTAAGCATGTTCACAGTTACGGATGTCGCTTGAAAAGGGAGGCTTACCGGCAATGGCGAGTAGACGTGGCCATGTGCCGTTGAGAGAGCTAGCAAAGAAGGTGCTGTCGTATCTAAGACGTAGAGGTGGTGACAAATGGAATAAACGCAAGGAACTTCTCTAAGAGACAACAAGGAGTTTGGGCAACAAGGGCAAGTGTAACCGCTTTTGCTAAACCGTAAAAGCACCGAAGTGTCATCGTTCCCCGTAAAGGCTATCATGATGCGAAAGACATATCTTGTTGCGCTGGAGCATTGGTACTGGCATAAAGAAACATTGGCACTTTGAAGAACCAACAAAGAAAGAGTACTATATTGTTTGGTTTGACGTGCAAAATCCATGGATGTCAGTGCATGTCGGTTTAGTAGCTGTCAGTTTAAAGCGTGGTTTTGCGGCATAGGCACGTTTACACAAGGTTAACTACAAATAAAATGCCCTATTTCTTGGAGTTTTTGAGGTTACGGACGCAGTGTTAGGAGAACGAAATCTTCGAACGGCCACATGACCTCTTTAAGAGGACATCGGCGCGCTTAGAAGCCCCACTGTAGAGTGCGAGCTCCACGCCGACAAATTAGCACTGCGCACCGTTGCTATTTCGGTATTTACGCTTTTGTGAGATGCTGGTTACACTGCATTTGTTGGCAGTTACATAACACACAATTTTCTCGGACCGTTCCCTACCTGTACCCGCTCCTCACGTAGGTCATCTAACTTTGCAAACGAGGGGTCAACGTCCACCACGAACACCTGAAGGAAGAGATTTGTTCTCAACCTCGAGACCACCTGGTTAATCCTGATCACCTGCAGATTCACCTAATCAGCAAAATCGTAATCAACAGCCGAACTATCACTGCTAGTATTCACCTCTTTGGACTCCCAGCTGAAGGCTCTTTCCAACATCGCCGCCGCGGTGGCTCAGTGATTATGGTGCTCCGCTGCTGACCCGAAAGACGCGGTTTCGATCCCGGCCGCGGCGGTTGAATTTCTTTCGAGGAGAAATTCTAGAGGCCCGTGTACTGTGCGATGTCAGTGCACGTTAAAGAACCCCAGGTGGTCGAAATGTCCGGAGCCCTCCACTACGGCGTCTCTCATAGCCTTAGCTGCTTTGGGACGTTAAACGCCATAAACCACCACCACCTCTTTCCAACATCGCCCGTCCCTCTATGTGTGGACCAGCGACATTGCACCTTTAATTCTCCCGTCGCCCTCCAATTTCTCTCCATCCTTCACGCACTCTCATCGCAAGGAGAGCCTTGCTTAGGGATCATCCCTGGGAAGACGATTTACACCACATCCGCAAGACCCTACGCATTTTGATTTCAATCTTTCAGTCCGTGAAGGAAAACATTACTCCTCTTCGTCTTTCTGCGCACGTAATTGGACGCTGCGAAATAATTGAATACCAAGCATACATTCTGCCTTTACTGCTCTTCTGTGCGACTCCTGGTCCGAGATCATATTGGCGTTAGAACAGGACGAGGCCTAGACCCAAACAAAGCGGCACCCACCAGCGTAACGTTGGTGCAGTGCTCTTGTACACGTCCACAGTTTGCATAACGTCTTTCTGCGCACGTAATTGGACGCTGCGAAATAATTGAATACCAAGCATACATTTTGCCTTTACTGCTCTTCTGTGTGACTCCTGGTCCGAGATCATATTGGCGTTAGAACAGGACGAGGTCTAGCCCCAAACAAAGCGGCACCCACCAGGGTAACATGGCGCAATGCTCTTGTAAACGTCTACAGTTTGCATAACGTCCTGCCTAGTGACACTATTTCAACCCCTAAGCATGGTGTGCGTATCTTGAACACTGAAGGTATAAAAAAGCTTTCCTTATCGTTCGAAAACTAATTCATTTCTGTAGTGAAGTGATCATATATGAAAAAAGCTCCTCATTTCATAACGGTTACACTTCGTGCTCCAGCTAGTTCTGTGCGCCTGGTGAATGCAGTCTTACCGCTGCTGGAGCCAGGTCCGTGTCAACAGACTCAGGGTCGCAGTCTTTGAACAGGCCGTAGTTGCCCAAAAGATTTTCTGTCGTGTTTTCGTCGTCGCTTCGTGGCTGCCACAAGCGTCCCTTGAGTGTGAACGAGACTGCGATGGGGATGTGGAGGTCGTGAAGCGACCGCAAGCATTCGGCCAGCCTGCATCCCTCGTACTGTGAGAAGGAAAGCCGTCGTCAGGGTGCATAAGCTTTAATGAGAAAATGTTTATAATTAATCATAATTACCGTTTTAGTGGCAGTGTTCTATTGCATGTATTGCCAACCTTTCGTTAAAAACTAAGTTCTGTAACAATTGCTTGTGCTACCATTGTCTACATTTTTTGGGATGAACTTCAGAATCACTTTACTTTGTTACTCCTCCCTCTGTACAGCGATCGAATGTTGATTCTGAATCAGAATTCGAATATTATATTTTTGTACCGATACATTGTTTTATGTAATGATGCCTATAATTTATGCTCTCTTCTTTAAGACTCTTAGAGGCTTTTCGCATAAACTTCTCCCCTTTGTTTGCTTGTTCTGCATCTATTAAATCGCATGTGCCGCAATGCGTCGTGTAGATCAGAAAAATATGAATAGCGCTCTAGTGCGTTCAATTCACTTGATATTGCCACACTCTACCAGCGCCCCCGTGCGGTTTGTCTTCGACCTTTGTCGCGCGCCGGACTTCGTCTTCTTCTGCTCGGTGCTAGGGTCGGCCAGCTGTGCTCCGCCCAGTGTGCTCTCCAGGGACAGAACGTTCTACCGGCGCCCGTGACATTTTGGTGCAGCTGCGGGGTACGATCCATGTACGAAGAGGTCCCAGGAACCTCCAGCGCTCCGCCACACCCCCTGGACACGACACCTGTCCACAAGTCAAGCCGCCGCTTGAAAGGCTTAGCTCCCGAGTACAAACCCCTCACCGCGCCATCCCGCACGATGACCTCTACGGTGGCCAGCCAGACCTTCCAGCCATCTGTGAGTTCGCCACCGCTACTTCTTCATACGCCTCGCACGCCTGCGTCGTTTCATGGTGACAAGTTTGAGGATGTGGAGGACTGGTTGGACGGGTATGACAGGGTTGCTGAATTTAATCTGTGGGACGAAGACCGCAAGCTTCGGAACGTTTACTTTGCCCCTCCAGGACGCCGCCAAGACGTGGTTCGAAAACCACGAGTCCGCCATCCACACCTGGCAAGACTTCCGGCGGCAGTTGCTGCATACCTTCAGCAGCAACGAACGGCGGGAGCGTGCTGAATTGGCCTTGCAATCGAGGGCGCAGCAGCCAAACGAGAGCGTGGCGATGTTCGTGGAGGACATGACCCGGCTCTTCAACCGCGCTGATCCTTCGATGTCTGAAGCCAAGAAGGTGCGCCATTTGATGCGGGGAGTGAAGGAGCAATTGTTCGTTGGGCTCGTGCGCGATCCTCCGGCTACAGTCGCCGATTTTGCGAAGGAAGCGGCAGGCATGGAGCGCGCCCTGCAACAGCGGTTTGCGCACTACGGCCGTCCATCAAACATAACTGCTGTGGAGTGCCACATTCCGAAGCCCGGGGATGAGAACACCTCCCTCCGAGAGCTCATCAGGAGCATCGTGCGCGAAGAGCTGCAGAAGCTTCGCTCTGTGGAGCAGCCTCCTAGTGTGACCGCCATCTCGGATGCTGTCCGTGACGAGATACGCCGCACGGTGCAGCCCATTCCGCCTCCCCAACCGCCAGCGCCCTACGTGATGACATACAGCGAGGCATTGCGAAGTACTGCGCCACCACCGCCGGCGTTCTACTCTCCTGCCCCTACCGCGCCGTCCCGCCGATTCCCGTATACGGCAGCGCTGCCAGACGACCGCCCACCCGTCACGAAGGCAAACATGTGGCGCACGCCGAACAACAGGCCCTTGTGCTTCCACTGCGGCGAAGCAGGCCACATCCGTCGTCACTGCCCGTACCGCCGGATTGGCCTGCGCGGCTTTTCGCCAGACGCACCCCTGCCACGCTATGGTGAACGACCCCGCGAGATCGATCAGTACCTAGCGGCCAACGTCCCACCTGCACCCACTGCCCAACGTCAGTCCAGGTCACCGTCACCTCGACGGTTGTCTTCACCAGCCCGCCAGTCCTACGTCCGGCAGTCCTCCAGCCCGCGCCGGGAAAACTGAGTACGGCGACCCCCGGAGGTAGGGCCGCCGTCACTGGACATAATGACGAACATCCTCCGCTCACCGACGTTAGCATGCCACCCGACCTCCGACCTCACGCCGCTACGACCTTTCGACGCCCAGAGACGTCTCCGCTTGACGCACCAACTCGACCGCGAGAACGATCCCCAAGTCCGACCACCCCCACACAGCGTTTTTCCGAAGGTGACCAAGCTTCGGCTGAAATCCCGATCATCGTTGATGGCCGCCGCGTGACTGCTCTCGTAGATACCGGCGCCGACTTCTCCGTCATGAGTCGTGGTCTGGCGACTGTCCTGAGGAAAGTCCTGACACCTTGGCCTGGAACGCACATCCGGACAGCTGGAGGCCATCTGGTGACACCGCTAGGTGTCTGCACCGCTAGAATGGAGATTCGCGGTGTAACCTTCATTGCCTGCTTCGCTGTGTTGGCTCATTGCTCGAAGGACCTCATCCTCGGGTTTGATTTTCTTCGAGAACACGGTGCGATAATCAACCTCCGCGAACTTGTCGTGACGTTCTCACCTCAGTGTGCCACAGCCGGCAGAAGCGAGCCCGACAGGCCTGTTTTTCGCGTGTGTGATGACAATGTCACGCTACCACCACGCTCCAGTTTGTTTATTACGGTGGAATGCTCCAACCCACGCACGCCTCACGGGATTGCGGAAGGTAACCTGTCGTTACTGTTGAGTCAACAAGTCTGCGTTGCGCGTGGTGTTGCTTCCCTCCGCGGAATGCGAACGCAGCTTTTTGTTACCAACTTTAGCGCCGAATACCGCCACTTGCCGCAAGCAACAGCCATAGCCTATTTCGATGAAATTAGTGACTCAGTCTCCCACTGCGCCTTGACCCTCAACGATACCCATGAATCGACGTCTGACGCCCCCGTTCTGACTGACATGAACCCCGACCTAACCGCCGATCAGAAACACCGCCTCCACATGATCCTCGACTCTTTTCGCGACTGCTTTGCGACCACTTCTAAAGTTCGGCAAACATCGGTCGCTAAACACCGCATTGTAGTTGATGAAGGCGAGAGGCCTATACAACACCACCCCTATCGAGTGTCTGCGAAAGAAAGGGAGGTGATTCGGAGGCAGGTTGAGGAAATGCTCCGCGACGAGGTTATCCAGCCGTCAACAAGCCCGTGGGCTTCGCCCGTTGTGCTGGTCGCCAAGAAGGATGGCACTCTCCGATTCTGTGTCGACTATCGTCGCCTCAACAAGATTACTAAAAAGGACGTTTATCCGTTGCCCCGAATTGATGACTCATTCGATCGCCTGCGTCATGCCCGCTACTTTTCCTCTCTTGATCTGCGCAGTGGGTACTGGCAGATCGAAGTCGATGAACGTGACCGTGAAAAGACCGCTTTCATAACCCCCGACGGTTTGTACGAGTTCAAGGTGCTCCCCTTTGGCCTGTGTACCGCTCCTGCCACCTTTCAAAGAATGATGGACACTGTCCTGGTTGGCCTCAAATGGCAGTCGTGTCTCGTCTATCTTGATGATGTGGTTATTTTCGCTGCGACCTACGATGAACATCTCAAACGCTTGAGTGCAGTATTGACGGCAATCCGATCAGCCGGTCTGTCTCTAAAACCCGAAAAATGCCACTTCGCGTACCAACGGCTGAAGTTTTTGGGCCATGTTGTGACACCTGAGGGCGTCAGCCCCGACCCTGACAAGACGGCCGCTGTAGCTGCGTTCCCGACTCCCACTGATAAGCGAGCTGTGCGTCGGTTTCTTGGCCTCTGCGCATATTACAGACGCTTCGTGCAAGACTTCTCCAGGCTGGCTGAGCCTCTCACACGGCTGACAAAAGACGATCAGCCTTTCGTCTGGGCACAGGAACAGCAGGACGCCTTCGAAAAGCTCCGCGAACGCCTACAAACAACGCCCATTCTTGCCCATTTTGACGAGGAGGCGGACACGGAACTTCACACCGATGCCAGCAACATTGGCCTCGGTGCAGTCCTCGTCCAGTGGCAAGATGGTGTTGAACGCGTGATTGCGTACGGCAGCCGCACGTTGTCACGGTCCGAGGCAAATTACTCAACCACTGAAAAGGAGTGCCTAGCTGTTGTGTGGGCGATAACGAAGTTCCGGCCCTACTTGTATGGTCGCCCGTTTCGGGTCGTGAGTGACCACCACTCACTGTGTTGGCTCGCGAATCTTAAAGACCCCTCGGGCCGGCTAGCTCGTTGGAGCCTTCGCTTGCAAGAATTTGACGTTACAGTTGTCTACAAGTCGGGCAACAAACACAGCGATGCAGACTGCTTGTCCCGTGCTCCTATCCCGTCCAGCTCTGATGACCTCGACGATGACCCTCTATTTATTGGTGCTCTGACCACGTCCGCCCTCGCTCAACAACAGAGAGACGACACGGAATTGCGCCCACTCATCGATTATCTCGAGGGAACCGCCTCGTTACCACCTCGTCTATTCGCGCGTGGCTTGTCGTCGTTTTGCTTGCGAGATGGCGTCCTCTACAAACGAAATTACGGCCCGACGGACTCTGGTTACCTGCTCGTGGTTCCAACGGCGCTCCGCACTGACGTTTTGCAGGCGTGCCACGACGAGCTTCCTTCCGGCCACCTCGGATTTTCTCGAACGATGGCACGAGTTCGTCACCGTTATTACTGGCCCAGGCTTTCTGCGGCTGTCAAGCGTTATGTGCGCACTTGCCGCGAGTGTCAACGTCGGAAGAAACCACCTTTCAAGCCGGCTGGCTTGCTCCAACCCATTGCTCCGCCGAGAATTCCTTTCCACCAAGTCGGCATGGACTTACTGGGCCCATTTCCCACGTCATCATTGGGTAACCGGTATATTGTGGTTGCCACCGACTACCTCACCCGGTATTGTGAGACGAAAGCCCTTCCCCGCGGTACTGCTGCTGAAATTGCTGACTTTTTCATCATCAGCATAGTCCTCCGCCATGGCGCCCCTTCTGTTGTTTTAACTGACCGAGGCACAGCGTTCACGTCCACGCTTACTCAGGAAGTTATGCGGCTCAGTGGCACAAGTCATCGTAAGACCACAGCTTACCATCCTCAAACCAACGGCCTAACCGAGCGCCTCAATAAGACTATCGCTGATATGATTTCTATGTACGTCGACGATGACCACAAGAACTGGGACGCAATACTTCCGTACGTCACGTTTGCCTACAACACTGCCCTTCAAGAGACGACGGGGTTCACGCCATTTCGTTTGGTACACGGTCGTGAAGTCGTGACTATGTTGAACACGATGTTGTTGCCCGATATTGCGCACCCATCCGTTGCCGACGCTGATGCATTCGTTCGCCATGCAGAAGCTGCCCGCCGGCTGGCTCGGCAACGAACCCGCGTGCGGCAGGAAGTCGATGCTCACCGCTATAACCTTCGTCATCGCGAAGTCATTTTCCAGCCTGGAGATCAAGTGTGGGTTTGGAGCCCCATCCGTCACCGCGGTCGCTCCGAGAAGCTTTTGCGCCGTTATTTCGGTCCCTACGAGGTACTCCGCAAACTCAGCGACGTTACGTATGAAGTGCTCCCGCAAGGGAGTGTTCGTTCTTCAAGACGCCCGCCGACATCCGAAATTGTGCACGTCGCAAGACTCAAGCCATACCATGCCCGCTAGAACAACTCTCACCACGTTCCGCGCCCGGGACTCGGTTCACGCACACACGTGGCTCCCCCTCAATCCCAGCCATCGAGTCGATGCCTTTCCAGAGGGGAGGGGCAATGCCACACTCTACCAGCGCCCCCGTGCGGTTTGTCTTCGACCTTTGTCGCGCGCCGGACTTCGTCTTCTTCTGCTCGGTGCTAGGGTCGGCCAGCTGTGCTCCGCCCAGTGTGCTCTCCAGGGACAGAACGTTCTACCGGCGCCCGTGACAATATGATATATGATTATTCTTTTACGCTCGCACACCCAGGCTGCTGCCCACTCTTTGATGAAGTAACCTCTAGCCACTGCTAAGATGGTCATCTGCGGCGCAGGAATATAGAGCAGAACTTCGCACTCGCACATACAAAAGAACCAAAACAAGACGTGATTGATTAGCTTTGACCTATAACAATAAAACAACTGGTGATGCTGATAAGTTGTTTGCTGCTCTATTTATTAACCTCTCCAAACCTTCCAACCTTTCAGTCATTTTCTAAGTTGGATCCACTTGGCGTAAATGGCTCATCTTAATCTCTAATCCATAGCTCCCTGCTTCGCAAACAACCTACTCATTTTCGACACCTTTTTAGGTATGACACCAGTAACACTGGCCCGCTTATAGATGCCTCCATTAACCTTTCTTATTTCTTACATATATCAGAGACATTCTGAACTATCTTCTATCTTCTGAACTATACGTTCATTATACTACTGATTTTTTTCCACAAACGTTTCGAAAATGAACTAAATAAATGTAGTGTAAATGCGGCTAAGGTGGCAATTCGTTGAGAAAATAGCGCGCTGGCTTTTATTGCCCGGTAATCTAAAGATTAATTTTTATTTCTGGGCAAAATCTATACGGAAGCAGCATCTACTACTCTGAATGTGTTACACGTAATGGCGATGACTAAATCACATTTCTTGGAGTTGTATCAGATAGGTACTCAAAATTTTTCAAGTACAATTACTCTATAACAGAAAAGTAGCATATGGTATAAGAATAATAATACAGATGCATTCACATGTCTTTATATCCGTCCCTTATTATTGTTTTGCAAGGTATTTATACGTAGCCGCATAAACTACTTGATATGCTCGTAGAGTTGTACTCACATAACTCATCTGTACCCCTTGCAGCATCTACGAAATTAAGCATTACACAAAATAACTGTCAGTCACTTCGCGTTAGGATTTTCATCTTTACTTCGAAAATATAACATTTTATTCGTGGCACAGTAGTAGAAATATTCTCCGTATTTTTAAATTTTATTCATCAATGGTCACCTTGCATATCTCCTAATAAATGCAAGTCGGGGCCTAGTTTCACACGTTTCCCACGAAACAATATCTTGATGCCAAAACCCACAACGAGTTACTTAAATTCAAAGCTTTTTTTTATTCTTCATTAGTTTTAGACTCATTATCATAGAAACTAAAATATTTGTGATCATTGATTCATTTGAACTCAACTTGAGAGGGTTCCTGCTCAGAACTTGAACATTTTTCCTTAGGGCAATGCAGAAAGTTGGGCGAGTTGGTAATACATGTTGAGCTTAGCAAAGCGCAATAAAAAGACAGGGACAAGAAGAAGAAGAAGCACGCAGGACAAACGCTTGACATCAACTAGTTCTTTACTCGGGAAAAAACACATATATACAGATACATAGAGGGCGGAAACAAATTATTAACCAAACAATGAATCGGCTTTATCACAAGTGTGTTTAGCGTGAACAGGTATCAAGGTAAGCAATTTCCTTGCGTGATAAGGTCAGAGAAGGAGTGCTGATACAATTTTCAGCTTTCTTTACAATGCGATATGCCTCTATAATTTCTCTGTCAAGTCTATTTTTTTCTTTACCGCACGTGCGTGTGGCATTGAACTGCGGCTCATTTGCTTTACATTTTTTACACGACTTCCAGTGTTCGGCTAGGGGCCCTTCCGTTGCTGCAGCTTGCACAGCACGACGGTGTTCCCTCAACCTATCGTTCAGGC
Source organism: Amblyomma mixtum (assembly GCF_055824585.1). NCBI lineage: Eukaryota > Metazoa > Arthropoda > Arachnida > Ixodida > Ixodidae > Amblyomma > Amblyomma mixtum. The sequence continues at coordinate 78,335,404 of NC_143015.1, read as the reverse complement.
ACCTGCCTGTCTGGTCAATGTAAGACTTCTTGCACGAGAGCGGAACCTCGTAGACCACCCCTGTGACGCAGGTTGTGAAACGGGTGGCATGCTTCGTTGTGCACCCAGGCCGAGAAGTGCGGGGTATCCGTGGTGTTTTCAGCGCCCAATAAGCTCTCACAAATGTGTCGAACTGTCAACGAGGTCAGTGACCATCCTGGGTGCACGACGAAGCATGCCACCCGTTTCACAACCTTCTTCACAGGGGTGGTCTACGAGATTCCGCTCTCGTGCAAGAAGTCTTACATTGTCCAGACAGGCAGGTGCCTGAACGATAGGTTGAGGGAACACCGTCGTGATGTGCAAGCTGTAGCAACGGATGGGCACCTCACTGCAAGTCGTGTAAAAAATGTAAGGAAAAAAATAGTCTTGACAGAGAAATTATAGAGGCATATCGCATTGTAAAGAAAGCTGAAAATTGTATCAGCACTCCTTCCCTGACCTTATCATGCAAGGAAATTGCTTACCTTGATACCTGTTCACGCTAAACACACTTGTGATAAAGCCGATTCATTGTTTGGTTAATAATTTGTTTCCGCCCTCTATGTATCTGTATATATGTGTTTTTTCCCGAGTAAAAAACTAGTTGATGTCAAGCGTTTGTCCTGCGTGCTTCTTCTTCTTGTCCCAGTCTTTTTATTGCGCTTTGCTAAGTTTCCTTAGGGGTGTGCGAATATCAAATTTTTCGAATACGAATCGAATACGAATACTTGGTTCCGAATATCGAATCGAATATCGAATAATCAAGGACAGACGCATTTAACCACTACAAAACACTTATTTGAGCACCCAAGAACATCACAGTTCAACTATCAGTGATGAAATCAGCACATAGGGCGTGTGTGGCTGCACAAAAAGTATCAACTATCAGTGATGAAACAACACAGAGTGTGTGTGTGGCTGCATAAAAAGTATCAAAGTCTCGAACATTGTTCTTAGAAGAGCGGAAATATCAGAGAAGATGGCTAGTACACAGCATTGATCAAGGCTAGCTTGCCATAAGCACAAAAGCGCGTTGCTGGGATGAACATAAAAGGTTATCGTGAAGGAAAACCGGCTGCTCCAAATGGTCAGGCAGAAGTAGTTCCCTTCTAGCTGAAACGACTTCTCCAGCCACAGAAAATTCCCTCTCAATAGGCACTGAACTGGCTCGTATTGCGAGGTATTTCGTGCACAACTCCGAATATACCAGCTTCGCAGGTATAGACACAAAGAAGCTCACCAGTGCAGTCAGCTACTGCATGGCCCAACGTTACGCATTGCTCTGGGCGCCGCCATGTTGTTATGTCTCTGTCGATAGGAATTGCGGACCGAAATGAACACCGGTGCTCGCAATAGAATATTCGGCTAGATACGATTATTCGCGTCGTGTCGAATATTCTAAACAACACGAATACTTGGATTTCGGATCGAATACGAATACTAAAAATATAATATTTGAATTATATTCGAAAATTTCGAATATTAGCACACCCCTATATTTTCCTTGCTCTTTTGCCTAAACTGTCAACAATTCCTCTTTTGATTTCCGTCTATTGCTTCGTAATAAACATAGTTTTCAAGGTACGTTTCAGATTTTGTTTGCTCTGTAATTGCTTATTTGAGCAAGCAAATATAACTTGGTAATAATTGCGTCCAGCAATTTTAGCTCATGTTTCAAAGTAGCTGCAGCCTCCCCTAACACAGGCATATTTTGTAAGTAGTGCTGCTCGATTTTGATCTTTATTACGAAGTGCTTCTACTGATGGGGCACCCCCCACAGTCTCTGAATCGGACTTCTCTTTTATTTATTATTATGTACCAATGTTTACGGCCGCCGCGGTGACTCATTTGTTATGGTACTCGGTTGCGGACCCAAAAGACCGGGTTCGATCCGGTCCGCGGCGTTTGCATTTAGATGGAGGCGAAATCCTAGAGGCCTATGTACTGCGCGGTGTCAGTTTACGTCAAAGCACCCCAGGTCGTGGCCATTATCAGGAGCCCCCATCCACAAAGACGTCCCTCATAGCCTCATCGCTTTGGGACTTAAAGCCCACAGCTCCCACCCCCCTGCCCCCTCAATATGTGTTAACATTTGGGCAATGCATTATCTGCCCTATAAAAAGGTACACACTAATTACATATAATGAGCATGACGGGTCAAAAGCGGGTTACTGCAAATGTGTGTATTATTACTCTAAAACGTAGCAAGAACAAACCTGCTTCTCACTTCACAGTTTGACTGCATATGCAAGGTTTTAATTATTAGTACTAAATGATACAATTATGGTGCTTGATCTTATTCCCTCTGAGGATCAAGACGCAATAGTATGCCGCGCATTCTACACGACTGCAACTGCTGTGGCCTGATATAATTAAAACCATCCCTGGAATATCAAGGTATTTCGTCATAAATCTGAATAAACAGCAATTGGAACATGATATGATGGCTTCAAGAGAAACCGGGTGTGGAAGGATGACAGGGCTATCAGAGGATCATGTTTCACATATCTTTACTCAACAGCAGTGCGTGCATAATGTGCATGCGTGCAGGCGTGTACAGAAGAAGGGCACATAAATTTGACTTAATTAACCGAGCATTTCATTTTCATGAAAGGCGGTCATCATTTCAAGCCCAGCTGTATGTGTCCAAAAGTTCTTCAGCTTTCTTCCTACTGAAGGTTTTTTGGAAAGAAACTGTTAAGCCGAGCAATGCTGGAGGTAAACGTACCAATAAATTGATGCCTATTTGCTGGCTCCACATAACACAAGAAAGAATGTCAGGAACAAAAATGCTTTTTTTAGTCTTTCACGTAATGTTCTCACCAATTTAGAAAGTCCCATTCGGCGTTTCCAAAAAATGATCTTGTCTCACCAAATCTGATCAGGCAAACGAAGTTCCGACTAAGGCGCCACCGCGTGAAAACCATGAAAGAGGTCATAATATGTGCGTGGTGTATTTACGAAACAAATGCCAACGCTATAAATAAAATCCAAGAATAGTTCACAGAGCCCAATTCCATTAAGCAAGTAGCATGATGCTAGAAGATCCTCTTTTTAAATGCAATATTTTAACATTGCTGAAACATCGGCAGCAGTTGTGTGGACAACCTAAATTCCATGTATTTGGTTATTTCTATACTATTTGACCATCTTTACTCATGCTCTTAATGCAACAAGCTGAAATCACACTTGAAGCTAAAAAAATGAAAACGACCTTATAGCTTTTAACACAGGCACGTGCGTTCTGGAAACAAAGGAAGTTTATAAGTATGCGGCACACTTACATATGTGTGTGCGTATGTCACAAGGTCCCGCACATATTCCGGTATCCTGTATATATTCGGCGGCAACATGAGGCACCTGAAGTCCGTGATATATTTCCTAACCGAGTATGGGTGGAAGGAGATGTGGCCGAGGATGACGATGGCGTCCGGCACGAACACGGTCCTGTATGTGAAGGAATTTGATACTTTGATATTAAGCTGCACAACGCACCGCAAGACCACGGCCTACTATCCACAGAGCAATGGCTTGACCGAAAGATTGAACAGGAACCTTTCGGACATGCTGTCCATGTACGTAGATGTCCAACACAAAACTTGGGATGAGGTCCTGCCGTATGTCACCTTCGCCTATAACACCGCCCTGCAGGAAACTACGCGCTTACACCGTTCCGCCTCGTGTACGGACGTGAAGTTCAGAGCATGCTTGATGCCATGCTCCCGTGCCCAGAGGATGACCAACTCGACCCAGACGCTCAACAATTTGCCCAACGTGCTGAAGAAGCCCGTCAGCTGGCCCGCGTGCCCATCGGGCAACAGCAGAGCACCGATGCGCGCCGTTACAACCTTCGCAACCGACAGGTTGACTACAAACCTGGTGACCAAGTCTGGGTATGGACTCCTGTCCGTCGCCAAGGCTTGTGCGAGACACTGCTCTGCCGCTATTTTGGCCCTTACAGAGTGATCCGGCGTGTGAGTGACGTAAACTATGAAGTGGTTCCGGACGGTGTTGCGCAACCCCGACGCCGACAGCCCAGCTCTGACATTGTGCACGTTGTACGGCTTAAACCGTACTATACTCGGTGACGCAGACGTGTTGATGTCTTGGAACGCTTCAGTTGCGGAACTTTGCTCGTTTTTTTTGTTTATTTTTTGTTACTCGACAGCGCTCTTCTTTTTCATAAGGGGGGAATAATGCCACCTAGCATTGCCAGGTGGCCCATAGCTGCTGACGACGACGAAGTAGGGCTCGCGCCGTGTGGAATCTGTTGTCTTTGCTGCCCCAGCTTGCGTGGCCTTGTCTGTCTTCGCACTTGTTATTAAAGCCCCCTTCGTCAACAAGTACGTTACAATATGAAGGAAATCACACAATTGCTGCCGTTCCTTACTGCGTTTCTTGTGGGCCTCGCCCCATCTCGCATGGCGTCTGACGCATACAGGTGAGTTCTGCTTCATGCTCTAATTGCCAAGAATTTACAGGGCCAGCCCTTAGACATCTACAGCGCGTTGTGTAGCTTCCATTCAATACAATTTTAACTAGGTGGGGTCAGAAAATGGAGCGGAAGTATTAAGCTATTAAGGTGAAGCTGAAAGAAGAAAGATGAAGGACCAAAATAGTTAGAGTGTGGGAATATAAACATTTTCCGGAACTAATCGATTACGATTAGTTATCATCAGATAGCCCATAGAATGTCAGAAAATGGATACGAAATACATTTATTACCATAGCCTTGATGATTCCACAATTTTATATCTCGCCTGGGACAATAAGCGGTTTCGTGTAGCACACGACGCGGCGAGGCAGCGAAGATCACTGCAGTTAGTGTATAGGCTGCTTACAGGAGCCAGAGCTGCACGTACGCACGTCGAGTTGCTACCGAAAGCATTCAAATTATGGGAGAAAGGCGCCAAAATAGCTCATAGGAGGAACTTTTGGTGCTGCTGTTAAACGGTGGCTCCATTAAGCCGCGCTTCTTTTGCGTGTAGAGCTGGCCTTATTCTGAGAAAACTTTTGTGCTCGTGGGTATAAGGGTACCTTAGTCGTAATCAGGCTGTACGAAAACCCGTATTAAAGAGCTATCGCTGAAGCCCCAGCTGCATGGACAGGCGACTATCTAATGTAAAGGGTGGAAGTCACGAGCGCGATCTTTTACGATAAAAGGAAATTTTTCCTTAGTGGGCGTTTTGTACGCGCGTAACGAACGCAGCCTGCCGAAGGTGACGATGATGTTTATTTAAACTAATGGACTTACGGCAGTGGTCAAGCGCCATATAGTGTGGATGGAAGGGGGGTCGCATGTTCTACGTTGCAAGAATGTTTACGAGTCACGCTGCTGAAAGCGGTGCAGGGAAAGCAAGCACAAAATTCTGGCCCTGGTAGCGAGCCTGTACAGTAACTACTAGAGGTCAGGCGCTTTGACGTTATAAGCCCTGACTTACTCGTGACGAACTGTCAGTAAAGAAACAGTGCCGTGATCTAAATGCTATGGTTGCAAAGGCACTTTTGAATTCAGTTTGTCCGTTTACCCCTATGACCCATAAGAACTCTTACACAGCGTACAGAAAAAAAACTGAGGGGGCACTTTGGCTCTCTAAAGTGCTGCAAGGCGAAAGCGTTTCCTGGCCACTGATTGTTTTTATTTTACTGTTTTATTTTTGCTCCTTTTCTTAACTTTATTGTTTTTATTTTTATTTCCACATCTTATTTTTATTTTGTTTTTATTTTTGTTTATTTTCTTATTTTTATTTTTTATTTTCCTTTTCCTGACTTTACTCCTTTTATTTCATTTATGAAGCCCATGCATCCACTAGATGCGCCTTTATTCATGCTGCAACCTTGAGCCTTTTAAGCAGTGACGTCGAAAGGCGGACGAATCTGTCGCGTCTGTCGACACGGCTGCCGACGCGTTTGTCGACACTCCTGCCGACGCGTCTGTCGACACTTCTGCCGACACGTCTGTCGACACTCCTGCCGACGCGTCTGTCGACACTCCTGCCGACGCGTCTGTCGACACGGCTGCCGACGCGTCTGCTAACGACAGTATGAGGCATTAAAGGCTTTCGCCTTAATATGACCTGTTCGCAGTTTATAGTTTCGCACAGGGCTCGGTTGATAATTTTCCTTAATGCGTGAGGTTAGTTGGAGTGACAGCGCTTCTACAGCAAGTAGTTACCTACGTTCGTGCGATAAAATGTCAACTCTGGGTTCCTTCCTACCAGACTTTGCAGAAACGGTCACTTACTTAATACTTTCGGCGATCATCTGGCAGTCGCCGTAACAGCCAAGAAATGTGTAGGATGCAATCTTGCGCTGCTCAAGCTGTGTCTGTGAGAATGCTGCTGCTTCCTGCCAAAGAGAGACATCTTTCCGTTAAATAGTTCAACAAAGAAAGAATTCTAGCGGTGAACGCGTTTTGCTAAAAAAAGCTAACGTGGCCTCAAGTATGAGCACCTGCATATGTTATTAACATAGCGCATTTGAAAAACGTTCGCTTCTCGGAAAACACACTTTTGTCAAATATGTCCCAGAGCCCCTTCTCACTCCCATTTAGGCAAAGGAGCTTTTCAGAACACGAACCGCAACTTGAATTTTCAAGACGCTCTAAAGGGACAATTCAAGGACCGCCACTAAAGCATGAACTTCATTTCATATTCAATGCTGCCCCTCTCCAAGTTTGCAGAAAGAGCCATGCATGGTTATCTGCTTAAGATCTTTTCAGCAGATCAATTTCGCACACTGGGCACACTCAAAGATTAGCGTAATTTAGTGCGAATAGCGCATATTGAATAATTTTCACTGCTGATTTTAAGCAGTGTTGTTAAAGCGATAGTAGTGCTGCCTCAGCGGTGAGTGCTGTTTCGACGGCGAAATGTTCTGGACCGAAAACCGCTGTATTCACTCATTCGCATCTGGCGATGTCGTCTCTAATTACTCAGCAACGAGCACTGTCAAGTATCTGCATTAAGGCACTTTGTGATGAAAATGAAGTTTTTCCAAGAGGAGTTTGATGTGGTCGCACTCACAAACTGCGTTATGGGCTGTGGCACGGTTATCATCCTCATGTGAATTCCCGCCGGCAAAGAGACAGACTATGAGACAGTCTGCGTGCTTATGCTACTTGTAGAATGAAGCATAAAATTTGCTGACGGAAACTCTGGCATGCAATGTAGCAAAAGTAAACAATACTGCAATCTGCGATACAGGAATGCCACACAGCAATCGAAATTTCTTCAGGGGCGGATCTAAGATGGGGCTGGACACACAGAACTAAAGCTCTCTGTGAAAAAAGAGCATTGTCACCGGTTTCTGTGACGAGGAAAGCTGATAAGTATATTTTATGAGCACAGCCGCGCATAACAGCCGCTACCCTCCAGGAACTCTTCACAAGTCCGATTTCAACCCTTTTGGCTCGCTCGAATTACCTGCACAACGGACGGTAATGCCTCCCCGTGATGTCGCTCTGTAATTCTTTTAAGTAATGTTTGATTTTCGAAGAATTCGGTGCCTGAGCCAGAGAGGCGCTAATCTTGTCTCTGACTTCGTCTTTAGAATAAAGAACCTAGCTCCAAGTGAGAACTGTGTTTTTACAAAGCGAGAAGGTTTGCATCGGAGTTGGAGCATGCGGCTCACGATAGTTCATAGAGATGCATTTCGGTATATAGCAGACTGAAGAAGAGCCAGCACCGGCACTAGATACTGAAGGAAAAATTATGTGCGATCTTAAGCACAGGACTACAAAAGGCCTAATTGGAGGACTGCACGAAATCACAACTAAGGTCAAGGAAAGAAAGCAAAGAAAGTTTCATTATATATTGTTAAGTGTGGAGCACTCTTTCCCGGCTGAGAAACCCAACTACATAAGCTGAAACTTCCATTCAAGGCTTGCATTGTTCTTGCCGCAAGGCCTGTTGTCGTTCCATTTTCCTTGAATCGGGGGCAATGAGACATGACACCTGTACTATAAACGCCAACTCAGGCAGATTGTAGAGGAATTCTCAGGGCACGTGTTGAATCGAGTGATTTCATTTCACTCCAGTACACTTCTCGTTTTGTCACTCTTTCATATTCGCCTCATTCAAGACACACAACACCGAACACTCAGCTTCGACTATTGTCGAAGCGTGACAAAGCAAGACGAAGAGAACTGAAATGAACAATACGCTGCTCCTTCGTAAGTTTGTAATCGCATCAGGAATTCCACACACAGCCACGCCATACCGGTCCGTCGGCGGCCACGACTTCAAGAAAGAATGTAAAGAGGCTACGGCACCGCGCCATGGCAGGTGCGCTCCGGTGGGAGCCAACGCTCAGCCCATGAATGATACCCAGTGGCCGAAACACCTGACCTCCCATAAGAATCTGGCTGCGGGCAGCTAGCCATCTGAAACTGAATGTGTGGCAACATTCTGTGCTAGAACTTTCTCCAGTGAGGTTTCTACGAGGTACCAGCGGATATTGAATCGGATGTCAAAGGAATCAGTCAAGTTATAAGGCGAGATGACGCGTATACAGCGTCAAATGGCGGGTACGCTCACTGCTAGCGTCGATTAGTGGAGAGACGACAACTAGGTGTGGGATTACTCATTAATAACGGTATAGCTGGCAACAACGAGGAATTGTACAACGTTAACGAGAGGGTGGCAGTTCGCGTAATTAAGCTTATACGACGTACAAACTGAAGGTGGTACATGATTAGAGGCCTACTTCAAGCCATGATGAAGATACCGCCGAAAGCTTCCGTTAGAATGTCGAAAAGAAAGTACACTCTTGTGACGGGAGACATTAAGGCCAATCAGCCAAGACGCAGGCTGGAGACCAGTCAGCGGGCTACTAAGCCATGGGCTTTAGGAATAGCAGGTTTAGACGTATTTGTAGAGATCGCAGAGCGAAATGTTTTACGGATAGGAAATGCTTTCTGCAGCAAGCGAGACAACAGGAAGTGTACGCAGAAGAGCCGAAATGGAGACACCAACTATGAAATAGACAACGCACTGTGCGCCCACGCAGGCATTGTGCAGAATAAGGAGGTCTTCAAATGGGTGCAGGGTAGTGATCTTTGGAGGGCAAGAACTCGAATTAGCTAATACTTGAAGAGAGAACCGAACTAGTCAAGCAGAAGCGCATCAGCGAGTTGGCGGTAAGAGGGACAGTATATTAATTCACGGTCTTGTTGCAGGACAGATATTCGGCATTAACCATGTTCAAGCAATGAGCGTTAGTCTCACAGCTATCATTGCGGAGGGCACAGTAGAAGTAGGCGGTAGAGTGCTTAGACAAGATACCGGGGAGCTGTGTAATGAAACGAAAAACCTGGTTTAAAAAGGCCAAAGTATGAAAGGCTCAAACCCCGCTGAGGAAACAGAACTGAGAACTCTATCAAAGTTAATCAATAAGCGCCATGTTACCAACAAAATGATGCACAATAGGGAGAGATCGAGGAAGCTGTAATGAACGGATGTAGCCAGCAAGCGGTGAAGAGGAAGGTAGACCTAAACGAAAATCTGGTGTATGCACTAGGAGACAAAGAGGGCAATGTTATTATCAATAAGCATAATGTTGTTATTATTAGCTGTATAGTTCTGCACTATTTCATACCGCGCCAAGACTGTAAGAAGACCAGGAATAGTGTATGTCAGATGGACAAACCGTAAGCAACGACACAGAAAGTAAAGAAAGCCTGAGTAGCAATGGAAAAGGGGAAAACAGCCGACGAGAATTGGTTAACAGCCGACCTGTTGAACGACAATGGGTGCATCGTGCTAGCAAAACTAGCCACCCTGTATACGTAATGCATTATGACGTCGAGCGCACCAGAACCTTGCAAGAACGCTGGCATCGTCTTAGTACAGGCATACGGGACGCCATGGACTGGAAAATATGCACACCAATCACCTTACTGACCGTTACCTTCAAGGGATTTATAAATTTAATCGCTAATAGAATCAGGACAACCAAATGACCAATCTGGCTGTTGTAAAAACTAGTCGACAATAGACCATCTTCTCGCCATCATTTAGGCGTTAGAAAATTGCGAAAAACATAACACACCCTTATATATAGCTTGAATAGATGAAGAGAACACAATTGGAAAAGTTGTAACAGCGGCAGTCATGCCGGCATTAAGGAATCAGGGTATATAATACGCCGATCTACACCCACCATAGTGCTCCATAAAAATAGCAATAAAATCCCAATAAAGAAGGGTGCCAGGCAGGGATGCATGATCTCTCCAAAGCTAGTAACTGCCTGCTTACGGCACGTCTACAGAGACCTGGACTGCGAACACTTGGTGAAAGCTTCTAATGAGGTACATTAGCAATCTGCGCTTGGGGGATGGTATTGCCTCGCTGAGTCATTCAGGGGATGATTTGAAAAGCATAAGCAGTGACTTACAGAGACAAAGCAGAACTGTACATTTAAAAATTAATATCATCGTCAGTCTGGCTACGCCCCCTGCAAAGCAAAGGCCTCTCCCATGTCCCTCCAATTATCCCTGTCCTTTGCCAGCTGCGGCTACCGTGTTCCCGCAAACTTCTTATTCTCATCCGCCCATTGAACATTTTGCCGCCCCTGGCCACGTTTGCCGTCTCTTGGATTCCACTCCGTTACTCTTAAAAACCAGCAGTTACCTCGCCTTCGCTTTACGTGAACAGTCAATGCCTATTTCTTCCTCCTTATTTCGACTAGAATGTCATGAACCCACGTTTGTTCCAGGACCCACTACACCCGCTCCCGGTCTCTTAACGTCTCACCTATCATTTTTCTCTCCATAGCTCACCGAGGTGTCTCAACTTAAGCTGAACCCTATTCGTTAACTTCCAGGTGTCTGCTCCATACTTAAATACCGGTAATATACAAGTGTCGTATATTTTCCTCTTGAGGGATTTTGCTAACTTGCCATTCATAATCTGAGAAAAACCTCCTATATGCACCTCATCCCATTTTTATTCTGCTAGTTATTTCCCTATCATTATCCGGGTCAGCTGTCACTACCTGTCCTAATTAGACGTATTCCCTCATAACTTCCAGCACCTCGCTAGTAATTGTAAAGTGCTGTTTTCTTGCTAGACTCTTGAACAAGGGAGCCGCAGTTCACGATTGGTAGCGAGACGCTGGAAGTGGTAGGGGATGTGCACACAGGGCAGCTACTGACTGCAGATGCGGGCCACGGGAATGCAATTGCAAGAACAATAAGAATGGGATGGAGCGCATTTGGCACGTACTCAAAGGTCATGAATGACAGCTTACCATTATCGCGCAAGAGGAAAGCATATATTTGCTGTATTATACAGGTACTCCCTTATGGGGCCTAAACGTGGAGGCTAACAAATGGAGTTCGAACTAAATGGCAAGGTCTTTACATGAAGACAGTAGAGGGGGTCATTAAACAACCACCGCGTTTGATGGCCCCCTAGTCGAAATCAAGAATACGAACTGGGCATCGGCACGGCATGAAATCTGAAGGCATGATACTAGATTCCCGTTAAGGGTAACAGCCTGGAATCGAAGAGAAGCCGATTGTAACAGCGTGCGACAGAAGGTTGGGTGGGCCAATGAGATTGAGAAGTTTGCGGAGGTAAGGTGGCCGCGGCTTGTAGGAGCGGGGTGGAGGGGGGGGGGGGGGGGCAGGATTAATTGGAGAGATGTCGAAGGGCCTCTGTCCTGCAGTTGGTATAGTCAAGCTGACGATGAAGATAGCGATTGTTTTCTTCAGGTCGTGTCCTCTTTCTGGCGCACGCTGTGGAGGTTGGCTGATTCTATATATAGCAGCCGTGCTAGTCACTATAGAATAAAAGAATAATAATACTAGATTAGATGTGAAGTTCACATTCCCCATCTCTGTACAGCGTGCGCTGCATTCCGAAAAGAAAAGGAAAGTTTCTCGGTCATCGCGCTTTATTAGTAAATACCGAAGAGCTAAAAACACATTGTTGTTGGGTATTCCAAAATAAAGAGCAGTGCAATATTAAGTTATAACCTTGCTCAATTTCCCTGATCTCAAATAGCTCCATTTTCCTAAAAGCTTCAGCACGATAAAAGGATTCGACCAGTGGAAATTCTACAAATCCATAAGATGAAGAACAGGCACAGTTGCCACTTTCATGTACTGTTAATGTAACACTTAAAAAGGCAAAAATGAACGAACCTTGAGAGCTTCCAGAGCGTTCCTAAGCAAGCCATGATAGGAGTCCAGGAACACTTTGTGGGCATTTGTGACACCCCAGTGGTACACTTTCTTGTTGAACAGCTCTTCTGTTATCCAGTGTTTTGAATGCTGGCTCCTGAGGTCTTCGATGAACTTTGTGACTGCCCTGTACGCAAAAAGTTGCATAAATAGCATTACGTGTAGTCTTCAGCTTGCTGGTTAAGTAAGAAGTGCAATACAGAGCTTTTCGATCTGTAAGCAAGTTTCAAAAGTAATGATGCGTGATCAATAATAGGCGGAATACTCAGTTTTACACGCTAGCGTTACGGCTTCCGTTGTCCAGAAAATCTTGTGTCGTCGGCCTCGTCGGCGTCGTTGTCAGCGTCATCGTCGTCGAAATCGTTAACGACAAATACGGTGGACCAGAGGTAGTCACCCCAGGAGAAGCAATCTAGGTGACCTACCTAGGGAAAGTGATATTGTGACGTCATCAGAACCTGCTCACCGGATTGTGAGCCAACTAACCACCCTGGCACGTAACAGTTAAATTAATGGTTAATCACGGGAACTTTCTCGAGAAAAGCAGCTCGGGTCGCACAAAGCTCACCGGTGGCAGCACCTGTCATCGCGGGCAGTGGCGCAATCCTAAACCCTGCACCATTGCGCAAATAGGGCTATGAGGGACCGAAAGACAAAGTTGTAAAGTTGAGAATGAACAATTCCGCATGTATCACAATTAACTCACTGAAGCTTTCGCGTCATACGGTGAAGGCGGCGCGTAAGAGCCCTCTTCAATTTTAGTCACTATATATAGGTGCAGTTCGCGTGTATTAACATGTAAGATAAGTGGACTCGGTCCTTATCACGACACCACGCAATGTTTTCAAACGTTTGCAAACACTCTAAGAACTGTAATCATGGGCTGCCATTTTATCAATGTGCAATGAGGGAAAGACAAGCTGAATACTTGTGAAACAGCCAGAGGAAGCTGCTTAGGCGACATATTTCAGAAATTCTCCAGAGCATGGACGAACCTTTCCCTATCGCTATGGGCTGCAGCAAGCCAAAACAGCAGCCTTACTAACCGGACTATGTACTGTTACAATGTGCTAGTTCCTAAATTACGCGCATGTTAAAGGCTGCAGTTAGCGAGTACTGTGGCCAGTCATGAAAGCCTCAGTGCCCAAGGACCGCGTAACAATCAATATTAGCCGATAGTACTATCAGTATCCGATGTTTCGCAGTTACTCTCAGATCATGAATGACAGTGTACTGGTACCTCCAAAAAAAAGTTATAACCAAACTTGGTGTATTTCTAACCCGACGGGCAGCAGACGTGTAACACGTGATCACCGGTGGCAATCAGATAATTTTAATGGTGACCGGCATAGAGCGAGCGCTCCGTCCTGCGCCGCTGCCAGCCACGTGTGTTACATGACAATGCAATCGGTACTAGCCTATGACGCTGAAGCGTGCACACTAGCGACAGATGTTTAACATATGCAGTGTAGCGTAGAGAGCTATAGAAAGAATAACGAGAGGTGTAACGTAAAGAGGCCGGAACTGTGCAGATTGTCTCAGGGAACAAACGCGAGTTAATGACATGCTAGTCGAAATTTAGAAGAAATGACCATCGAGAGGGCATGTATTGCGGAGAAATGATAACCGCTGGTCTGCAAGGGTAACGGAAGAGATTGCAAGAGAAGGCAAGTACAACAGCATACAGCAAAAAGTTATGAGATCAGGAAATTTACAAGGGAACTTTACATGGAACTTTGCTGGGACAAGATGACCGCAGGGCGCACAGCACCGGGTCATTAGGAGAAACATGGAATAGGCCTTTTTCATGCATTGAGCGTTGTCAGGGTGATTATAAGATACACTGTGTATTTCTTCCATATTTAAGTACCCGGCGCTCTAAGCATTCATGGGAGGTGCCTCAATGCCTTTCAAGCTAGCGTCACGTGCATCAGCTCTGTCACGTGTTCTTGGCTCATGAGGTCTAAGTGCCAAATCACCCATAAGCTACGGCACGCACATGTAATAAATTTCGACGTGTTGCATTTCAAGTATTTACTTGTGCTCACAATTTATGCTCGTCAGATAGTCCCACCAATTCAGCAACTGATCACATCGCGTGCCAACTAGCGGAAGGAAAGCCTAGACATAAACAAGTTGTTGCATTGAAAAACTCTTCAGAATAGCACAGACTTCTGACTAGAAATGCACAGCACTTCGTCTTTGTTTTGGGTGTAACCCCCTCCTACAAGAAACTTGAAGAAACGAGCCAAAACGCACAGTCGACTCACTGGATGTCGATGGAACAGCCGCACTCCGTTAACTTGCTTGCTGCCGCCAGTCTTACGAAGTCCTCAAGGCTCTCCCCAAGCGACAGCAGTCCCACATCCGCTCGGCACTTGTAGAGGGAGTCGTACAGGATGAAATCGCACACGCCGTCGGGGAGCACATCAATATCAGTTTCGCAGTCTACGGTGCAGATCATGGAGTGGTTTGTCAGCGGCTTGTTCAGCATCTTAATGGGGTCTATGGACAAAAAGAACGGGCGGGAAAATGAATCATTATAGAGAAGCGTCTTACCCATTGCACCGTAGTTCTGTAACCAGGGGCCGTATTCTATAAGCTGACCAATTTGCATTTCCATTTCGAGTCTATTTGGTTCCTTGGCAGGTCACTCACGTATACTCATGGCTTGTAAGCGTCTTTGGGAAGCGGCCCGGCGATTGGGTGGTTGGCGAGCGGAGCAGCCACTGCCTGTCTGCGATGTGCAACGAGTGGTGAGGCGCCTCACAGCGCACAGTTAGCAGCCGGCAACAGGGCCTCACCACTGGCTACCATTTGCTTCGTTATGGGACCAATAGTACTGCTGAAACATACTCCAAAGTGTGGTAATTAAGATGGCCTCTAAACACACTGCGGCCACATCGATATGAGGGCAGCAAGCCGCCAACTAGCCAGCTGCTCCTTCTATGCTAAAAGCCTTGCGTACAGGAAGAGACAAAGGCGCATGATCGAAAAGCTCCTGTTCGTTTAGGTTACACTAAGAGTATAACATACTTATGCAGCGATGAGCACTGCAGTCTTTGGCTGAGTTCAGCGGAAGAATATTCAATGAATGCCAATTTGCTTCTAGACTATGCGCAGTGTGTTTCCTTTGTTCAGGACGCGAATACTCATGCAAAGTGTGGTGCGCGCACAATACTACAAAGTAGACTGAAACCTTAGGTACTTGGTTTAGAGCAGGTTGGCGGAGTTTGTTTCTTTTAAAATAACCCGGTGTAAATGTATGATTTACTTTAATGGTAAGGGAGGAAGATGGGAATGAACGAAGACACCGTATTCACTAGACGCGCCTTTGTTCATTCCAAATCATCGAGCAGACATGGCGGAGTGGTTAGCGTGCTCGTCTCGCTCTCCGGAGGCCCTGGTTCGATTCCCGACTAGACCAATTTTGCACTTGGTTTTATTTATTTATCTGGTCTGACTACAAAAGTTAATTAGCCTGATTGGTTAATTTAGTAATTAACTGAACTCAGTCCCACTTACTGGGAGCATCACAATACCATCCCTTTAATTGGTTGCATGGTTACTAGGAGGAGGAGGTAAACTTTATTAAAGAAGAGGTCTTAGGCGCGGATTGGGGTGATGTTCCCCTCCCCGCGATGGGCTCCTCTTCTAGGAAGGACGCCAGGTGGCCGACCGACGATGTCGTTCGGCGACCTCTTCGTATCGCTCTGTGACTCGAAGTTGAACCTCCGGGTACGAGCTGAGCAGCGCGGCCTCCCACTGAGATTGGGTAGAGAGCTGCAGACTGTGCGACGGCTTGTCTTGAGTACATGAGTATAGGATGTGCGGTGTGTCTGCCTTTTGGTGCCCACAGAGAGAACAGACGGGGCTGTACTGCTCCGGGAACCATATGGAGTACATGTACGGATTAAAGAATGTGTCTGGAGCTGCCGCCAACTGACTTGTGTTTTACTCAGGGATTTATGTGGTTCTGGGAAGATCTGTATTTCTTTCTTGAAGAGGGTAGTAATTTCTTTCTAGGTTGTCATTCGCTCCTTGGCCGACCTGAGCTCGGGGTAGCACACCTGCCGGTTAACCACGAATCCTCGGGCAAATTGGTGCGCCGCCTCGTTTGCAGGATGGTCCGAATGGGTGGGGAAGCAGATCAATGTAATTTGGCGGGTATTGGAGGTTTTTTGTAAGATTTTGATGGCTGCTGAGTGGGCCCTTCCTTTTGCAAAATTTCGAATTGCTGTTTTGGAGTCACTTATGATGTATTTGGCAGTGGTGGAGGTAATGGCTAAAGCTATGGCAGCTTCTTCGGCCTCCTCCGGAAATTTTGTTTTATCTATTGTCGCCGATGCAAAGGGAGAACCTCGATGATCGACAACTGCCAGAGAAAAGGCGTCTCTGTCCGCATGTTCTGCCACGTCCACGTGCGCCGTGTCTTTCGGAACTGGAAATCTTTCGTGAATATTTTGTGCCCTAGCCTTTCTTCTGTCCGTATTGTAGTGTGGATGCATGTTTTAGGGCAGAGGAGGGACTGTTAAGTGTTTGTGCACGTGTCTTGGGATTGTCAAGGTGCGTGTACGGATTCCTTCATATTGTATTCCTGCTTTATTTAGGATGAAACGTCCCGTTTCAGTGCCTGATAGTCTTTCATATTGTCCGGTGAGGTGTGCTTCTATCATTTCCGCTAAGGTGTTACGAATTCCTAACTGCAATAGTTTTTCATTTGGAGTATGACGAGAGGTTAAGCGCAATTTTGTACGACTGTCTAATTAGAGAATCCAGGTCGTCTCTTTCTCGCACTGTGAGGGTGACGTATGGTGTAGTGTAGTTGACTCTGCTAAGAACGAAGGCTTGTATTAGTCTCCTGGTCTCGGCTTCTTTAACTCCTCCTCGCCTATTCGCGATGTGTCTGATGAGGAAGGACATTTGATTGACAGTGTTTCTCAGTTTCTTAATTAACGTGTCGTTTTTTTTTGTTTGACTGTATCAGCATTCCTAAGATTCTTAGTGTTACCACTTCTGGGATGGCTGCCCCTTCCGCGTAGATTTTAATCTCAGGCGCTTTATTCTTCCTTTGACGCTTTGGGTGTAGGATGAAGACTTCAGATTTTTGGGGGGAACACGCGAGTCCCGCGGCTTGTGCCTCCTCTATTACTACATCTGTCGCTTGTTGTAGTGTATCTTGTACCGTGGCGATACTACCCTTGGTGGTCCAAAGGGTGATATCGTCCGCGTACAGAGAGTGTTCTAGGTCTGGGATTTTTGCGAGTGCGTGTGCCATTTTGATGAGGGTTATATTGAATAAGAACGGGGAGAGGACCGATCCTTGCGCCGTTCCTCTGTCTCCTAAACTGAAGGCGTCGGATTTGATGGCGCCAATTTGAATTTTAGCTGTTCTATCGGACAGAAAGTCCTTAATGTAGTTAAACGCTCTTTCGCCCACATTCAACGGTGAAAGAGATTCTAGGATTGCTTTGTGTTTGACGTTATCAAACGCTTTTGTTAAATCTAGAGCTAGGATTGCCCTGGTGCTCCTTTCTTGCTCCTGAGATAGGACTTCGTTTGACAGTCTGAGCATCGTGTCCTGTGTTGATAAATGTGGTCTAAAGCCAACCATAGTGTGTGGATATAAATTCTCTTTGTGCGTGTGAGACTGGAGTCTGTCTAGAATCACGTGCTCTATCAGTTTTCCTATGCAAGATGTAAGCGAAATAGGTCTGGGGTTTTCGAGCGCGAGCTTTTTGACCGGTTTTGGGATGAATTTAACGATGGCATGTTTCCAAGCCGCTGGGAGTTTTCCCTCCCTCCAACACTTGTTCGCAAAGTCCGTGAGGGCTGTGATGGAAGCGTCGTCTAGGTTTCTGAGTGTCAAGCTCGCGCTCGAAAACCTCAGACCTATTTCGCTTACATCTTGCATAGGAAAACTGATAGAGCACGTCATACTAGACAGACTCCAGTCTCACATGCACAAAGAGAATTTATATCCACACACTATGGTTGGCTTTAGACCACATATATCAACACAGGACACGATGCTCAGACTGGCAAACGAAGTCCTATCTCAGGAGCAAGAAAGGAGCACCAGCGCAATCCTAGCTCTAGATTTAACAAAAGCGTTTGATAACGTCAAACACAAAGCAATCCTAGAATATCTAGTCAAAGTACAATTGGTCGCGTTTGAAATTCGCGCACTGTGACGTCGTGACCATTTCGACCGATTGAAAAGCGTGACATTTCTGTCGACAACTCCTGCTTACAACGATGAGGCAGTAAAGGCTTCCGCCTTAATATTTGAAAACATTTGTACATGTTATCACCTAGTTATCTAACTACGTTGGAATAAAACCCTTCGGAGTTGCATTACATGATGGTAAGCACTGTCTTTTTGCATTTACCTAAGTACGGTGTACCACTTTTTCCAAGCCGTGCCTAAACTTAGGTGAAACGCCGTCTATAAGTACTTCGTTTCTTTTAACACTATCCAAGTAACAGCGTGGAATACGCTGTTTTGCCGAGTTAGCTGTCAATCTTACCGGATTTCCTTCTAGTTGACCAAGTCGAAGAAGTAGTCGACGTTGAGGAAGTTGACGAAGTTGGCGAAGTAGTCGTTGTTGCGGAAGTAGTCATGGTCGCCTCAGTTGTGGTCATCGTTCTTTCGCCATATCTGATGAACCAAGATTGAGGGAAGTTATTCTATATTTCACTGTTTTGTGCTTATTACATGTATGAGATTGTTTTGTGTACGCTGAGAGGGAGTAATTTCCACAGCACTCATGAAAAGCAATATCCGTGGCCCTCTCCGTTGCCAGAGCTGCCGCAGGTATACAATTAAGCGACCATTGGAGCCGCACGTAATGGATATGTCATAGAAGGATATGTCAAGGATATGTCAGAGATGGATAGCGTCACATAGAGAAAAGAGTTGACCAAATATTT